>NC_080167.1:17868133-18235633 GCF_950295315.1 Erinaceus europaeus
GATGCCCTCCTTGTCCTGGATCTTGGCCTTCACGTTCTCGATGGTGTCGCTGGGCTCCACCTCGAGAGTGATGGTTTTACCGGTCAGGGTCTTCACGAAGATCTGCATTGTCTGTTAACATAAACCCCCAACAATAAGGGGGGGGGGCGAACAGAGAGAAACACGTTTATCTGTAAGCTCTTGAGTCCTTTAGTGCCAATACTTACAGTGGCCTTGCATGGTACACTGCACATTACTTAAAACGTGAGTCCAAGCCCCTCACAACATGACTCAGCTCTGACCAACATTCCACATTCCAGCCTCAGGCACTTACTAGGGAAGCAGGAAGTCCGACTCAAGGAAAACCCAACAGCTGCGGAACCTCACCCTCCCGCTCCCCCTCAGCGGCTGCTCCCTGTCACCTCGGGTCTAGCCCGGCCCAAATCCCTGTGTCCTGTGCCTGTGGAACCCTGTAAGGTATGAAGCACAGCCCGGCTGGCGGCCCCACCCTTGCCTGTGAGCCAACAGACGAATGACGTCACACAACGCGACTGCGCGTGGGGGCCTCCCCTCCCCCCTCAGCAACCGCCGGCGCCCCCTCACCTCACTGAGAAACCGAAAGCCTTGCGCCGGGCGGGGCAGGCACCTTCACACAGGCAACCCGTCGCGTCAGTCTCTCAGACTCAATACTAGGTTGTGCCCCGATGCCGGAGTGTTTCGGGGAGCCCTTCCCTATCTCCCTAGCATCCCATAACCACCCGTCACCTCGCTCCAACCTCACAGGCCGCCTCCTAACGTAGCTTCCTAACGCTGGTGCCTGAAAACAGCCGCCATCTTGCTGCGGTTCTCCCCCCTCAGGCTCCCTCTGTTCGCCTGCCCCGCCGACCCGGCACCCCTGCTATACTCCTCCGGCCGCCGCGGAGAACACCCTCGCCGCCCCACCTCCCCCACAGCCGGCGGCGCGGTTTGCTCCTCACCAAGTGGCGGCGGCGGCAGCAGCACCGAGCACAGAAGAACAGCAAACGAACTCCGGAGCCGACCAACTGATTGCGCCACGCCCGGTGCCCCTTTATATAGTCATCGGTGACGCCACACCCTCAGAGATCCCTCCGCGGAAAAGCCTAGAAGGAACTACTTTCCCCCACCCCCCACCCCCGCTCTTTCTGATCTCTGAAGAAGGAAAGTCAGCCCCCGAGAATCACTAGACTCCTCAGACAATGTTCTCTTATTAGCCTGGGCTTTGAGGGGGTCGCTCTGGAGAGGGGAGAATCGGGGTTCGGGGCAGCCGCGCGGAAGGATCGGTGCAGAGTTTGAGCACTGCGTCCTGGGAGATGGCCGGCGCGGAGTCCCGGCGCGGAGTTGCCCGGATGTACGGATGGGGCTGGCCCGCCGCCCCCTCCCCCGGCCCCAACGGTCCCAGCCGCCCCCGCCGCCCCCGCAGTCGACCCCGCAGCCGCCCCCTAGCCCTAGCCCGGGGCGCCCGCGGGGTCACTGGGAGCGTCTCGCGGCACGCGCCCTGCCCCCCCCCCCATCCCGGGGTCTGTACTTTGGGTCACATCGGCCGTCATGACGTTGTTTCGGCCTCCTCGAGACCCCCTTCACTGACGCCCTGGCCGCGGCGAGGGCCGCCGGGACCCCAGCCCCCCACTGGCCCCGCGACCGCCGTGGGCCGGGCACTGGGACAAGGGGAGTGACTCAGCAGAATCTGCCCGGCTGCCCTGGGACCCTCAGAAATTTGTCAAAATAAACGGAAAAAAAATTATGTTGTGTGATTTGGGGAAGCAAAAGGAAGAAAGGCCTCACAGAGGCCTGTAGACCCTGCGGGCAGGGCCAGCTGCCCGAACGAGTCTTTCTAGAAGCTTCTCCAACCTCCCAGCAGCCTCTGCGTCTGGACCAGATCTTTCTAGATCGACTGAATCCCATCCCTGTGTATTTCTTTCTTTTTTTTTTTTTTTTTAAAAAAAACATTTATTGGATAGAGACAGAAATCGAGAGGAAAAGGGAAGACAGACACCTGCATGGGGGGCAGGGGCTCAAACTCAGATCCTTGAGCATTGTAATGTGCGCTCTCTCAGGTAGACCACCAGCCGGCCCCATCCCTGTGCATTTCTACTGAAACAAGGAAATATCAAATTTAAAATTTTTGTTCTGTAAAATGTAAAAAGGGGAGAAAAAGGATCACGGGTCACACGTTTTTCGAGTTTATTTTGTGACCTCGATGCGTCGTTTCTTCAGTATAGTTTACAGTGTTTTAAGTTAGGGACTTGGTGAACATAAAAAAAAAAAAATAAAGGTCTTTTAAAGTTTACTGTGGGTACTTGAAGGAAGCTTCCATGCTGTTCGTTTCCTCCTCTCACTCTCCATATTTGTGTGTGTGTGTGTGTGTGTGTGTGTGTGTGTGTGTGTGTGTGTATCTGCCTCTGTCTCTGTCCAGAAAACAAAACAAAACAAAAACGCCCCAAAGAACCTGAGTGCCCTTTCACATATTTATCATACTCATTGCTAGTTGGCTGTGTTGTCACCTACACCAACCACACATCCAACCAGGCCCCATCACTTCCTGGCCTCGCTCAGTGCTCTGTGACTCAGCTCTCGGGGTGCAACACCCAGTGAGCAGTTTCAGGTGGGGCCACCACATGCCCTCAGACCAGGAATCTGGAGATGAAACATCCTAGACAGAGAGGCTGGGAGTACAGGCCTCTGCTGAGAAATGGGGGTGGGGGTGGGGGTGGGGAGGTGGGGGGGCTGGGCATGCAAAGCTCCACCTTGCAGCATTGAGGGGTGCAGGGGGGAGCCCCACAGCTCCTCAAACTCAACCAGCCAGTCACTGTCATCTGGCACTGTGGCCTCTGAGGCCAAAAGCCATGCTGGGTCTGCTCCAAGAGGTGCAGTGAGTGTGAACACATGCGGGTTGTAAAGGCAGCATGGGAGGGGACACAGTATCAGATACGTCCATGATCTTTATACATCATGCATGGCTATTTAGGGAACAAATGAGCATATTAAACAAGAAGTTATTATTTATAACGTGTGATATAAATTCTCATGTATGATATATGTCATATAGATTATCATTGTTTGAATTATATAATATAAATTCTCTATGATTTACATAACATGCATCCCTGTTACATGTAGTGCTTGCAATAAATGAATATTTATATATTATGTAACACATTAAAAAAAAGTTTATTGTGAGGTAGACAGCATAATGGTTATGCAGAGACTCTAGCCTGAGGCTCCAAATTCCTAGGGTCAACCCCCAAAACCATCATAAACCAGAGCAAAAAAAAAGGTTTACTGTGTAGTCTCCCTGACCAATTACCCAACCATTGTCCCTTCAAACTTCTTTTAGAAGTTGATCCTATTTCTACAGATAGGGAGGAAGGGAAACCATTCTAAATTCCTCTTTAAGAAAAAAAAAAAAAGAGCCCCAAATGGAGGGGGTTGTACTTAGCTCAGGGCTCCAGACTGAGACTCAATTAAGGTTAACCCAGAATAGAACCTCAATCAGTGAGCCAATAGAATTTCCCTGGAGCTGGGAGACAGCATCATTGTTACATAAATAGATCATGCCTGAGGCTCTGAGGTCTCTGGTTCAACCCCCAGCAACACCTGAAGCCAGAGCTGAGCCAGGGTTTTGGTGTCTCTCTTGCCCCGTATCTCTCTCACTAAAATAAATGTTTTAAAAATGCCATTGATTTTTTTTTTCCTGTCAGAATTAGGAGTCAGTTCTGATAAGGAAGGTAATAAACCTAAGAAGACCTTTTGTTCCCCCAAAACGGGTATTCCCCTAAATAGTCAATTTGGATAGTGTTTCTATTTCTAGATGGGTTGTTACGCAGTTCATGAGTTGTTCAGTATTGACTCATTTGAACTTAGTTTTTATTTTAATTTAGTTTAACAACATTAAGAAAGCCTTTACAACAACAACAACAACAACAACAACAAAGGCAATTTGCCATCATTAAGAATACATTTTCGGGAGTCAGGCAATAGCACAGCGGGTTAAGTGCAGGTGTCCCTAAGTGCAAGGATGGGCATAGGATCACAGTTCAAGCCCCCAGCTCCCCACCTGTAGGGGAGTCACTTCACAAGTGGTGAAGCAGGTGTCTTATCTTTCTCTCCCCCTCTCTGTCTTCCCTTCCTCTCTCCATTTCTCTCTGTCCTATCCAACAACAACAACATCAATAATAACTACAGCAATAAAACAAGGGCAACAAAAGGAAACAAAGAAAAATAGAAAAATCCAAAAAAAAAAAGAATACATTCTCTTAAATTATGAACATTTCTTTAAAAATTTTAAACCAAAATAAAATTGCTGTACTTCTTTGGCATGTATTTATGAAAAACAATCTGAGCAGTATTCAAAATAGACTTTAATCTGTGTAATGTTTAATATTCTCTAGTGAGACTGAATTGCTTGCTATTTTAAAATGAAAAACCAAAAGGCCATTTTTTAAGTTAGCAGTCTGAGAGCCCAGTGACTTCAAAAAGACATTAATTTGTGGTCCAGGAGATGGCACAGTGGATAAAGCACTGGACTGTCAAGCATGAGGTCCTGAGTTCAATTCTTGGCAGCACATGTACCAGAGTGATGTCTG
The DNA here is from genome assembly GCF_950295315.1 of Erinaceus europaeus. Classification (NCBI taxonomy): domain Eukaryota; kingdom Metazoa; phylum Chordata; class Mammalia; order Eulipotyphla; family Erinaceidae; genus Erinaceus; species Erinaceus europaeus. The sequence goes on from NC_080167.1 coordinate 17,872,717, forward strand.
GTTCTTTCTCTCTCTTCCTATCTTTCTCATGAATAAATAAAATATAAAAAAACCTTAATTTCTGGAAGGAATTTTTTTTTAAGGAGTACAAAGTTGAAGCTCTTGACATTATTTACCTAAAATCAGAGACCAAAGGGTGAGGTTCTAATGTGACTAGACTTGTTTGCTTTGGGCTGTTGCTTTGCTCCAAGTCTTGTGATTCATGTTGTTTAAAGGCTGAGTCACGAGCTTTGTGACAGCTTTTTTCAGAATCCAAAGGCACAGAGAAAAACAGCCCTGACTTCAGAAGTGGGGGAGGGGACTAGAAAGGGGAAAAGAGGCTGGGGAGTGGGCCAAGGTTTATCTCCAAAAAGAGAAAAAATCTGTTCTTATGAGCTGGCAGAACTAGATCTTTCTAGTTCTATCTCTATCAGAGAGAGGGAAATGAATGAGTCCAACAATGTGTTTTTAGTGAAGTAAAAACTGCATATAAACACTTGTTCAAAAGTCCTGAGAGGAAAGAGGGAGAAGTTGAACTCTTCAAAGAGAGGAATCTGGTGTTTCTCTGGCTCAAAGGTTTCAACCAGGGCAGATTTTTGCCCTTCAGAAATAAACGTGTCTGGAGTTTTTCTAGGTTCTCGTCAACCCTCAGTGGTGGTGGTTGGGGGGAGTTGGGGTGGGGGAATTATTAACGCTAAATAGTAAAGGCTGTGGATGGTGCTGCTATCCTACAGTGGACAGAACTACTGGGTCCAAATTTTCACTGAAGACAACAGTGATCTTAAGAAAAATCTGCCCTACAGAGAGTAGTAGTGTTGTTGTTTTTACAAGTGTTTTTCTTAGTGCTGAAAGGGCTCCCGAAGTCTCAGAGTCCCACTTGGATTCAGGGATCAGGTATCCAGTCACAGCTGCTCAAAACTCCTCTTCTCTGACCTAGAATGGAATGTGCCAGAAGGTGCCAGAAGCAGAGGAATGAGTCATTGGATCCATTTTCAGTTCCTTCCACTCACAGATCCATCCTTTGCAGGCAGCCCAGAATGGGCGTGCTGGTGAACTGGCACCAATGGCATTATGACAGAGGCCAGGCAACACCACGGGATTGGCAGGCAGATGTGGACACGTGATGGGCTGAGCTCACAAAGGGCTTGGGTGTTGGGTGGCTGAGGGTGGGGTGGGGCAGGCCTAGTGCTTGCTTGCCTGCCTTTCTTCCTTCCCCCACAAGACTTGGTTTCCCTCAAGGTCACACCACTTTGCTTGGACCTTAGAACTCAGCACAATCATCAGAAAAGCATTATAATCAGCAAATGTTTCCACCCAAAGAGAAAGGGTCAAATGGGAAACGGAGGGGAGGAGGAGGGGAAGGGCTACCTTGCTTTGTCACTGTGACACAACCATATAAGGCAGCCATGGGCTTCTGCAGCTGCGGAGGAAAAGCTCAAGGGATTCTGTTCTTTCTGTTTATACTTCTGTGTTTGTATTCTGAGGCAGAATGAAAACGGCTCTGGCTTAAAATAACCAATGACATCCTCCAGCAGGCAGAAAAGTCACAAGGTCAGGGGTACATTCTAGTCCTCAAATGTGTCTAGGCTGGGATCATGAAGGAGTTAGTCTGAGTTTTATGTTTTTGTTTTAAAATTGTGGCAGAATACATGAAATTGACCATTAAAACCAACTTTAATGTCCACTTGTGTTCCATAGGGGAGAAGTTAACCTTTCTGAATTATTTTATTATTTATTTATTTATTTATTTATTTCCTCCAAGGTTATTGCTGGAGCTCGATGCCTGCACTATGAATCCACTGCTCCTGAAGGCCTTTTTTTCCTATTTTGTTGCCCTTGTTGTCTTTACTGTTATTGTTGCCATTGATATTATTGTTGTTGGACAGGACAGGGAGAAATCCAGAGAGGAGGGGAGACAGAGAGGGGGAGAGAAAGATAGACACCTGCAGACCTGCTTCACCAATTGTAAAGTGACTTCCCTACAGGTGGGGAATCCCTACTCCGGTTCTGCCATGTGAGCTTAACCTGCTGCGCTACCGCCCAACCCCTTGAATTCTTTTTTTTTTCAACTAAAAATGTTGATGTTTATTTTCACAATACAAACAAAAATCCCTTTTTTTTTGGTCCCTCTTACTCCAAAACTATTCTGTCTTCGATAGAAAGGGGGATCAAATCTTCCTTGCCATGCTGTCAGAAAACACCCAGAGTCACAACACCATGATCTCCTGGTGAAGTAAAATAAGTAATAAAAACTTAAAGAAGTTCTTCTCTCAGGGCCCCGCAGTGGCGCACCTGGTTAAGTGCACACATTACAGTGTGCAAGGACCCAGGTTCAAGCCTCTGGTCCCCACCTGCAGAGGGAAAGCTTCACCAGTAGTGAGGCAGGACTGTGGGTATCTCTCTGTCTCTTCCCCTCTCTATCTCTCCCTCCCCTCCCCTCTCAATTTCTCTCTGTCTCTATCCAATAGTAAATAAATAAAAATATTTTTTAAAAAAGGGCAACAAAAAGGAAAATAAATTTAAAAAGAAAGAAAGAAATTGAGAGGGAAGGGGGTGATAGAGAAAGAGACAGATACCTGCAGCCCTGCCTCACCACTTGTGAAGCTTTCCCCCTGTAGGTGGGAACCCGGGGCTCAAACCTGGGTTCTTATGCACTGTGACATGTGCATTCAATTAGGTATGTCACCACCCGGCCCAACAATGAATCTTTAGTCACTATCAGGCCACCCCATTAGCTGGGGCACTAGTCGGGGAGTCCTGAGATTCCCAAACAGAAATGATGGGCCTAGACCTCGAATCAATCCCTCTTTCCATTGTTACCGATCATCTCTATCAGGAACAGCACAAAAGACCCTTTTGTGGGCCCCCATAGGATTTTGCCCTCAACTTAGATCAACAACAGTAGAGAATGTTCCATCCTCTGAAGGGAGGCTGGACAACATACTCTATGCTACACCTGAGGAAGATGGGTCCTGATATTGGGGCAGCTTGGAATGTTCCTACTCATGACCACAGAATGTGAGCTCAGATCTACAGGGATGCAGAGGTCACTTAGGCTCCTAAGCTGAATATGGGCCCCAGATCACATCAAATCCATGGGGTTTGCAATCAACAATATTTATACACCTTTCCCATATTTGGGAGCTACCCTCTTCCCTGATCCAGCTTTCTGGTCCTTTTCCCAACCATGACATCATATCCCCAGACAATAACTAGGATCTACCTGCATATCAGATTTCAGGCTCAGGGGGAAAAAAAAACAACGAAAAAACTAGTATAGCCACAAGCCCTTTGGAATATAATTAAAATATGTTTACTAGCTATCTACTAAACAGAGATCCTCCCCACCCATCTGCACTAGTCTAGCCTTTAGATTCATGATTAGTCAACAATTTGTTTGGCTTTGTATGTTAACTCTCTTTTCAGCCACCAGGTTCCAGATACTACCATGATGCCAGTCAGACTTCCCTGGACAGACAACCCCACCAATGTGTCCTGGAGCTCCAATTCCCCAGAGCCCCACCCCACTAGGGAAAGAGAGAGGCAGGCTGGGAGTAGAGTATGGATCAACCTGTCAAGCCCACCCATGTTCATCAGGGAAGCAGTTACAGAAGCAAGACCTTCTACCTTCTGCATCCCACAATGACCTTGGGTCCATACTTCCAGAGGGTTAAAGAATAGGAAAGCTATCAAGGGAGGGGATGGGATACAGAGTTCTGGTGGTGGGAATTATGTGGAGTTGCATCCCTCTTATCCTTTTTTTTTTTTTTTTTACCAGAGCACTGCTCAGCTCTGGCTTATCATGGTGCAGGGGATTGAACCTGGGACTTTGGAGCTTCAGGCAGGAGAGTCTCTTTACATAACCATTATGCTATCTACCCCTGCTCCAGTATTTCCTTTTTCTTTTCTTTTTTTTTTTTGGATAGGACAGAGAAACAGAGAGGGGAGGGGAAGACAGAGAGGGGGAAAGAAAGATAGACACCTGCAGACCTACTTCACCGCCTGTGAGCCTGTGAAGCTACTCCCCTGCAGGAGGGCAGCCGGGGGCTCGATTCAGGATCCTTATACCCATCCTTGCGCTTTGCGCCACGTGTGCTTAACCCGCTGAGCTACTGCCGGACTCCCCAGCGTTTCCTATATATATATATATATATATATATATATATATAAAAGTTGCTGAAGTCATGGGCCCCTAGGAATATACATAAAATAGAATTCCTGGGACCCAGGCGGTAGCGCAGTGTTAAGCGCACATGGCACAAAGCGCAAGGACTGGAGCAAGGATCCGGGTTAGAGCCCCCAACTCCCCACCTGCCAGGGGGTTTACTTCACAGGCAGTGAAGCAGGTCTACAGGTGTCTGTCTTTCTCTCCCCCTCGATGTCTCCCCTCCTCTCTCGATTTCTTTCTGTCCTGTCCAACAGCAACGGCATCAATAACAACAATGACCACAACAACGATAAACAACAAGGGTAACAAAAGGGGAGGAAATAGCCTCCAGGAGCAGTGGATTCGTAGTTCAGGCACCAAGCCCCAGCAATAACCTATAGAATTCCTAGTGGTTTTTTTTTTGTTTGTTTGTTTGTTTTTGAGTGGGACGCAGTTCAATCTTTATTGCCGGGCTAGCTTCGCAGGAGAGAGATTCTGGGACTCTCGGAGTCGGAAGGCAATTCCACTTCTAGTTTGTTTTTTGTTTGTTTGCTTGTTTGTTTTTGTCTCCACGATTATTACTGGGGTTCGGTGTCTACACCACGAATCCACTGCTCCTGGAGGCTATTTTTTCCCTTTTGTTGCCCTTGTTGTGGTTATAATTATTGTTGTTATTGATGTCATTGTTGTTAGATAGGTCAGAAAGACCTTGAGAGAGAAGGAGAAGACAGAGAAGGGGAGAGAAAGATAGACACATAGAGACCTGCTTCACAGCTTGTGAAGCGACCCTCCTTGAGGTGGGGAACCGGTGGCTTGAACCCGGATCCTTATTCCAAAACAAACGGGATCCTTATGCCAGTCCTTGCGCTTTGCGACATGTGCATTTAATCCTTGGCTACCGCCTGGCTCCCAAATTCCTAGTTTCTTTTTTCTTTTTTTCCCTAGTTTTTAAAAAAATATTTAATTATTTATTTATTCCCTTTTGTTGCTCTTGTTGTTTTACTGTTGTAGTATAGGACAGAGAGAAATGGAGAAAGGAGGGGAAGACAGAGGGGGAGAGAGAGATAGACACCTGCAGACCTGCTTCACCGCCGGGCTCCCCTTTTCCCTAGTTTCTTTTTTTGTTTTTTTAAATATTTTATTTTATTTATTTATTCCCTTTTGTTGCCCTTGTTGTTTTATTGTTGTAGTTATTATTGTTGTTGTCGTCGTTGGATAGGACAGAGAGAAACGGAGAGAGGAGGGGAAGACAGAGAGGGGGAGAGAAAGATAGACACCTGCAGACCTGCTTCACCGCCTGTGAAGCGACTCCCCTGCAGGTGGGGAGCCGGGGTTCAAACCGGGATCCTTATGTCGGTCCTTGTGCTTTGCGCCACCGCCACCTGCGCTTAACCCGCTGCGCTACAGCCCGACTCCTTTTCCCTAGTTTCTATCTACTTTAAGATCCCTATTCTTATCTACTCTATTCCTACTTTATGGTTCCTGTTTATTAGACATTTGTCCTGCTTTATATCTTACTTCTTTTCAGCCACTAAGTTGCAGATGCTACTATGATGCCATCCTGATTTCCCTGGGCATCCTGATTTCCTCTGTGATAATCCTGGAGGCAAATAATAATAACAATAATAATAATATTGGTCCAACTATCTTGTGGGCCTCTACAGGACCTTGTCCTCAAGGTGGAACAACAATGGGAGGGACTGTCCCACTCTCAGAAGGGAGGTTGGGTCAACATACTTTGCCTCTTGAAGAAGACAGGTCCTGAAATGAGTGCAGCCTAGAATGTTTCTAGCTATGACCACAGAATGGGAGTTCAGAACTACAGGGATACAGAGGTTACACAGGCTCTTGTGCTGAATATGAGCCCTAGATCAGATCTATGGGGTTTACAGTTAACAGTATTTATATACTTTTCCCATATTTGGGAACTACTCTCTTCCTTGGTCCAGCTTTCTAGTCCTATTTCTAACTATGAAACTAATACCCAGACAATACATTTAGCTGTCAGACTCAGGCAAAAATCAGTAAAGTCATGGACCCCTTAGAAACAGACTTTGCTCTAACCTACCTCACAATCTACCTATCACTTATGAAATAAATGAAATTTTTAAAAAAGATGTGAGGAGGGGGTTGGGCACAGCGTGTTAAGGGGGGGGTTTGCTTCACAGGCAGTGAAGCAGGTCTGCAGGTATCTGTCTTCCCCCTCTTGATTTCTCTCTGTCCTATCCAACAACAATGACAGTAATAACAACAATGATAAATAACAAGGATAAAAGGGAAAAAAACAGCTTCCAGGAGCAGTAGATTTGTAGTGCAGGCCCCCAAGCCCCAATGATTACCCTAAAATTTTTTTTAAATTTTTTAAATGTTTATTGATTTTGAATAGAGACAGAGAGAAATTGTGAGGGGAGGGGAAATAGTACAGAAGAGAGACAGGGAGACATCTGCAGCCCTGCTTCACCACTTGTGAAGCTTTCCTCCTGCAAGTGGGGACCAGGGACTTGAACCTGGATCCTTGTGCACTGTAATGTGTGCGCTTAACCAGGTGCACCACCGCCTGGTCCCCTAAAATTTTTTTTTTAAAGTGGGGTGGGGGAGACAGCATAATGGTTATGCAGCAAGACCTCATGCCTGAGGTCCTGAGATCACAGGCTCAACCCCAGCACCACTAAGCCAAAGTTGAGCACTGCTCTAGGAAGCTAACAGTATAGCTCACCTGGACAGTGTGCTGCTTTTTAATTTGCACAACCTACTTATTTATTTATTTATATTTATTTTATTTATTTATTCCCTTTTGTTGCCCTTTTTTTTTTTTATTGTTGTAGTTATTATTGTTGTTGGATAGGACAGAGAGAAATGGAGAGAGGAGGGGAAGACAGAGAGGAGGAGAGAAAGCTAGACACCTGCAGACCTGCTTCACCGCTTGTGAAGCGACTCCCTTGCTAGGTGGGGAGCCGGGGTTTGAACCAGGATCCTTACGTCAGTCCTTGTGCTTTGCGCCACCTGCGCTTAACCCGCTGCGCTACAGCCTGACTCCCGATTTATTTATTATTTATTTTTGTTAAAGAGAGATACATAGACAGAAACCAAAGCACTGATCAGCTCTGAGGTTTCAGAGCCTCAAGCATGAAAGTCTTTTCCATAACCATTATGCTGTCTTCCCAGACCTGGGGAGATATATATATATTTTTTTAAATTTAGAAAATAATAGAATTGTACCAAAGTAAAGGACTCTGTTGGTGGGGGACTTTTAGGTCCTGCTGCATGAAGTGGAGGAGGACCTAGGCTGGGGTGAGAGTGTTTTCCAGAAAACTGAGAAATTGTATACATGTACCGACAACTGTATTTACTGTAACCATTAGCCCCCCGTAATAAAAATAAATTAAAAAATACATACAATGGGGCAGGGATAGATAGAATAATGTTTATGTAAAGGGACTCTCATGCTTGAGGCTCCGAAGTCCCAAGTTCTGTCCCCTACCCCATCATAAGCCAGAGCTGAGCAGTGCTCTGGTAAGAAAAGAAAAAAAATGCAATCGAAACAAAAAGCGTTTCCTCTCTTCCATAAAGGAATGAATTTTCTTCCCCCTTAGCAAAGCAGTATTTAGTGCTGGCTCATAGTGGTGGAAGAGCTTGAACCTGGGCGTTTGGAGCCTCAACACTGAAAGTCTGTCTCCATAGCATTTATGCTATCTACCCTTGGCGTGAGGTATGAATTTTCTAGGCTAGTCCATTTTCCAAAACAAGCTTTCAGGGTATTTCCCTTATTGTTGTCCTATAAGGAATATTTAATTAATTATAAAATCCAGAAGTAAAGCAAAACCAAATAATTAGCTTTTTTTTTTTTATAATAACCTTCATAGACACTCATTAGAATCAGGAACTGTCACCCCACCACCTAACTGGGGAATTATTTCATAAATGTTAGTTTCCTTAACTCAAAGGTGAAGGCTTTGTGAATTTAGACGCTTCAGATCTGAGAAGAGACTTTTTTTTTTTTTTTTTTTTTTTTTTTTTGGTGATTAAAGACAAGAGAGCAAGTCAAGGAGAGTCAGAATTTGCTGGATGAGGAATTAATTCACATCACTGCCAAGAACTGGACTCACAAAATGCAACAGGGCCCCTTTGTTCAATAAAATATGCGTTTTTAACATTGTGCTAATAAGATATAGAAACAGCATCCTTAGTATAAAAATGACTAAAAGTCCACCCAAACCAGTCAGCCACTCATTCATAAAGTGTTGCTGATGAAGCAAGTAAAATCTTGCTGCTGGATTTTGCTCCCTCTGAAAACGTCAGCTCAGACACTCAGACCTTGGAAGGGCTTGCACACTTGTCACGCGATGACCAGGAATATGAATCAACAATCCGGGAGACAGTGCCTGCAGTCACAACGCTAGGAAAGGGTCCAGTCAGTCTCCAGATGGTCCCTCTGTTCAGTTTTGTTGTGGTTTCACCGAGTTTTTCATAGACTTTTTTTCTTTTTTCTGCTGAGGGGCCTTCGTCTCTTTCTACTAACATAAACAGATTCAGGCGACAGGACTTTCAGAAGCGGAAGATGATTCGTATTGTGAAAACCTGAACTCTGAGTAGGGCTGTAGATATTCAGGGAGTTTTAACAATGAACATTGACAAGGGAGGAAAAATTTAACTCACACTGGAGATGCCGGGGATCGAACCCGGGGCCTCATACATGCAAAGCATGTGCTCTACCACTGAGCTACATCCCCTTCCCGGTTCTGGCTGCTTCCTGATATTCCCTGCTATAACGTAGGCCCCAGAATTTGTTTCCCCTTAGAGCGGATAGTTGGCACATTAAAATATGTTTGAGTCTAGCAAAACCAAGCCCAGAGACATCACTCGATGCAGCGCCGCCTGATAGCTGAGAGTCTGGCTGATTCCAGGAGCAAGGGGGTTGGGGGGAGGGAGGGAGAAAAAAAAAAAGACATAGACAGGCAGAGGCAGACGTCCTCTACAATGTAGCCCCTCAAAAAAGAAAGTAAATTAAGTCTCTTTTCCGCTGGGCCTCCAGGGCCTGCTCACGAGAAATGCTCAGTAAATGGGGATTTGTGGCCTGGACAGAAGCCACATAAAAACTAGACGACAGGAGGATTGGGGACGGGCAGCCACTCTTACCCGGGAGGCTGGGTCTGAGACTGAGAGAGGGCAAGAAAAGGAGTCCGTTTAGGGTGACGCTGCTTCCAGCCTCAAACACATACAGTTGTTCATTTTTCTTGAAATCATTTGTGTGTGTGTGTGTGTGTGTGTGTGTGTGTGTGTAGAGGGGAGTTCCATCTAACCTTTCTCTCTCTTTCTTTCTCTTTCCTTCCTTCTTTCATTTTGTTGGGGGACCCTATACAAATTTTCTTTCTTTTTTTCAAATAATTTTTCCTTTTTTAAATCATTTTATGGTGGGGGCATACAATGTTGCTTTCTTTCATCATTTTATGGTGTAGGGCATGAGTCCTATACAATCTACCTTCCCTCTCTTCTTTTCCTCCCTCCCTTTCTTATCATTTTTTTGAGGAGGGTCCCCTACACTTTTTCTGAGTGCCAAGCTGTGTGTGGGTCTGGGGCCGAGCAGCGGGTGGGAGCCCCACTGGAGGAGGCTCAGGGATTGACAGCTGGATTCTGGGGACCTGGTTCCAAGCCGAGCATTTACAACCACCTGGGGGCTACAGGACATAGGGGGAGCAGGAGCGGGGTAAGGTAAGAGTAAAAAGTACGAGGGACCACAGGCACATGTCAGGGGACCTCGCTTCCTCGGTGGCCCTATTCTTTCACGAAAGAAGAAAAAAAACAAAACTAAACATTTTAACTTGTGAGCTTGAGAACAAAAGGTAACGTAGCCTCCCCGTCGGGGAATCGAACCCCGGTCTCCCGCGTGACAGGCGGGGATACTCACCACTATACTAACGAGGATAAGCCCTAGGCGGCGTCTTCCGTGACTCACACTTATAGATCACAGCCTCCCTCCCTGTTAGCAAGTCTTTGGGAGGGTGACACAGCTGTCCCTGCAGACACTGGCAGAACTTGCTGACCGAAATACTAAAGTGTACGAGAGGGCAGTAACAATCACACTCCAGAAACAAAGGATCGGATCCCTTTAGGATATAAAAGAGTCAGATAAAACATTCTGAGGGAGGGAAAAAGAAAAAAAAAAAAAGGCAATAATAAGTAAGCTGCCGAAACCCGGGATCGAACCAGGGACCTTTAGATCTTCAGTCTAACGCTCTCCCAACTGAGCTATTTCGGCAACACTGCTTTGTGAAGAATTTCTTTCCTTCTGAAGCTTTCCTTGCTCCAGAGCCACGCGTGGCCGAAGACCGGGGGACATGGTGAGTGGGCAGCTGGGGTCCCTTCCACCCTTTCAGAGCCGCCACCTCCCACCCCCAGGCGACCCGAGCGCTTCATTATTTGTTGCCAGCCTATGGATGGTTTCCTTTATGATTCCCTGAGCTCCCAGCTGGAGTGACAGCCTGGGAGGAGTAGATAAGTGATCTATCACCCGAGGTCCTGCGCCACCCCACAGGGACTAGGACAGGGTCTGGCACATAACAGATGCTCAGGAAATCTTTGTGCAAGAAATGAGCATTCGCCCAGGTTCAAGCCCCCCACCCCGTCGTCCCCACACCTGCAGAGGGCAAGCTTCATTCACAAGTGATGGAGCAGTGTTACAGGTGTCTCTCTTTCTCCTTTATTTCCCCTTCCCCACGCAATTTCTCTCTGTATAAAATAAAATAAAATAAAATAAAATAAAATTTAAAATTAATGAAATGAACGCGAATGTTTGCCTGCCTCCTAGTCGGCTCAAATCTCTGCTTTTCTCAAGCTCCCTTCTCTGCACAAAGGAACAAGGTCTCTTCCCCCTCCCACTCAGCCCCTCAGGTGGCTCCCGAGTTGGCTGGAGTACCAAGCAAGTCAGCTCCGGACTGTGGGCGCCACACTGATGGAACCTGTCCCACCTCAAGGCGTGAAGAAAGCCCAACCCGCCGCTGCCGGGTGAGTTGTCTCTGCTTCCCTTTCCTGTAGGTGGGGAGTGGTGTCCGGAGATGCTGAGCCTGCTGGGAGGGCCCGAATAGGTGACTGTGTCCTCACCTGAGACACAGCGACAATAGTGACAAGGTAGCCATGGAGGGCCAAAGAGACCGTGTAAGGGAGGCTGGCCAGACTGCACAGCACCACCAGAGCAGTGTTCTGGTTTCTCTGCCTCTGTGTGTGTCTTTCTCTTACTGGAATGAGTGAATGAATGAATGAATGAAAGAATGAACGAATGAATGGTTAAGCGAACTAAGTCATAATGATGGGATACCAGGGAGAGAGGGAAGATGTAACTTGCATAATCATTATGCTATCTCCCTCGGCCCCATTTCACTTATTTATTTATTTATTTATTTATTTTTAAAGAATTTAGCTCTTTATTCATGAGAAAGATAGGCAGAGAGAGAAAGAACCAGACATCACTCTGGTACATGTGCTGGGAGGATTGAAATTTGGACCTCATGCTTGAGAATCCAGTTCTTTATCCACTGCACTACCTCCTGGACCACACATTTTATTTATTTTTTATTTTGGATAGAGACAGAGAAATTTGAAGAGGAAGATAGGGAGAGAGAAAAAAAGACACCTGCAGCCTTGCTTCACCCCTAGTGAAGTTTCCCCCTGCAAGCGGGCCCTAGAACACTGGCCCTTGAGCATAATAACATGTGTGTTTAATCAGACGCACCACTGCCCATTCTCTTATTTTATTTATTTATTTTAAAGAACTACTTATTCATGAGAAAGATAGGAGGAGAGAGAAAACCAGCCATCACTCTGGTACATGTGCTGCTGGGGATTGAACTCTGGACCTTTTGCTTTAGAGTCCAGTGCTTTATCCACTGCCATCTCTTGGACCACACTTTTTTTTATTTAAAAATTTTTATTTTATTTTATTTTATTTTAATGAGACTGAGAGACACAGACAGACAGAAAGAGAAAAATACCCTGAGCCTTGCTCAGCTCTTGCTTATGGTGGTGCTGGAAGTCAGTCTGGGACCTAAGCGCCTCAGGCATGAATGTCTTTTTTATAACCATTATGCTGTCTCCCAAGACCCCTTATTTTATTTATTTGTTTGTTTGTTTCTTTGTTTACCTCCAGGGTTATGCTGGGGTGGTTCCTTGCACTTAGTAAGCTACCTCCTGCCCCCTCCCCTTATTTTATTTACTTTTTAAAACTTTACTTATTTGTTATTTGATCGGGATACAGAGAGAAATTGAGAGGGGCGGAGAGATGGAGAGGGAGAGAAACAGAGAAACACCTGCAGCTCTACTTCAACATTCATGAAGCTTTCCCAGGGGTTTGAGCCTAGGTCCTTGAACCCTGTAGCACATGTGCTTAACCAGGTGCACCACCACCTGGCCCACCTTATTTTATGTTATTATTTTTTTTTTCCTTTTGTTGCCCTTGTTGTTTTTTTATTGTTGTAAATACCAAGATTCCTAAGTTAGTGAATACTCCCAGTCGTCTGATGAAAACGGCCTTCTTGAGTTTAATTCCTGACACTGCATATGCCTGAGTGGTATTCTGTTTTTTCTTCCTCTTTTTTGTCTTAATATTAATTAATATGTAGGGAGTCGGGTGATAGCGCAGTGGGTTAAGCGCAGGTGGCGCAAGGACCGGCGTAAGAATCTGGGTTAAAACCCCCAGCTCCCCACCTGCAGGGGAGTCGCTTCACAGGCAGTGAAGCAGGGCTGCAGGTGTCTATCTCTCCCCATCTCTGTCTTTCCCTCCTCTCTCCATTTCTCTCTGTCCTATCCAACAACGACATCAATAATAACTACAACAATAGGGCAACAAAAGGGAATAAGTAAACAAATAAATATACAAAAAGAAAAAAATTAAATTAATAAGTAAATACAAATTTTAAATAGAGAATGCAGCTGGGGAGGTGGTGCAGAGCACTGGGCTGTGAACTCAGTCTCTGGCATCACATATGACAGAGGATAGTCTGGTATCTCTCTCCATCGTTCATCCATTCATCTTACTAATAAATAATAATTAATAAAGGATATAGTGCTTGTCAAACTTCTAAAGACTCCCTATCAGCTTAAACGGCTAACTGTATGCAGTACCATTGGAGTTGTTGTTTCTTGATTTGTTTGTTTTTGTTGTTGGGAGGCGGGAGAAGGAGCTAAGTGGTTTAAAAGAAACTGCCAAAACCCAGGATTGAACCAGGGACCTTTAGATCTTCAGTCTAACGCTCTCCCAACTGAGCTATTTCAGCAACACAACCTTTTGTATTTAGGTTATTTTTATAGACATTCTTTGTTATTTAAACTTTGTCCCCTAGTGATAAAATTCAATATCCAGGCATGTCCGGTTAGATTAGTGCAAACAGTATTCCAGCAATTCCTGAATGGTTTGAAGTAATTTCTACAACCTTCCACCATTATGTAAGGGCACGTTTATTCCATCCATTGTACTCTTATTAGTCATTAGTTAAGTTCGTCTTCTGCAAGTTCCCTCACTGCCTGTTGCCTGTGTCCTGTTGGTATTTTAGGAATTCCCTCCATGGTTTTGAGTAAACTACTTCTGTAATAAAGGTACCAATCATTTCTCTAATTGCTTTCTATAATACTTTGCCAAAGTATAACTGGATGTATTTAACAAAAACAATATCAATTAAAAAATACATTGGTGTATTGTACCAAAGTAAAAAGACTCTGGGGTGGGGAGAGTACAAGTCCTGGAAAATGATGACAGAGGACCTAGTGGGGAATGTATTATTATGGGGAAAACTAAGAAATATTATGCATGTACACACTATTGTATTCACTGTCAAATATAAAACATGAATCCCCTAATAAAGGAAAAAAATACCAAAAGAATTGCAATCTTGATTTTTACAATTTCTGGTCAGAAGTTTGTTTATTTTTCTACCAGATCACTGCTCAGCTCTGGCTTATGTTGGTGCTGGGGACTGAACCTGGGACGTTGAAGCCTCAGGCATGAGAGTCTTTTTGCATAACCATTATGCTACCTACCCCAGCTCCTTTTTCTTTTTTTAAACTTTATTTATTTATTTATTTATTTATTTATTTATTTATTTATAATCAGAGACAGAAATTGAGAGGGGAGATACAGCCTGCAGCCCTGCTTCCCGACTCTTGAAGCTTTCCCCCCTACAGGTGGGGACCAGGGGCTCTTTTATCATTTTTTATTATTTTTACTTATTTGTTAGAGAGAGCCGGAAATTGAGAGGGGAGAGGGTGATAGAAAGGAGAAGAGTGGCTGTGTGGTAGCGCACCTGGTTGAGTACACATGTTACAATGTGCCAGGACTGGGGTTGGATCTCTCCATCCCCACCTGCAAGGGGAAAACTTCATGAGTGGTGAAGCAGTGCTGCAGGTATCTGTCTCTCTCCCTCTCCATCACCCCCTTCCTTCTCGATTTCTGGCTATCTCTATCCAATAAATAAATGAAGATAATTTTTAAAGAAAGAAAAAGAGCTGTGTGGTCTGGGAGATGGCACAATGGATAAAACATTGGACTCTCAAGCATAAGGTCCAAAGTTTAATTCCAGGCAGCACATGTACCAGAGTGATGTCTGGTTCTTTCTCTTCTCCTATCTTTTTAATAAATAAAATCTTAAAAAAGAAAAGAAAAAGAGATACCTGCAACACTCACAAAGCTTTTCCCAGGTTCAGTCCCCTGCACCATCATAAGCCAGAGCTGATCAATGCTCTGGTTAAAAAAAAAAAATTATTTCCAAAAATATCCATATATATAGAGAGAGATAGATAGATAGATAGATACAGATATAGATATATAGATATAGAAATAATAGTCAACCCATATCTACAGCCTTAGGAGATCTACTGAAGTTTCCAGTGGAGGATATTGGAATACAGAATTCTGGTGGTGGGAACAGTGTGGAATTATACCCGCTACCTCATAATTTTTATTTTATTTTTACCAGAGCACTGCTCAGCACTGGCTTATGGTGGTGCGATGTATTGAACTTGGGACACTGAAGCCTCAGGCATTAAGAGTCTTTTTATATAACCATTATGCTATCTTGCCCTGCCTTTTTAATTTTATTTTCTCATAATTTGTAAATCAATATTAAATCACTAGTAAAATTTTTATTTTTATTTTATTTTATTTTATTTTTTTTAAACATTTCTTTTTATTTTATTTTATTTTATTTATTGATTCATGAGAAATGATAGGAGAGAGAGAGAGAGAAAGAATCAGACATCATTCTGGTACATGTGCTGCTGGGGACTGAACTCAGTGCCTCAAGCTTGAGAATCCAATGCATTATCTACTGTGCCACTTCCCGGACCACACTAGTAAAATTTTTAGGTTAAACAGAGGTTGTCTGGGAGGTGGTGCAGTGGATAAAACATTGGACCCTCAAACATGAGGTGTTGAGTTCAATCCCCAACAGCACATGTACCAGGGTGATGTCTGGTTCTTTCTCTCTTTCCTTTTTTTTTTTTGTAATGCTTACTTATTTATTTCCTTATGCCACCCGTCCTTGTGCTTTGAGCCATGTGTGCTTAATTCTATCTTTCTAATAAATAAAATATTTTTTAGAATAAATATTGTATTTATTTATTAATGAGGAACATAGAAGGAGAGAGAAAGAGCCAGACATCAGTCTGGTACATTAAACAGGGAACTGGGAGGATAGTATAAAGGTTATGCAAAAAACCTTTCATGTCTGAGGCTCTGGGGTCCCAGATTCAATTCCCAGCTCAACCATAAGCCAGAGATGAACAGCGCTCTAGTAATCAAACATAATAATAATAATATAATAATAAATAAATAATAAATAGAGGTTGGATTATAAATAATAGTGAGGAATTCTGAAGGGTTCTTGAAAAGATACTGATATCACCTTGTGTGGGGGTCCCTCTTAGCCCCTCCTGTGACAGTGGATCTTCCCATCAAAATAGTCTGCTGCAAAAATAAAGACAGCAATTAAATAAATGCAATTAAATCAATAAATGCAATTAAGGATGGTGAGATAGGATAATAGACAAAAGACTCTCATGCCTGAGCCTCTCAGATCCTGGGCTCAATCCCCAGCTTCACCATAAGCCAGAGCTAAGCAGTGCTCTGGTGTCTTTCATTAAAATAAAGTAAGTGAAAAAAATAAAAAATAATAATAATAAAGTAAGTGAAAAATAAAAATAAAAAAATAAAGTAAGTGAATAATTTTTAAAAAATCCTATGGTGCAGTCCTGAATACTTATATTCTTGTTTCTTTCTTTCTTTTTTTTTTTTTTTTTTCTAAATTCAGGCTTCAAAGTACAGGTGAGAGAAAGATGCTCTCTCTGTATTGGTCAAAGGTGCATTAAGAGATCAAAATTAGAAGGTCTCCCCGTCGGGGAATCGAACCCCGGTCTCCCGCGTGACAGGCGGGGATACTTACCACTATACTAACGAGGACGAACCACACTCAAAGCTCTTTCTGCCGACTCACAAATCTGCCGCTTCCGGGACTCCACCCAGGGTGGCTCTCCAGGGTCCCAGCCCCGCACCGGGTAGGTGCACCTCTGGCATCGCTGAGCGGCCGCGGGGTTCAGAAGGGGAAACAGAGAACGCAGCGAAGAATATTTGCAGTTCTGTCCACCGAGTAGAGCTCTCCCTCCCTACATCCTTTCTCCGGGAGGCCCGCTGTCACAACTAGGGGATGTAGCTCAGTGGTAGAGCGCATGCTTTGCATGTATGAGGCCCCGGGTTCAATCCCCGGCATCTCCACTTTTTTCGCTTTCTTGCCCCTTAAAAGGGATTCGCGGTGGGAACCCAGGTAACCCCCACCTCACATGCCGACCGAGATGGGAGGGAGCCCCTGGATTCAGAAAGTCTATGAGCACCGTCCCTGAAATATACTGCTGACTGCAGCTGTCTGCGTTTTCTTTCATTATTTTTTATTTTTTTAAACCAAAACATTGGTGGTGCGGGGGATTGAACAAACACAGCTCCCAGGTGATTCGTCTTGTTTGTGTCGTGCAGTTCTCGTGCAACAAGTCATTCACTCAGCGGTTCCCTGGGGCTCCCAGTGACGGGCACGCACTGGGCATCTAACCTGTGCCCAGGTGTGCAGCGCCCTGGCATCGCTGGATCCGACAGGCGAGGGTTCTCGGTCCTGTAGACCGTATTGGTGGCGATGAGTTGTATGAAGATTGCAATAGCCAGGCGATGTAGACGGATGGATTCGAGTGGAAGTTGCAGGGGATAAGCTGTTAGGGACATAGGTCTGCAGAAACAGGACACCTGCTGGCAGGGGCGAAGGCCCTGAGGTTGAAGGGGGGCCCAGCGGGGTGGGGGGAGGGGGAGTTTTACTGTGCTGAAGGGCAGAAAGAAGGCCCAATGCACGTAGCTTACTGGATGATGGCACAGGACTTGGAGGCCACTGGAAAGTCAGATGAAGGGGAGAGAGGCCCGAAGAGCAGATTTCGGTTTTTAAAGGCTCCCTCTGGCTGTCAGGCGGAGAACACACCCCAAGTGGCCAGGGTGGGGTGGGCAAGGACGCCCCACTGAACACCAGGCAGGGGCTAGGACTGGATGGGGCGCCAGGAGGCAGAGGGAGTGGAGCGGGGAGAGGGGAGGGGCTTCTGGACAAATTGTGGAGGTAGAGTTGAGGGAACTTGCAGATAGCTGGGGTGTGGAGAGGAGAGGGGAGAACTTCTCACTTAGGGGTATACTTGGATGAGTTATTAGACTAGGAAGAAAGTGTACAAATTGAGGTGTTGAGAATGTTTAATGGTTTTATAAGTGACTATTATGCTTGAGGTTTGAAAGTCCCAGGTTCAATCCTTGAAACCACCACCATAAGCTAGTGCTGAGGAGAAAAAAGCAGCCATTTGCTTCATTTATGTAAAAAGTATGCCTTCTGCTTCATTTATGTACTTATGTTGCATTATGGAATTTATGTCCCTGTATCATGGTATCAGCATAAACTGATTTAGGCTGAGCAAAGTCCTAAATTAAACAGAGGAACCCATAGGTACTGTGGGAAGGTGCTTCCAGCTTGAGCATGAACTTCCTTGAGTTCATGTGTGTTTGGAAACGTGATTATTTTCACTGCAAACAGGCTTCCTTGATGCTGCTGTGTGAATGTGACACTGCTATGGTATGTTGAGTGGCTGCCAGATGTCCCATGAGGTGGCTGTCCCACAGGAAGCTAACAACACCCTGTCCCTTAGCTCAGCTTCCAAACTTAGGAACAGTACCTGGGATTGGGAACAGCCTCAGGAGCCATCTATTTTAAGTCTCTTTTCCAGGTATTTCATTTAATTTGATTTTTATTTTATTTGGCCCTTCAGCTCTCTCCTCTCTGCTCCCCACAGCTGGTAGCTGTGGATTCATGGTACGGTAAGCCCCAGCAATAACCCAATTGCCACCAATAATTGGTGGCAATTAAAAAGCAAAACAAAAAGCCAATCATTTAAATAGGGCTAAATTTCTCCCTTTAGAGGCTATGTTTATTCACTAATAATGAATAAGGTTTTGTATTAGGGATGCTTTCCTCTGCCTTCTCACCAGAAATGGCCTTTTTTTCCCCCCCGCCATCTGTTAGGTGTTTTTTGTTTGCTTGTTTTTTGCATCGTTACTCATGAAGCTGAACACCTACTAGCCGTTTAGCCTTTAAATAAATATTTAAAGGTTTATCTATTAATGAATGGGAAAACAAGCAAGCAAAAGAGAAGCTAAACATTGCTCTGGTATAAAATCTGCTCACTCAAAGGTGCATCTCTGTACATCTTCAATTTCAGAGAGCCACTGATATAGCCAGGGGATGTAGCTCAGTGGTAGAGCGCGTGCTTTGCATGTATGAGGTCCCGGGTTCAATCCCCGGCATCTCCACTTTTAGTTCTCCTGCTATCCAAATATTGATTGGAACATCAGGAGCCCTGACCTCAAGGTGCCTTCTCAAACACACACCCCAGGTCATTTGTATCAGGGAATTGTGGAGTTCTTATGCTATCAAATGCTCTGAGGGCTGTGCCATTAAGAATACAACACCCTCTCTTGCCCAGTGTCTGGGCACAGCCTCCACATCTATCAATTTTTTTTCCTTATTCTAGCTGTCCCTCCAATTCTCCCCTCTGCTCCCCATTCTCTGGGGGACCAACGCTGCCAGTCTGGCTGGTGTCATGTAAAGAAGGCTTACAACATCCCTCATCTGGCAGTGAGGGTGGGGATGAGGGCAGGGAGGTGTTAGTTTACTCTGCTATTTACTATTTCTCATTCGATGAAGCGAGCGCAGGACTCTCTGGTGCTCAGAGACTCAGGCTGTCTTTAAAGTGGTTGTGTCAGATTCCCAGGACAGGTGTTCCATGCTGTATGTGAGCTTTGCTCTGGGTCATTTGAGTTACTGCATTCTGAAGCGAATGTCTAGTATGGATATTAATGTTGCTTTCCGGGCCTATCTCAGTGGGACACCCTGTAGAGAGCAGCACTATTCATTTTATAACATGCACTCTACTAGGTGAGCCCCACCCAGCCCCTAAACATTTATTTTACAGAAAAGCAGAGAGGAAGACCATGGAGGGGGGTTGGGCGGTGGCACACTGGGTTAAGCACACACATCAAACCTCGGCTCCCCACCTATAGGAGGACGCTTCACAAATGCCCTATCTTCCTGTCCCCCTGTACTCCCTCAATATCTTTGTCCTATCCAATAACAACAACAACAAAAGGCCACCTGGAGCAATGGATTCATAGTACAGGCACTGAGCCCCAGCTATAACCCTAGAGGCAAAGGAGAGAGAGAGAGAGAGAGAGAGAGAGAGAGAGAGAGAGAAAACAGCATTGAAACTTACTTCCCTTGGGGGCTGGATTCAAACCTGGGCATATACACTTGGGGGCTCAAACCGGGATCCTTACACCGGTCCTTGTGCTTTGCGCCACCTGTGCTTAACCGCTGCGCTACCACTCAACTCCCCATTAGAGTCTTTTTGTAGGTTTTTTTTTTTTTTTTTTGCCTCCAGGGTTATCTCTGGGGCTCGGTGCCTGTCCTACGAATCCACTGTTGGAGGCTGTTTTTTCCCTTTTGTTGCCCTTGTTGTTTATCATTATTGTTATTATTATTGTTGTTATTGCTGGATAGGACAGAGAGAAATGGAGAGGGGAAGACAGAGAGGGGAAGAGAAAGACAGATGCCTGTGGTCTGGGAGGTGGAACAATGATAAAGCTTTGGACTCTCAAGCACAAGGTCATAAATTTGATTCCTGGCAGCACATGTGCCAGAGTGATGTCTGGTTCTTCCTTTTTTTAAATATTTATTCCCTTTTGTTGTCCTTTTTAAAATTGTTGTTATTGATGTTGTTGTCATTGTTGAATAGGACAGAGAGAAATGGAGAGAGGGGAAGACAGAGGGGGAGAAAAAGATAAGACACCTGCAGAAAAGACCCCCCCATGGATAGAGAGCTGGGGGTTCAAACCAGGATCCTTAAGCCAGTCCTTGTGGCTTGCGACACATGCACTTAACCTACTGTGCTACTGCCCAACTCCCTTCTATCTTTATCATAAATAAATAACACCCCCCTGTAGGTGTGGAGCCAAGGGCTCGAACTGGGATCCTTTCGCCAGCCCTTGCTCTTTGCACAATGTATGCTTACCCACTACTACCCAGCCCCCCATTGCTATTTTAAATATTTAATATTTTGTTTATTTATTGAATAGAGACAGACATTGAGATGAAGGGGGAAAGAGATAGACACCTGCAGCTCTACTTCACCACTTTCGAAGCTTTCCTCCTGCAAGTGGGGACCAGGGGCTTAAACCTGGATACTTGAGCAGTTAACATGTGTGCTCAACCAAGTGCACCATCAACTGGCCCCTTGTTAATTTTAGGGGCCCGAGCAGTGGTGTACCTGGCTAAACACACAGTATTATGCACAGGGACCTGAGTTCCAGCCCCCACTACCCACCTGCTTCATGAACAGTGATGGTCTGCTACCTTTCTCTATCTTTCTCTGACCTTATTTCCCCTGCCTCTCTCAATTTCTCTGTCCTAGCATATAAAAAAACTTTACATATTTTTTTTTTAAAAAAGATTTTATTTATTTATGAGAAACACAGGAGAAACAACCAGACATCACTGTGGCACATGTGTTGCCAGGGATTGAACTGAGGACCTCATGCTTTGAGAGTCCAATGCTTTATTCACTGCACCACCTCCCGGACCACCATACTTTTATATATTTTATTATTTTTGCCTCCAGGGTTATCACTGGGGCTCGGCGCCTGCACCATGAATCTACTGTTCCGGGAGGCTATTTTTTCCCTTTCGTTGCCCTTGTTGTTCATCATATTGTTGTCATTGTCACTGCTGTCATTGTTGGAGAGAATTTCAGAGAGGAGGGGAAGACAGAGGGGGAGAGAAAGATAGACACCTGCAGACCTGCTTCACTGCTTGTCAAGCAACACCCCCCTACAGGCGGGGAGCCAGGAGCTTGAACTGTGATGTTTAAGCTAGTCCTTGTGCTTTGGGCCATGTGTGCTTAACCCGCTGTGCTACTGCCCAATCCCCTATTCTTTTTTTTTTTTTTAATTTTATTTTATTTATTTATTCCTTTTTGTTGCCCTTGTTGTTTTATTGTTGTAGTTATTATTGTTGTTGGATAGGACAGAGAGAAATGGAGAGAGGAGGGGAAGACAGAGAGGGGGAGAGAAAGACAGACACCTGCAGACCTGCTTCACCGCCTGCGAAGCGACTCCCCTGCAGGTGGGGAGCCGGGGTTCGAACCGGGATCCTTATGCCGGTCCTTGTGCTTTGCGCCACCTGCGCTTAACCCGCTGCGCTACAGCCCGACTCCCCCAATCCCCTATTCTATTAATATATATATATAATTTATTTAAGAAAGGAGACATTAACAAAACCATAGAATGAGAGGGGTACAATTCCCATAACCTGATCTCCATATCCCACCCCCTCCCTGATAGCCTTCCCATTCTCTATCTCTCTGGGAATATGGATCCAGGGTCGTTGTGGGATTTTTTTTTTAATTATAATTTTAAAAAAATCTTTATTGGATAGAGACAGCCAGAAATTGAGAGGGAGGGGTGATAGAAAGGGAGAGGGCAGGGGTAGATACCATAATGGTTATGCAAACAGACTGTCAAGCCTGTCTGCTCCAAAGTCCCAGGTTCAATCCCCTGCACCACCACCACAAACCAGAGCTGAGCAGTGCTCTGGTTAAAAAAAAAAAAAAAAAAAAAAGAAGAGGGAGACAGAGACACCTGCAGTCCTGCTTCACCACTTGCAAAGATTTCCTCCAGGTGGGAGCCGGGGGCTTGAGCCTGGGTCCTTGTGCACTGTAATGTGTGCTCTGAACCTGGCCTCTTTATTTATTTTTTTTACCAGAGTATGCTCAGCTCAGGCTTATGGTGGAAAAGGGGACTGAACCTGAGACTTTGGAGCCTCAGACTTGGAAGTTTGTGCATAAGCATTATGCTATCTCCCTGCCCAAGTTTGTTTGTTCGTAATATTTTATGCTGGAGTGTCCAACACTTTTCTCTATAGTACCACCCTCTGGGCTGCTGCTGTCCCCCCACCCTCAATTCCTCTTCATAGCCTTTGACTGCACTCTGCCTCATCAGATAATAGTTCATCTGATGATAGCAGTTTGTCGTATTTCATTCTTTTTAATTAAAAAAAAAAATTTATTCTGGTTGCCCTTGTTTTATTGCTGTTGTAGTTATTATTGATGTCTTTATTGTTGGACAGGACAGAGAGAAATGGAGAGAGGAGGGGAAGACAGAGAGGGGGAGAGGAAGATAGACACCTGCAGATCTGCTTCACCGCCTCGGAAGCGACTCCCCTGCACGTGGGGAGCCGGGGACTTGAAACAGGATCCTTATGCCTGTCCTTGGGCTTTGTGCCACCTGGGCTTAACCTGCAGGTGGGGAGCTGGGGCCTTGAACCGGGATCCTTACGCCGGCCCTTGTGCTTTGCACCACGTGTGCTTAACTCTCTGCGCTACTGCCCAGCTCCCTCTTTTTTTTTTCTTTACATATATATATATGTATTTAACCAGAGCACTGCTCAGCTCTGGCTTATGGCGGTGTGGGGGATTGAATCTGGGACTTGAGAGCCTCAGGCATGAAAGTCTCTTTGCATAACCATTATGCTATACCCCCACCCTCTTTACTTCTATATTAAAAACTCTGTTGGCACAAGGACCAGTGTAAGGATCCCGGTTCTAGCCCCTGGATCCCCACCTGAAGGGAGTCACTTCACAGGCAGTGAAGCAGGTCTGCAGGTGTCTTATCTTTCTCTCCCCCTCTCTCCATTTCTCTGTCCTATCCAACAACAACAACATCAATAACTACAACAATTAAAA
Source organism: Erinaceus europaeus (assembly GCF_950295315.1). Taxonomy (NCBI): domain Eukaryota; kingdom Metazoa; phylum Chordata; class Mammalia; order Eulipotyphla; family Erinaceidae; genus Erinaceus; species Erinaceus europaeus. The sequence goes on from NC_080167.1 coordinate 17,896,190, forward strand.
AAAAAAAGCAACGAAAGGGAAAATAAATAAATTACATCATCTCCCATACTGATCTCATACTTCCATGGCATCAAGTATCTTTTCTTGTCATTATTATTATTATTATTATTATTTTTACCAGAGCACTGATCAACTCTGGCTTATGGTGGTACAGGGGATTGAACCTGGGACTCAGGCATGACAGTCTGCATAGCTATTATGCTATCTACCTCCACCTGCCATTGTAGTTTTCCATGATGCTTTAAAGGATTTTTTCCTAGCATTTTAGCAAATAATCAGTGCAGTTTCCTTAACATTTGCACCTTCTTGCATTGGGGACACAGGATGGTAAGGGAAACGGTAAAGGCACTTGTGTCACTGGGCCTGCTGGGGGGGGGGTTTTTGGCATGGAGGCCTGTCTACCTAGGGGAGGGCTCCAAGGGGCTCACACTGAATGTGAGAAGCCGTGGGGGGGGGGGGGGGCAGGCAAACAGACTTTGCAGGCAAGGGACCAGGACCTGTGACAGTGACTGGGTGCTCTGAGGAAGCGGAAGGGAGAGAAGGTGGCCCAGGGCTGAAGTGTGACGTGACAAGGAACTGGGACAGAAGCATCTGGGTGGCGGAAGTGTTTATTCCGGTGGCAAGCAGCCCACCCAGGAGCTCAGTGGGGACCCTCACCATGGAGAAGGGCAGTCTCCTCCACCCTTCCTTCCTTACAACCAGGGAAAAGCGGAAGGAGAGTAAGGGGCTGGGGTCCCCAGTGTGAGCACCCGTCTGCGGGGCACCAAGAATGTCCAAAGTCAGCTCTTTGTCACCGAAGAGGAGGCTCCTGGTGGGCAGCTGGGGGCACTGTGAAACCAGGTCCCGTTTTACTGAGGGATGGGGGTGCGACTCCCCATGTCCAGAAGGACAGAGCAGAGGAAGGACCCTGGAGGGAACCCCCACACTGCCTTCTGCCCTTTCCTACTCCACCCTGCTCCTCAGGGACTAACGTAGTCCACAGAAGGCACTTCAAACAGGGACTGGCACCATCTGTCCCTGAATAAATAGTCATAAAAAACAACAACACTGTCCTGACCCATGTGGCAGCCAGCAGTGCCCATGCTCAGGCTGAGAATTGGGCTTCTGGAGGCTGGGCCTGTCCCTCAGGATGGCCAGGCTGGAAGCTGGTTGTCACGTGGCCCCTGGTCCCTGCTGAGGGGTGTCAGCGGTTCCCGGTGGGGGGCCAGGCCTTCTCCACGTCGCTGTGCATGGCCTGCGGGAGCCACTCACAGTATTCAGCTAGTAGATCTGCGGGCAGGAGAGTGGAGGGTGAGGCGGGCGCCCCCTCCCAGGCCTCGGCCACCCCCTCCGCCACTGGTGGCACGCTGGTCAAGCTCACATTTGGGGTCTTTCTTCCATGCGGCCAGCAAGGTGTCCCGGCTGCAGGCCTGCTCGGCGACCAGGGCTTTCAGGAGGCTCTCGGTTCTGGGCTGCAGCCTGTGAGGGGAGGGAGGTGAGGCGGGGGTGTTTGGTACCACCTGGCAGTATCCCCCCAAAAAAAAAACTCCATGCTCGCTCAGAATGTCACTTGTGTATAGTTGGGCTGGGGAGACAGCATAACGGTTCTACAAAAGGCTCTCCTGCCTTAGGTGGAGTCTGGGACCAGGCAGTGAGTGACAAACCAGAGGGTTCATCTGGTCCCTAGGAGCTGGAAAAGGGCCGCAGCAGCGCCCCCTAGTGTTTGGAGGAAGCACGGCTCTGAGGACACCTCTTTCGAATTTTAGCTTCCAGAATTTAGGAGAATGAAGCTATTTCTTCTAGCTCTTCTGCAGGAAGTCATGTGAGAAGGTAACTCCCCCCCCTCACTCCCCCCCCCCCCCCCCCCCCCCCCGCTCCTACTCTCCCCACCCCCGTTCCTTGCCCACGCCTGGGGGAGGCTGTACCTGGCCCATGTCTTCAGCATGGTGTTGGGGCTGGACAGTAAACAGCTCTTGTAGGAGGCCAGCTTGCAGAAGACCTGGGGAGAGACGGGGAGTGTGGGGGGTGTGGAGGCCCTGAGGTGCACCTCCTATCCCTGCCTCCCCCTGAGATAAGGGCTGCACCTACCTGCCCTTCCAGCAGGAAGCGGGCGAAGTGCTTGTAGCAGTCAATACCCTCTGGAAAATCCACCTGGATGGTGGGTAGCGGCCAGCTGACACGATCTGGGGGTGGAAGCCAGTGAGGGGAGTGGGCAGGAGGCCTGGATCATACGCCCCCAACCCCCCTGGTAAGGACAGCAGCACTCACAGAACACGCTGGCCCGGTGGCAGAGCACGCGCCCCGTGTCAGGGCAGAAGCTGGGGGGCGGCTCCTCCAGTGGTTTGTCGAACTGGCAGTAGGAAGGCAGCAGGGCGGGGATCCACTGTATCTCCACGGTGGAGACACCTGGGGGCCAAGAAGGGAAGGCTTGGGGGTCACACACCCTCCCCCCCCCCCCCGGAAGGGGATCACGGACTCTCCCCATCCCAGCCCTGACACAGGGACACGCAGGAGAGGGCTCATCTCCTGCTACCAGCCACGCTACCTTTCATGTACATCTTGGTGGTCTCCACAATCTCCTGGTAGACCACAAACTCAGGGAGCTCTTTGAAGAGGACAGAGCTGGGGTGGATGAAGACGGGGTCGTTGAGAAGTGGGGTCTGTGGACAAAGACACCAAGCACAGGCCAAGTCACCCTAGGGATTCAACTACGCAGCTGGATCGCTCATGTCAGAAGAAGTGCACTGTCCCCATGCAGAAGATTAGATCTGCCGCACAAAGATACCAGTGAGGGAGAGTAGGGGGACAGCACAGAAATGTATAATTATTATTTATTTTTTACTGCCACCATGGTTATTGGTGGGGTTTAGTGCCCTCCCTAAGAATCTACCACTCCTGGAAACTTTTTCTTTCTTTCTTTCTATATTATTTGATAGGACAGAGAGAAATTGAGAGGGGAAGGGGAGGTAGAGAGGAGAGAAAAAGAAACACCGGCTTTACCGTTCGTGAACTTTCCTCCTGCAGCTGGGGAATGGGTCTCAAACCTGGGTCCTTATACATGGCAGTGTGTGCATTCAATTGAGTATGCCAATGCTTGACCCCCATTTAAAATTTAAAAAAATTATATATATATATATATCTTATATTTATTTTTCCCTTTTTGTTGCCCTTATTTTTATTGTTGTTATCGATGTCATCGTTGTTGGATAGGATAGAAAAATCGAGAGAGGAGGGGAAGACAGAGAGGGGGAAAGAAAGGTAGACACCTGCAGACCTGCTTCACCACCTGTGAAGCGACTCCCCTGCAGCTGGGGGCTCGAACCGGGATCCTTATGCTGGTCCTGTGCTTTGCGCCACGTGGACTTAACCCACTGAGCTACTGCCTGATTCTCTATTTATATTTTTATTTATGTTGGATAGAGAAACAGAGGGAAGGGAGAGTAGAAGGGGGAAGGGAGGAGGGAAGGAGTGCAGGAGGGGGAGAGAGAAAGGCCTGCAGCAGTGTTGTGCTGCTTATGAAGCTTCCCTGCTTCAGGTGGGTACTTGGGACTTGAACCTGGACCCTTACACACTCTATATAAGGGACCAAATTTGGGATCACATGCCTGAGAGGTCAATGCTTTATACACTATGCTGCCTCTAGGCCGCTTCAGGAGCTTCAGGGATGCAGAGGTAATGAATGAGATGGGGTGTGACTGCCCATGCAACAGGCCTTTGTTTTGAGAGTGATGAAAGTGTTCTGAGATTGCTTATGGCTGGGAAACACACTGAATTATACACTGTACTTATATTTGCTTTCAGGGCTTTTTGTGTCTGCATGATTCTACTACTCCTGTGGATTTTTTTTTCTTTCAGCATCAGCTGAGAAAGGAAGAGGGAGAGGGACAGGGCAATGGCACATCTGGCTAAGCACACACGTTACAATGTGCAGATACCTGTGTTCAAGTCCCCAGTTCCCACTTGCAGGGGGAGAGCTTCACAAGTGGTGAAGCAGTGCTATAGATGTGTGTCTCCATCTCTATCTCCCCCTTCTCTCTCAATTTCTCCCGGTCTTTCTATCCAGTAAACAATAAATATATCTCTCTATATAACTGTATCTTTATAACTATATAGGGTGGGAGAGGGGGAGAAAGAGAGACCACAGAAATTCTTGTGAAGCTTCCCTTGTGCACAGTACTCCCACATGGGTCTGGAGGCTCTAACCTGGTCTGTGTGTGTGTTAAAGTGTGGACCTCAAAACAACAAGGGCAACAAAAAGGAAATAAATAAGTATTTAAAGAAAAAAAAAAAGTGTGGGCCTCACTGGGTAAGTGGTCCTCCAGCCCCAGTGAACTGTACACTTTCAAAGGTGAACTGAGTGATAAGCAAGTCACATCACAATTCAGTCAAGTAGGTGACACAATGGCCTGCAAGGCCTGTGACCAGGAGGGCAGGCTCTTACACATGCCTCCTGTTGCCAGGAGCCTTGAGCACCCATGGTCGGGAGGCAGTCCCTGCACCAGCTGCCTCGTTGCCCGCTCGGGCCCCACCTTGTAGGCATTCCTCCACTTGTCATCCAGCAGTTCCTCGCTCTGGACCCTGCGGGCCAGGTGGTCACCCAGGCCAGCTGTCACGATCTGCCGTAGGTAAGTCACCTGGATTTCGGAGGGGGGCTGCATTTTGGGGTCCACGAAGAGCCCGGCCTCTGGGCACACGGCATTGACTGGGGGCAGAGGAGAGTAAGGGCAGAGGTGCCGGGGCTGCCTTGGCTGTCGCCTTTCAGAAGGCCCATGCCAGCACCACATGGCCTGTCAGCTGCCTACCTTGGCCGCTGTCCCTCAGAGGGGCTGCCATCAGCAGGGGAGAGAGAGTTGGCTGCTCTGCTCACAGTGGCCCCGGGGACAGGACACAGAACTGCGTGGGCCAGGGCTTCCAAGTGCCCCCCATTCTATGCCTGGCCCTGGCGTGGTCTCAACGGGGGCCCATCTCTGTAGCTCACACCACCAAGGTGTGAGACACATGGACCGAGCCAAAGCTGTGCCCCGAATTCAACAAGGGAGCCCCGTCTACAGTAGTGGAAAACAACCAGGGTTGGACTCCGCTCAGGAGCGGGAAGCCCTAGGCTGGGGTCATGGAGGGGGTCTACTTGGCAGGTGTGGGGACAGTATGCTCTCAGGACTAAACTTTCACTGCTCGTGCACATCCGTCCACATGTTGACTGGACTGAGTGGGGGGTTCTGACTGCAGATAGCAGACGGATTTGGAAATACAGAACTTGTAGATAATAGGAGGATTCTATTCAGATCACATGGCTCAAAGCAGGGCGAGGTGTTAGAAGGGGCTGGGTTAGCTGGCTGCAGGGACCCTATGCTGGCATAGCCGCACCTGCTGTGGTCAGCTGGCCGCGCAGGCGCCGGATCTCCAGCATGGCCTTGTACCGCAGCCCGTTGGCCTCGCAGAACTGGGGGGAGCAGCCCGAGTACTCGCAGGCCCCCACGGCACCTGTGGATGACGTCAATGGGGCATGCTCACCCTCCGCCCCTGACCAGACCCTCTACCCCCCACCTCTGTGGGGCTACAGCTGGCCTGTCCTTTCCCCCACAGGGCCGGGCACATACCCAGCATCACCATGATGTCGCCGAGCTTCAGAGATGCGCCTTGCCCAGCCCAGATTCTCCTCATCTGGGCCACCCGCGCCCGCTGGCTCTTCAGCTGGGCCAGCTCCTCGTCGCTCGAGGCTGGCCTGCAAACACGACAGGCTATTGTCCTTGCCACTCCAAAAGTGACAGAGCCAGGGCACCGTGTCTTCATCAAAACAGGCTCACAGACAGAGAATTCTGGAGGGGCCATTGATCAGTGTGATTAGGGTCCAAGCTCTGGCTCAGAATTCAAGAGCAGCCACCGAGGTCAGAAACGTCTAAGCTTCTGAGCCTAGCAAGCCCGAGACTGGAAGGTGGCAGAGAGAAATCAGCCAGGGGCTGGGGGTGATGTGCCTGGCAAAGCACAAGCCCCCATGTTGGAGGACCTGGGTTTAAACACTCATCTCCACTTGCAGGGGGGAAGCTTTGTGAGCAGTGGAGCAGTGCTGCAGGCACCTTTCTTTCTCCCCATCTCTCTTTCCGTCTCTCACACTCTCACCTCAAATAGTAACAATAAAAAGCCACTGGGGGTGGGGGAAGAGAGCATAATGGTTATGCAAACAGACTGTCATGCCTGAGGCTCTGAAGTCCCAGGTTCAATCCCCTGTACCACCACCTGGGCCCCTATAAAAGAATTTTTTTTTTAACCAGAGCACTGCTATGCTCTGGCTTATGGTGCAGAGGACTGAACCCAGGACTTTGGAGCCTCAGGCATGAAAGTCTGTTTGCATAACCATTATGCTATCTATCCTTGCCCTGAAAGAAAAATTTTAATTGCAGCTGGGGAGGTGGCACAGAGGATACAAGTGTTGGACTCTCAAAAATGAGGTCTTGGGGGCCGAGCGGTAGCGCAGCGGGTTAAGTGCACATAGCACAAAGCACAAGGACCAGTGTAGGGAACCTGGTTTGAGCCCCCAATTCCCCACCTGCAGGGGAGTCACTTCACAAGCGGTGAAGCAGGTCTGCAGGTGTCTATCTTTCTCTCACCCTCTCTGTCTTCCCCTCCTCTCTCCATTTCTCTCTGTCCTATCCAACAATGACAACAATAATAATAACCACAACAATGATAAATAACAAGGGCAACAAAAGGAGAAAAATGGCCTCCAGGAGCAGTGGATTCGTAGTGCAGGCACCGAGCCTCAGCAATAACCCTGGAGGCGAAAAAAAAAAAAGTCTTGATTTCAATTCCCAGCATTCCTTGTGTCAGAATGACACTCTGATACTCTGGTTCTCTCTCCTCCTTGCTTATCAACCAAACAATCAGTCTTTCAAAAGGAACACTGTACTTTGCTTTGCTATTGATCAGTAACACAAAATCCTGAGTGCTCCTGGACGAGCCACCAAGTAGGGAATGGATCAGTGGATTTCTTCTCTTGACTGTGGAGAGAGTTGACTGGCCAGGTTCAAGTCCTGGCTGCACCTCACAGAACTGTCTTGTGGCTTCAGTACTTTGCCATGTTCAGGCCCAGTTTGAATCCCTTTGCTTGTGTTAACTAACCAAACCCTGTCAAGTTGGCTGTGATGGACATCTCATCTTCATCACCCAGAAGGGACAATGAGGCAAAGCCACCTTTCAGAGGCCACACACTCACACACAGGGCATGGCAGAGGGTGCTTTGAACCCAGGTTCTTAGCCCAGCATGCCTGGAGCCTTCAGCTACTGCTTTGAGAGACGTGGTACCAGGCCCTCTCCCTGGCATGACCCCAACGCCCGACCCCAAGCCCTGCACCTGTCCAGCTCCTCGAACAGCTCGCGCACAGTCATGGCGGCCACGATGGTGATGGCATAGGGCAGGCAGTCATGCTGGCGGCTCAGAGCCAGCATTTTGGCGTAGCGGGGCGCCACAGGGAACGTGGCCATGGTCCTGCCCAACTCCGTGATGGGGCAGCTCAGCTGGGCGCTCTGCAGCTGCTTCATCCTGGGGAGGAGAGACGGAAGAGCTGGGGCCCCAGCAGAGGAATGGTGGGGCTCAAGGAGGACCTGCGTTCCCCACTCCCCCCAGGCCCTGTCCTACCTTCCCGATTTCTGGGGAGCCTGCAGGGCACCCAGTGCAATCAACAGCTCCTCTGCAGCAACGAGGGCTTCCACAGAAGGGGGCGTGGGGAAGGGGAAGTTGATGACCTGGGACATGGGACAGAGTATGCAGAGTAGCAGGGTGGCCATCAGGGGAAGCAAAGAGGACAGGGCTCCACTTCTCCAGGGATACCATTCATGCTAACAATACCTGGGGGGCCTGGACACTCATAAAAGGGCCCAGGCAAGCGAGGTCCAAAGTGTTAGTGTAGGTGTGTGTGTGTGTGTGCACTCCCTCTTTCTGATTCACTGAGTGGTACACTCCGAGTCACTCAGTAGCAGAAGCCGCCTGTGAGTGAGCCAGGAACACACAGGTGTGTGTGTGTGCGCAGATGGGGGCATTGGGGAGAGGGCAGAGGGTAGTGGACTTTCCTGGCTCCGACTCCAAGGTCCCAGGTTCAATCTCCACAGCGCTACAAAAAGCCAGAGCTGAACAGGGCTCTGGTTTTTCTCTGTATCTTTCTCAACAGAGAAAAAAAGTTCAAGCAAATGCAGAACGTTCACAGCTGCATTATTCACAGCAGTCAAAGGTGGGAAGAGCAGCTAACAGACACAGGAAGCCTAGCGGGTGGCGCAGTGGGCTCTCAAGCAGGGGGCCCTGAGTTTCATCCCTGGCCTCACAGGTGCCTGAGAGACGCTCTGGTCTCCTCTCTCTTCTAGTGTGTTTGTTGTCACTGAGGTTTCACTGCTTCATGGTAATGTTTCAGACACACAGAAAGAGACCACAGCACTGAGGCTTCCTCCAATGTGGTCGGCGGAGCTGGGCTCTAACCCAGGTGGCACACATGGCAAAGCAGGGCACTGCCCCGGTGAGAAATACATCTTACAAGAAAAAACAATAATCTGTTTACTTATGGGGGAGACCCAGCGCAAACTATGGCACATTTGATGCTGGGGTTGGAACTCAGGACCCCTTGCCAGAGTCCACCCCAGCTGGGGAGACAGAATAATAGTTATGCAAAAAGACTCATGGCTGGTGGTCCAGGAGGTGGCACAGTGGATAAAGCATTGAATTCTCAACCATAGAGTCCTGAGTTCAATCCCTGGCAGCACATGTATCAGAGTGATGTCTGGTTCTTTCTCTTCTCCTATCTTTCTCATGAATAAACAAATTCTTTAAGAAAAAAAAAGACTCATGGCTGAAGCACCAAAAGCCCCAAGTTCATTCCTCAGCACCAGCATAAACCAGAATGGATTAGAGTTCTGGTTTAAAAAGCAGAAAATAAAACCTGAAAGTCTAACATCTAATTCACTGTACCATCTCCTAGTCTGCAAAAATATACATCTTTTTAATTTTAATTTTATTTACTGTTGAATATACAGAGAGAAATTGAGGAGGGAGCGAGTGATATAGAGGGAGAGAGACAGGGAGACACAAGCAGCCCTGCTTCACCACTCATGAAAATGTCCCTTTGCAGGTGGGGACCAGGGACTCAAACCCAGGTCCCTGTGCACTGTCATGTGTGCGCTTAACCAGATGCTCTACCACCTGGCCCCTGCAATAATAAATCTTAACAGAAAAATACAGGTACCAACTAGACTGTATACTGTGTCAGGGTTCAGATGCAGAAAGAAGTGATGACACATCTGGATGAGGGGAGCTTATAAAAACTGCCCTGCCTGAGGAAGCCAGACCCAGAAGCGGTGTGTGCGCGTGTGTGTACGCGTATGTGTGTGTGCACTGGTTACTGTGCTGAATGCTCTCTGGGTGTGAGGTTTCTGCCCGCCTGCGTCATGCCTCCTGAAATCAGAGAGAGGTCAGCAGCCCCTGCACAGGGAAAGTGTGAAGCCTGAGCAGGCAGAGCATTCTATGAGCCACAAGGACACTGACAGCACCCACAAAGTGGAGGCTCCTCCTGCCCAGCTTCTGTACATGTATCTGTGCTCCCCAGAGGCCCCAAGGAGCATCTGCTGATGTGATGGCCCTGAGTGTGTGTCAGGCAGCTAGCTAGCACCTCAGGCTGACCTCTCAGCCCCCACCCACCTCGCCCGAACCCCCAGACACTAAGTGTGGGGATCTCAGTGAGGTGGAGGAAGTGACAGGGGTGGTGTAACTGACCTTCTCGATGTTGAGGGCTTTCATCTGAAGAATCAAGTCTTCCACAGGCCTCCGTGTGATCTCGGGGGGAGGAAACTGCTCAAAGTCCCCAAAGACTGCAGATGAATAGAGCCTGTACAGAGAGAAGCGCCCCCCACACAGTATGTCAATGGGGGGGGGGGGGCGGTGAGAGGAGGGAAAAGCCTGGCCAAACCTCTCAGTTAAGGGAAATTTGATTAGGTCAGTGACAGAGTACATTCTGAACTTCCTGGCTCACAAAGCAGGGCCAGGTGCCAGCATGCAGGCGAACTGCTCCTTTGGAGGAGATGGCAATGGCCACAAGCTGACAGTGCGGACGGCCACGCTCTGGGCCTGGCTGGGGGCGGAGAGCACACCCTCTGCAGAAGTGGCCCATAAATAAAGCAGTATCTTCTTTTTTGGTGCAGGGCTTTGTGCTTGAACAACACCACCACTACCAAAAGGGTGGGTGTTTTGTTTTTTTTTAATTAAACTTTATTTATTCACTTTTTCCCCCTTTTGTTGCCCTTGTTGTTTATCGTCACTGTTGTTGTTATTGCTGTCGTTAATGTTGGATAGGACAGAGAGAAATGGAGAGAGGAGGGGAAGACAGAGAGGGGAAGAGAAAGACACCTGCAGACCTGCTTCACTGCCTGTGAAGCAACTCCCATGCAGGTGGGGAGCCGGGAGCTTGAACCGGAATCCTGATGCCAGTCCATGTGCTTTCTGCCAGGTGCGCTTAACCCGCTGTGCCACTACCCAGCTCCCTCTTTGTTGTTTTTTAAATTTCTGATAAAGGGGGAGTCGGGTGGTAGCAGTGTGTTAAGCGCATGTGGCATAAAGCACAAGGACCGGCGTAAGGATCCCAGTTTGAGCCCCCGGTGCCCCACCTGCAGGGGAGTCACTTTACAAGCAATGAAGCAGGTCTGCAGGTGTCTATCTTTCTCTCCCCCTCTGTCTTCCCTATTTCTCTCCATTTCTCTCTGTCCTATCCAACAATGATGACATCAATAACAACAATAACAATAAAACAACAAGGGCAACAAAAGGGAACAAATAAATATATTTTTAAAAAAAGTAACTTAGGGCACAAAAAAAAATTCCTGATAAAGACAGAGGAGAGGGGCCCGGTGGTGGTGCATCTGGGTGAGCGCCCACATCACAGTGCATAAGGACCTGGTTTCAAGCCCCTGGTCCCCACCTGCAAGAGGAAAGCTTCAGGAGTGGTGAAGAAGGGATGTAGGTGTCTCTCTACACCTCTGTCTCTCTCTACCCTCTCAATTTCTCTCTATCCAATAATAAATAATATACATACATACATATCATCCAGGGTTACTGCGGGGGCTCTGTGCCTACACTATGGATCCACTGCTTCTCGGGCTATTTCTTCCCTTTTGTTGCCCTTGTTCATCGTCGCTGTTGCTATTATTTTTATTGTTATTGCTGTCATTGTTGTTGGATAGGACAGAGAGAAATCGAGAGAAGAATGGAAGAAAGAAAGGGAAAAAGAAAGATAGACACCTGCAGACCTGCTTCACTGCCTGTGAAGCGACTCCCCTGCAGGTGAGGAGCCGGGAGCTCAAACCAGGATCCTTATACAGTCCCTGTGCTTTGCACCATGTGTGCTTAACCTGCTGTGCTATTGCCCAGCCCCTAATAATATATATGTATATTTAAAAATCTATATATTATTTATTTATTTTGAATAGAGACAGAGAGAAATTGTATGGGGAGGGGGAAATAGTGTGGAAGAGAGACAGAGAGACACCTGCAGACCTGCTTAACCGCTTGTGAAGCTTTCCCTCTGCAGGTGGGGACCAGGGGCTTGAACCCACATGCTTATGTACTGCAATGTGTGCACTAACCAGGTGCGCCACTGCCTGGCCCCTTATAATATATATATTTAGAAATATTTATTTATTCCCTTTCGTTGCCCTTGTTATAGTTATTATTGTTGCTGTTACTGATGTCGTTGTTGATATCGTTGGTGGATAGGACAGAGAGAAATGGAGGAAGGGGAGAGAAAAATAGACACCTGCAGACCTGCTTCACTGCTTGTGAAGTGACTCCCTTGCAGGCGGGGAGCCTGGGGATCGAACCAGGATTCTTATGCCACTCCTTGCACTTTGCGCCATGTGTGCTTAACCGCTGCAATAATATATATATATATATATGTGTGTGTGTGTGTGTGTGTATATATATATATATATAATTTTTTTATTATTTATTTTCCCTTTTGTTGCCCTTGGTGTTTTTTATTGTTGTGGTTATTATTATTGTTGCTGATGGATAGGACAGAGAGAAATGGAGAAAGGAGGGGAAGACGAGAGGGGGAGAGAAAGACAGACACCTGTAGACCTGCTTCACCACCTGTGAAACAACTCCCCTGCAGGTGCGGAGCCGGGGGCTCAAACCGGGATCCTTATTCCAGTCCTTACGCTTCGTGCCTCATGCACTTAACCTGCTGCGCTAACGCCCAACTCCTAATAATATATTTTTTAAAGAGAGAAGGAAAAAGAGAGAGAGACAGAGAGAGAGAAGAGACATTGTAGCACTAGTCCACTGTTCACAAGCTGCCATGTACGGTGCTCTCACGAAATGTCTGGGTCTCTGCAGTGGTCGAGTGTGCTCTACTGCTTGAACTACTTCCAGCCCCCAAACAGTTTTGTTTTTTTTAAGATTTTATTTATTTATTAATGAGGAAGACAGGAGGAGAGAGAAAGAACCAGACATCACTCTGGCACATGTGCTGCCGGGGACTGAACTCAGGACCTCATGCTTGAGAGTCCAAAGCTTTATCGCTGCGCCACCTCCGGACCACCAAACAGTACTTTTTATGGCATGTGAAGCATACATTGAAATAGTCAGTAGCGGAGAGGCTAGGTGATGGCGCACCTGGTTGAACACACACGTTACAATGCACAAGGAGCATTTGAGCCCTTGGTCCTCACCCACAGGGGGACAGCTTTGCAAGTGGGGAAGCAGTGCTGCAGGTGTCTCTCTTCCTCCTCGATTTCTTTATTTTTTAAAGATTTTATTTATTTACTCATGAGAAATGATAGGAGAGAAAGAACCAGACATCACTCTGTACATGTGCTGCCAGGGACTGAATTCGGGAGCTCATGCTTGAGAATCCAGTGCCTTATCCACTGCGCCATCTCCCTGGCCACTACCCCTTGATTTCTTACTGTCTCTAGCCAGTAAATAAAGATAATAATAATAAAAAAATTTGAAAAGGGGGACGGGTGGTGGCACACCTAGTTGAGCAACATGTTACAGTGTGAAAGGACCCAGGTTCGAGTCCCTGGCCCCCACCTGCAGGGAGAAAGCTTTGCGAGTGGTGAAGCAGGGCTGCAGGTGTCTCTCTATCTCCTCCTCCCCTCTCGATTTCTGGCTGTTTCTATCCAATAAGTAAAGATAATAAAAAAAATAAATAAAAGTATAATAAAAAAATAAATAAAAATTTGAAAAGTTAGTGTGGGGGTAGAAAGCTCAATGGTTATGCAAAGAGACTCTCATGCCAGAGGAAGCTCCAATAGTACCAGGCTCAATCCCCTGCACCAGCAGAAACCAGAGCTGAGCAGAGCTCTGGTTTGAAAAAGGAAAGAAGCATACACAAAAGTTGTCAACAGGGAGTCGGGCAGTGGCGCAGCGGGTAAAGCGCACATGGCGCAAAGCGCAAAGACTGGCAGAAGGATCCTGGTTCGAGCCCCCGGCTTCTCAACTGCAGGGGAGTCACTTCGCAAGTGGTGAAGCAGGTCTGCAGGTGTCTGTCTTTCTATACTACTCTGTCTTCCCCATCTCTCTCCATTTCTCTCTGTCCTATCCAACAACAACGACATCAATAACCACAACAATGTTAAACAACAAGGGCAACAAAAAAGGGGAAAATAAATAAATGTTTTTAAAAAAGAAATAAGTAATAAAAACAAAAAGTTGTCAACATAAACCAAGTCAGCTGAGAAAGGAAAGAGCAGCAGTATCTGAAAGCCCACAGCAGCCCTGGAGGGATGTAGCCTGGGAAGCGCTGGGGACCATTGGAGCCTCACCTGTAGCAGTGTCCAGGCTCTGTTCGGCCTGCACGACCTGCCCGCTGGTCAGCTGAGGCCTGGGACACCCAGGTGACACGGAAGGAGGACACGCCGGTGACACGGTCGTAGTAGCGCTTCTTGACCTTCCCACAGTCCACCACATACTTGATGCCTGGGATGGTAAGGGATGTCTCGGCTACGTTGGTGGCCACCACACACAGGCGGGTCCCCTCAGGGGGTGGTTTGAAGACCTGGCATGGGGGCGGGGGGGCGGCAGTGAGAAATCAGGGAAGACCTCCTGGGTCGGAAGTAAGGGTGCAAAGATAGGAAGTGAATCCGCTCTATGAGGCCTCAGCCATCCCTGGCCACCATCCCCTAAGTTAAACGCAGTGAGGTGATTCTGTTCTCCAAGCAGATCTATCAGGAAATCTGAGGGTGGTGACCAAACAGCTGGAGGACTGACCTGGTGCCATCTGAGTGCCCCAAAGCTGCCCCATCAAGAAAGCTTCCCCATACCCCAGGCCTGGCACTCTTACCTGCGCCTGCTTCTCGGGGGCCAGCAGAGAATAGAGCGGGAGCACGTGCATGGGGAGTGAGGCATCTGGCTGCCCACCTACAAGGGGGAGAGACTCACTGGCACCCCCAAACGCCCAGTGGTGGGAGCCAGTCTGAGGCAGAGTGGGCAGTCAAGGCATCGAGGCCTCAAAGACTCTCCCCACCCCAAGTCACCCGCCACAATGCAAAGTCCACTCGTAGGATGAGTTGTACTGCAGGCCTCCTGCTTTTAGGGGGCTGAGGGAGGGCAGAGGCCCATGGACTGTTCCACATGGCCTGGGCCTAGCGCACTGTGTGGGCCCCATCTGGCTTGCTGAAGGAACTGAGGGGCAGGGCTGGGGAAACAGCATAATGGTTATGCAAAAGACTTTCATGCCTGAGACACCAAAAGTCCCAGGTTCAAGCCCCCGTACTCGGGGGCACCAGGCCCTGTTGAGACCACACCTGTGTCCTCTCCACCGTCCCCCAAGTCCAGGTCGAGGTCAGAGCCCAGGGCATCCTCTTCGTCGTCCATTTCTGCCTCCCTGTCTTCATCACCTTCACCGACAGGCAGCACTGAGTAGTTGTCCAGGCTGATCTGGGGTAACGCCTATGGCAAAGGAGACTTCTGAGAGAGCAAGTCACATGGCCTCTCTGCCTCGCTTTTCCCATCTAAAAGCTGGGGATCCTCTTCCACAGCTGATCTGTATAGAGCATGTCAAGAACTTCAGCTGTGGGGGGCCAGGCAGTGGGGCACCCTTTTAAGAGCTTACATTACCGGGAGTTGGGCAGTAGCGCAGTGGGTTAAGCACAGGTGGCACAAAGCGCAAGGACCGGCATAAGGATCCCCGTTCAAGCCCCCGGATCCCCACCTGCAGGGGAGTCACTTCACAAGCGGTGAAGCAGGTCTGCAGGTGTCTATCTTTCTCTCCCCCTCTCTGTCTTCCCCTCCTCTCTCCATTTCTCTCTGTCCTATCCAACAACGATGACATCAATAACAATAACTACAACAATAAAACAAGGGCAACAAAGGGGAATATTTAAAAAGCATACATTACCATGCACAAGGATACAGGTTTGAGCCCTAGCTCCCCACCTACAGGGGGCAGGGGGACAGCTCAAGCCCCTGGTCTCCACCTACAGGGTCAGAAGCTTTATGAACAAAACAGATAGCAGTGCTAGTGCTATCTCTCACTCTCGAAAAATAAAGAAAGGAAGAAAGGAAGGTATCAGGAGTGGTGGAGCCCTGTAGGCACTAAGTCCCAGAGATAACCCTGGTGGGGGAAAAAAAAAGGGAGCCGGGCGGTAGCACAACGGGTTAAGCACAGGTGGCGCAAAGCACAAGGACCAGTGTAAGGATCCCGGTTTGAGCCCCCAGCTCTCCACCTGCAGGGGAGTCGCTTCATGGGCGGTGAAGCTAGGTCTGCAGGTGTCTATCTTTCACTCCTCCTCTCTGTCTTCCCCTCCTCTCTCCATCTCTCTGTCCTATCCAACAATGACAACATCAATAATAACAACAATAATAAAAAGGGCAACAAAAGGGGGAAAAAAAAGCGCTTCAGGCTGTCAGCACACAGGAAGGCCAGTGCCTATGAGGTGGTGGCCCTGGAGCTGAGGGTCCCTAACAGTCCAGCCGGCCCCTTCCCTCCCCTATTCATGAAGATGCTCCCTGGGACCCTCAGCTAAGGCAGTCTACCTAAGGCACACAAATCCACCACTCCCAAAGGCCTTTTTTCCCCACCTTCTATTTTCTTTGATAAGACAGAAAAATTAGGGGCCAGGCGGTGGCGCACCTGGTTAAGCACTCACATTATAGTGCGCAAGGACTCAGGTTCAAGCCCCTGGTTCCCATCTGCATGGTGAAAGCTTCACAAGTGGTGAAGCAGGGCTGCAGGTGTCTCTCTATCTCCTCCCCCCTCTCAATTTCTCGCTGCTTCTATCCAACAATAAATAAAAATATTAAAAAGAGAGAGAGAAATTGAGAGGGGAAGGGGAGGGGGAGAGGGAGATAGAGAGGGAGAGAGACAGAGACACCTGTAGCACTGCTTCACCACTCACAAAGCTTTCCCCCTGCAAGTGGGGACTGGGGGCTTGAACCTGCATCCTTGCTCAGTGTAATGTGAGCGCTTAATCAGGTGCACCACTGCCTGGTCCCAAATACTTATTTTCATGAGAGAGTGAGACAGAGACTGGGAGGGGGACACGCCAGGGCATTTTAAATATATTTTAATACTTATTTATTCCTTTTATTGCCCTTGATGTTTTATTGTATTTATTGTTGTTGTTACTGATATCGTCATTGTTGTTGGATAGGACAGAGAGAAATGGAGAGAGAAGGGGAAGACAAAAAGCGGGAGAGAAAGGTAGACACCCGCAGACCTGCTTCATTGCCTATGAAGCGACTCCCCTGCAGATGGGGAGGCGGGAGTTCGAACAGAGATCCTTATTCCCGTCCTTGCGCTTTGCACCACCTGCATTTAACCCGCTGCGCTACTGCCCGACTCCCAGGGCATTATATTTTAAAAATTTTCTCTCAAGATGGATGTAGCCATATGGGGCTATCAGCTGACAGATGGGAAAAGGCGGCTTCAGTACAGACACACCCGACCTGCCCCAGACTCTACATACTGTCACTGCCTGGGCCTTCCTTGCCCTTGTCCTAGACTTCTTAAACTTGCGCATTTCCTTTGCAGAATCTTTCTGGTCATCCTCTTCTGGGGGAAAAAAAAAAAACAGGTCAGGGAGGAAGACATCCTTCGGCCAAGGCTGGGTCATGAGGCCTCTACCCTTTACCATCCAGAGCACCATCTCCATGTCGGGACTGTTTACACGGGACAAGCAAACAAAGTCAGGTGCTTCAGGGGAGTCCTGCAGTGGGGTTACCTGGCGGCTTGTGTCTGGTGTGTGGAAAGGCTTTCCTGAGCCGGCGGCACATGGCGTGCACCTCAGCCTGGCCCGTCAGGAACACCAGGATGCCGCCTGTGGAGAGAAGTCCCTTGGCTGTCAGTTGCCCACAGCAACTGTGGATGAGTGCTGGCCACCTGCCAAGTCCCGCTCCAGAGGCAGAGGGGCTGAGGCCAGTCATAGAGGGACCACACACACAGTGACAGCAACCATGCCTAGCGTGAGGGCACTGTGATGGGGAGCTGAGCCGAGTCACCCTAATGGCCTGGCAGTTCCCAGACCTGGGCATAGGCTCCAAGGATGAGGGAAGAGGGGCCAGGGAGGGGACTCAGCTGCAGTGTATAGGCCTTGTACATGTGAGGCCCTAGGTTCAATTCCCAATGTCTCATAAAATGGAGCAGCCATGCTTTGGTGCTTTAAAAAAAAAAAAAAATCAAAGGAGGGGGGAGGCTAGGCAGTGGCGCAGCTAGTTAAGCGCACATAGTATTAACCACAAGGACCTGTGCAAGGATCTGGGTTTGAGACCTGCAGCTCCCCAGCTGCAGGGGTGACGCTTCAGAAGAGGTGAAGCAGGTCTGCAGGTGTCTCTCTTTCTCTCTCCCTCTCTATCCCCCCATCTCTCTATCCTATCTAGTAAAAAATGGAAATAAAAACGAAAGCAAGAGGCCACTGGGAGCATGGATTCATAGTGGTGGCACTGAGCCCCAGTGATAACCCTGCAGGCAAAAATAAATAATTGAAGGAAAATAAAATCAAAGAGACACAAATGACCCTCATGCCTGAGGCTCTGAGGTTCCAGGTTCAGTCCCCAGCATTACCAGAAGCCAGAGTGGCACACCTGGTTGAGTGTATACATCATCATGTGCAAGGACCTGGGTTTGAGCCTTCACTCCCTGCCTGCAGGAGGGAAACTTCATGAGCGGTGAAGCAATGCTGCAGGTGTCTGTCTCCTATGCTATCTCCCCTTCCCTTTTCAATTTCTGTCTTACCAAATAAAAAGGGGTAAAAAACAAACAACAAACCGCCTTGCACAGCCACTTACAAACACAGTCAAAAAGGTTGAACAAGCCACCTGCCCATCAACAGATACTGGAGAAACAGAATGTGGCCTGTTTGTGTGAGGTGCTCAACAGCTGGTAGGGCCTCAATATCCAGGTGCTGGGTGAGCGGGCCTGTCTGATGTGGGCAGGTGGCTTGTCCATGCCCCCTCCAGCCAGTCTTTCACACCACGCATTCAAAGAGTTCAGAAGCTGGAGCCGCTGAGACACCGGGAGCAAGGCCGGGAGCCCACCTGCGGGCAGCATGCGGTGAATCTTGCAGACCTTTCGGAAACACTCTCCGCTGTAGTCGTCCAGTGGCGTCCGCTTGTTGAAGTGCACGGTCACCGGGAACTGCCTGGACTCCACCTGTGAGAGACCCCCGAGGAGGAGCCCTGAGGCAGGGTGCCAGCTTTAGCACCTGCTGGGTCCTTCCCTCCTCCCTGAGCCCCACACTCTCCCTCAGAGCCACCCTGCCACCAGTGTCCTTGCTCTGTCTCAGTGAAGACAAGGCCCCTGGGGGTCACCTTGATGACGGGGGGCGGCTTGGCGAAGAGGCGCTGGTTCTGGGTGAAGTCCTCCACCCGCAGTGTGGCCGACATGATAAGCAGCTTCAGGGGCAGGTGTCTCTGTGGGGAGGGATACAGGGACCACAGCTGCTCAGGGCAGGAACTTCTGCCCTTGGGTATCCCTTCTCCACCCTGCCAGGGATTCCTGGGCAAGGATGAGGGCAGGCCCTGGCCTCCTGGAAGTGACCTGTAAAATAGGTCCTCAGAATCCCCGCTGATGATGGAACACAAGGGGGTGGGCTGTGAAGTGTATCCCCTGTGGAGGGACAGAGGGGGAGGTCGCTGCTGTGACTGTCTGGACCCAGGCGGCGGGCTGGACTCAGGCCTGGGCTGTCTACACAGAGCCACAGTACCAGCTATGCAGGGGGGGGGGACTCTGCCCCTGGAGACTCCTTAGACACGGGACAGGGGAACAGACAGGTGTGGGGGCTCCTCCTGCCCTACACACACCTTGGCTCGGAGCATCACGATGCGGGACAGGAGGCCGATGAGGATGTCCGTGTACACGCTCCGCTCGTGGGCCTCGTCAATGATCACCACCTTGTATTTCAGCAGCAGGAAGTCCTGCAGAGGGTGGTCAGCGGGGTGAGGCTTGCCGGTACCCTGCCAAGCACCCCCTAAGGTTACTCCGCACCCTAATATTCAAGGAGCCCCTGGATAGTTGCGAGGATGCCGGAGCACTACGTCTGGAGGAGTCCTGCACTGTCACCTTGGTCAGTCACTTAGCTTCCTGTGCCTCTGTTTCTCCTTTCTTTCTTTTGAAAATAAACTTACCTGTTTATTAAAAAGAGAGACAGGTCCAAGAAGGATGACAGTGGACCTAGTGGGGGTTGTATTGTTATATGGGAAACTGGGGAATGTTATGCATGTGCAAACTATTGAATTTACTGTTGAATGTAAAACATTGATTCCCCAATAAGGAAATTAAAAAAAAGAGAGAGACAGGGAGTAGGACAGTGGCACACCTAGTACCAGCACAGGATATGATGTGCAAATACCAGGATTGGGCACCTGCTCCCACCTGCACGGGGTTGCTTCTTGAGTGGTGAAGCAGGTCTGCTGGTGTCTCTCTCTTTCTCCCTCTCTACCTTCCCCTCACCATGGGGTGTGTGTGTGGGGGGACAGGACACCAGAGCATGTACACGTAATGTCAGGAATCAAAATCAGGACCTCATGCTTGAGAGGCCAACACTATCCACTATACCACATCCCAAACCACTTACTTACTTTCTTCTTTCTACTTTAACTTATTTTAATAAGACAGATAGAGATACCAAAGCATTGCTATGCTCTAGCTTATGGTGGTGCCAGGAATTGAACCTGGGATCTTGGGGCCTCTGATATAAGACTTTTTTTTTTTTTTTTTTGCCTCCAAGGTTATCACTGGGGCTTGATGATGGCACTATGAATCCACTGCTCCTGCAACCATTTTTTCAACTTCTTGGATTCGATAGAGAGAAACTGAAAGGGGAGGGGGAAATAGAGAGGAAGAGAAAAAGGTAGATACATGCAGACCTGCTTCATTACTTGTGAAGCAACCCCTTGAAGGTGGGGAGCCGGGGGCTTGAACAGGGATTCATGCATGGGTCTTTGTGCTTTGTACTATGTGCACTTAACCCAGTGCACCACCACCTGGCCCCCGTGAAAGACTTTTGCATAACCATCACAATATCTCCCCAATCCCAGTTGATTTGTTTTTTCCTCCAGGGTTATCACTAGGGCTCAGTGCCTACACTATGAATCCACTGCTCCTGGAGGTCATCTTTTTCTTTAAAAAAAATTTTTTTATTATCTTTTATTTATTTATTGGATAGAGACAGTCAGAAATCTAGAGGGAAGGGGGAGATAGAGAGGGTGAGAGACAGAGAGACACCTGCAGCCCTGCTTCACCACCTGTGAAGCTTTCCCCTTGCAGGTGGGGACTGGGGGCTCGAACCTGGGTCCTTGTGCATTGTAACATGTGCCACCACTCAGCCCCATCTTTTTTCCACTGTTGTTGTTGCTGTTGTTGTTGGATGAGACAGAGAGAAATTGAGAGAGGAGGGAGAGACAGAGAAGAGAGAAAGATAAGACACTTGAAGACCTACTTCACTTGTGAAGCAAGCCCACTGCAGGTGGGAAGCTGGGGGTTCAAGCCGGGGGCTCAAACCGGGATCCTCAAGCTTTGTACTATGTGCAATTAACTCAGTGTGCTACCGCCCGGGATGCCCCAGTTGCTTTTTTTTTTTTTTCCGGTATCTATTCTTTTTTTCTAAATTCATTTTTAAAATCTTTATTTATTTATTTCCTTTTG
Source organism: Erinaceus europaeus (assembly GCF_950295315.1). Lineage (NCBI taxonomy): Eukaryota > Metazoa > Chordata > Mammalia > Eulipotyphla > Erinaceidae > Erinaceus > Erinaceus europaeus. The sequence goes on from NC_080167.1 coordinate 17,917,285, forward strand.
CAAATGCCCTTGTTTTATTGTTGTAATTGATGTCATTGTTGTTGTATAGGACAGAGAGAAATGGAGAGAGGAGGGCAAGACACAGAGGGGGAGAGAAAGATGGGACACCTGCAGACCTGCTTCACCACCTGTGAAGCAAACCCTCTTGCAAGTAGGGAGCTGAGGCTTGAACCAGGATCTTTACACTGGCCCTTGTGCTTCGCGCCACCTGCGCTTAATCTGCTGCGCTACCGCCCAACTCCCTCCAGTTGCTTTTTTTAAACCGATTTGGGTAGCCCAAGAAGGCTGTGCAGTGGCTGCAGTGCTGGACTTACATTCATGAGATCCTTAGTTCGATCCCTAGCAAGAGATGTGCCAGAGTGCAGGCCTGAATGTCACCACAGTGGTTCACTCTGCCAACAGCTGGCGTGTGACACCACACAGTCGTAGGAAACAAGGCTGAAACTAACCTTCTGGATTTCCTTGAGCAGCACACCATCCGTCATGAACTTGATCCTGGTCTCTTCAGTCACGTTGCCTTCGTAACGGATCTGGTAGGACACGACCCTGCAGGGACAGACGAGGCTCAGGGCAGGCACATCCCTCAGAAAGAGCTGTCATTGGGGGGAGCTGCAGTCACATGGTCCCTCCAAAGTGGGCAGCAGAGGAGGCTGACCCCAGTGAATAGGTGGCTTGAGAACAGGGCCCAATAGCCCCACCAGAAAGGCCTAGATATCTATCCCACCTGTTCCCGTGATCCAGAACCCTGATCTCTGGGGTGCAGGGAAGGGAGCTCTCAGAGCTAACAAACAAGAGGAGATGGACCTTGGCTGGAGCCTGAGGCACGAGCTTTTTTTTTTTTTATTTATTCCCTTTTGTTGCCTTTGTTGTTGTTTTTTATTGTTGTAGTTATTTTTTTTTTATTTATTTTTTATTAAAGAAAGGATTAGTTAACAAAACCATAGGGTAGGAGGGGTACAACTCCACACAATTCCCACCACCCAATCTCCATATCCCACCCCCTCCCCCAATAGCTTTCCCATTCTCTATCCCTCTGGGAGCATGGACCCAGGGTCATTGAGGGTTGCAGAAGGTAGAAGGTCTGGCTTCTGTAATTGCTTCCCCGCTGAACATGGGCATTGACTGGTCGGTCCATACTCCCAGTCGAGGCACGAGCTTTTAAGGAACAGTCTGGGAGGTGGCACAGTGGCTTAGGCTGTGCTAGATTTACAAAAATGAGGTCCTGAGTTCGATCCCCAGCATTGCCTGTAATGATGTTCTGGTTTGCTATCATTATAAATTATTTTCTTTATATAAAAGTTTTCTTATTTTATTATCATTTTAAAATATTTATTTATTCCCTTTTGTTGCCCTTGTTTTATTGTTGTAGTTATTATTGATGTTATTGTTGTTGGATAGGACAGAGAGAAATGGAGAGAGGAGGGGAAGACAGAGAGGGAGAGAGAAAGATAGACACCTGCAGACCTGCTTCATTGCTTGTGAAGTGACTCCCCTGCAGGTGGGGAACTGGGGGCTCGAACTGGGATCCTAACGCCGGTGCTTGTGCTTTGCGCCACGCACGTGTGCTTAACCCACTGCACTACTGCCTGATTCCCCTTATTTTATTTTAACGAAAGATAAAGAGATAAATATAGGAGGAGAGATCAGAGCATTTCTCAGCTCTAATATAGTAGTTCTGGGGATTGAACATGGGACTTCAGAGCCTCGGATATGAAAACATTTATTTATTTATTTATTATTGGACAGAGACAGACAAAAATTGAGAGGGGAGGAGAAGATAGAGAGGGAAAGAGACAGACACCTGCAGCCCTGCTTTACCACTTGTGAAGCTTTCCCCCTGCGGGTGATGACCAGGGCTCGAAACCAAGTCCTTGTAACTGTAACATGAGCATTTAACCAGATGTGCCACCGCTTGGTCCCCAGGCATGAAAGTCTTTTACAGAACCCTTATGCCATCTCCCTAGCCCAAATTATTTTTTAGAGATTTTTTTTTGTATTTATCTAATCTGATAGGACAGAATTTGAGTGCAAGAGAGATAAAGACACTAGCAGCACAGTTTCAGCACTAGTGAAGCTTCTCCCCTACAGATGTGGACTGGGGGCTTGAACCTAAGTTTCTGCACATTATAATATCTATGCTGAACCAAGTGCGCCAACACTCAGTCCCTTTTCAAAAGCTTTTAAGGACACAACTCAGAAATCTGAACATGGCCTGGAGATCACAATTAGGATGCTGTGGGCGAGAAATCTGTCACATGATAATAATAATCCCTGAAATCAGGCCTTGGGGACGTGAGGCTCATTGCAGTGGTCTTTCTTTTGTTGCCCTCGTTTTTTTATTGTTGTAGTCATTATTGATGTCATTGTTGTTGAATAGGTCAGAGAGAAATGGAGAGAGGAGGGGAAGACAGAGGGGGGGAGAGAAAGATAAGACACCTGCAGACCTGCTTCACTGCTTGTGAAATGACCCCTCTGCAGGTGGGGAGCTGGGGGCTCAAACTGGGATCCTTACACACTTTGCGCCACCTGCACTACCACCTAACTCCCCGGTCTTTCTACTTTTATATAGGCTTAACACTGTCACAATAAAAACGGGGGGGGGGGGACCAATATTTTCAAATGTATTTTCAAGATCTCCTGTTAGAGATGGAAAGATGTCAACAGCACGCAACCGTTTATGTAAAAAACAGGCAAGGAGACATAGAAAGACACACAGTCGATCCTCTGAGCATGGAATCTTCTAGGATACACAGGAAACAGTGGTGACTACAGTGTAGATGGACAGCTGGGTACACCCTGACACCTAAGTCTATCGAACCTTTGCACAAAATAAACCTCTTACTGGCATCCCAACTCTGTCTTGCTCACCACGGTGTCCCCAAGGTCTATCACACCGCAGGTGTTGCTCTTAAACATCGACTGAGGGGACACAAGAAGGGCACTCACACTATACTCACACTATACTCTCTGGAGCTTCTGACTCCAAGAGCACAATGGACGTGTGGCCCTTGGAAGCTGTGGGGCAAGGCCGGCAGATGGTGCACATGGTTAAGTGCATGTGTTAGCACGCGCATGGACCCAAGACCCTGGTCCCCACCTGCAGGGGGAAAGCTTCATGAGTGGTGAAGCAGTGCTGTGGGTGTCACCCCCCCCCCTCAATTTCTCTCTGTCTGCATTCTGCCCCGATGGTCCCCCATGCCCAGCAGGTAGGAGTCCTGTGTGGGAGCCTCAATATAGAGAGCCCCTGGGGTGGCAGGAGGCCACACTGCTGCCCGGGCTCCTTCCAGTTCTCACCGATGTGACAGGTTCATCTCCTTGGCCACTCGCTGGGACATGGCCATGGCGGCCACTCGGCGGGGCTCGGTGACACCGATGATGCTGTTCTCACTGGAGAGGGAGAACACAGCACATTAACAGTATGTCACCTGTCTATGCTCCCATCACCTGCAGCTGTCGGGAGTCACCACACAGGTGGGCCCCACACCCAGGAGTGACAGGACACTGGCACACAGGCTTCACCTGCTGTAGCCGGCCTCGTAGAGGAACTGGGGCACCTGCGTGGTCTTGCCACTGCCGGTCTCCCCACACACGATGATGATGGGGTGCTCGGCCACAGCCTCCATGATGGCTTGTTCCTCAGCGAGAATCGGGAGCTTCAACCGTTCCTCCTGGTGAGAAAGGAGTCAGCATGGAGAAAGGCCTCCTTAAGATGGCACATGGGGGAGCTGGGCGGTAGCACAGTGGGTTAAGCGCACATGGTGCAAAATACAAGGACCGGTGTAAGGATCCCGGTTCGAGCCCCCGGCTCCCCACCTGCAGGGGAGTCGCTTCACAGGCGGTGAAGCAGGTCTGCAGGTGTCTGTCTTTCTCTCCCCCTCTCTGTCTTCCCCTCCTCTCTCCATTTCTCTCTGTCCTATTCAATAATGATGACATCAATAACAATAACAATAACTACAACACTAAAACAAGGGCAACGAAAGGGAATAAATAAATAAATAAATAAATAAATAAATAAAGATGGCACATGGGACAAAGAGACACACTCATAAAGTGTTAGGCCAGGGAAGGTGACATGGCTGCTGTAACAATGACAGTCAGAGTTTGGGCACTCTCTAGCCATGGGTAACAAAGGGAAGGGGACAGAGGGACATGGCACTCAGGGACACAGATGTGGGCTGGGTCCTTTGTGGCACTGGGCCAGCTCAGCTGGAAGTAACCAGGACAGGGACTACAGCCGTAGCTGACAGGAGTTCACAATCCCAGAATTGTCTCTCTTGGGAATAATGTGGCCTGTTGCATCCCAATCAAGGACATGCCAGACGGTAAGTCTGCTGAGGGACCTACTTCAGACAGGGGGCTGTCAAACCTTTCACTACGACCCAGGAAGGAAGTCTGTGTGACTATGACGCAGAACACATGTGCACTCAACACATCATACACTACAGGAATGTCAGCTGACATACTGCTGCCCTCTTCCCTGTCAGGCATGCAACACACCTATTCACAAAACTCTACTCAGGGGAGATACTCAACTTGGAGAGCATCACATCTGCGGGTCAGAGGTTCCTGGGTCAACAACCTGTGCCACGTGTGCCTCTCTTGGACTCATGTGAAGTTTACTGCCTTTTATATACAATAAAATGAATCTTTTAATTTTGAGATTTATTATTGGATAGAGCCAGAGAAATTGAGAGGGAAGGGAAAATAGAGAGAAAAAGAGAGCAGGAGTAGATAGTATAGTGGTTTTGCAAAGAGGCTCTCCAGCCTGAGGCTCCAGAAGTCCCAGGTCCAATCCCCCGCACCACAAGCCAGAGCTGAGCAGTGCTCTGGTAAAAAAACAGAACAAGGGGAGTTGGGCGGTATCGTAGCGGGTTAAACGCAGGTGGCACAAAGCTCAAGGACCAGTGGAAGGAATCCGGTGAAGCAGGTCTGCAGGTGTCTATCTTTCTCTCCCCCTCTCTGTTTTCCCCATCTCTCTCCATTTCTCTCTGTCCTATCCAACAGCGACATCAATGACAGCAGCAATAATAACAACAGTAAAAAACAAGGGCAACAAAAGGGAAAATAAATAAATAAAATGTTTAAAAATTAATATATCCTCTAAAACTTAAACGAAAATGGGCACACTTCTGGTCGAACAAGTACCCTGGAAGATAAACCTTGCATGCTTGAGACTCAAGGTTTGATCCCCGTCACCACACAAAACTGAGTGGAAGGGGCCTGGTGGTGGCACACCTGGTTAAGTGCACATATAGTGCACAAGGTCCTAGGTTCAAGCCCCTGGTCCCACCTGCAGTGGAGAAACTTCATGAGTGGTGAATCAGGACTGCAGGTTGTCTCTCTGTCTCTTTCCCTCTCTACCCCCAATTTATGCCCCTATCCAATAATAAACAAATAAAAATATTTTAAAAAAGAAAAAGAACTGAGTGGGGCTCTGGTCTTTGTAGCCCACAAAACAGAAATAATCTTGAATTGTCACCAGGGTTATGGCTGGGGCTTGGTGCCAGCACTATGAACCCACAGAGAGAGACTGAGGAAGAGAGAGAGACACCTTCAGACCTGCTTCACCACTTGTGAAGTGTCTCCCCTGAAGGTGGGGAGTGGGGGCTCGAACTTGGGTCCTTTTATTTATTTTCTATTATTATCTTTGCTTATTTATTTCATAGGTACAGTGAGAAATAGGGAAGGGGAGATAGAGACAGAAAGACACCTGCAACACTGCCTCATCACTCACAAAAAAGCTTTCCTCCTGCAGGTGGGGACTGGGGGCTTGAGCCTGGACACTTGTGCATTATGACAAGTGTGCTCAACCAGCTATGCCACTGTCTGCTCCCCTCCTTCTTTTAACTAAACCTAATCAGTATACAGTTTGAGAATATGTATGTGGACAAACCACACGACAGTCCGGGAAGCAATCTGGGGACGGCTAGGGACACAGAGGAACCTGGACCCCAAGACCAGATAATGATGACTCCACCTCCAGGTCTCCCCACTGCCTACTGGGGGTCCCTGGCTTCATAGCCAGGAAGGGAGACTGAGGCAGAGGGATGGAGCACCAAGGCAGCTAGATGGACCAGTTCCAGCTTGCAGATGAGGAAAATGAGACCCAGGAATGTGCTAGAAAATGGGCGTGGGGGACCGGGTGGTAGCGCAGTGGGTTAAGCACACATGGGGCAAAGCGCAAGGACTGGTGTAAGGATCCTGGTTCGAGCCCCTGGCTCCCCACCTGCGGGGGAGTCGCTTCACAGGTGGTGAAGCAGGTCTGCAGGTGTCTTTCTCTCCCCGTCTTCCCCTCCTCTCTCAATTTCAGCAATAACAACAACACGGATAAAAAATGGGTAACAAAAGGGGAAAAAATAGCCTTCAGGAACAGTGGATTCCTAGTGTAGTCACCAAGCCCCAGTAATAACCCTGGAAGCAAAAAAAAAAAAAAAAAAAAAAGGAGGGGTGGTGGGGGGAGTGGAAGGAGGAGGGTGGGCTGGGGATGGGGGAAACACCAGCAGACCACAGCAGGTCAGCTGTCCCACCTCCAAACTCAACTGGTCAGCACATCCACATGGCATGTCCCTACCCCAACTCATAACGCTACGAGGAGGAGGAGACAGAGGCACCCCAACCTGCCCTTCTAAGATTTCATCACAGACCCCAGAGCCCCACCTGCATTTCCGGGGTGCGATTCACAGGGATGAAGATGGCGGGCTTTGTGGGGGGCCGGGCCAAGGTGGGGCCTGCTGCTGGAGGAGGCCTGGGGGGCTCTGCCGGAGTGGGCAGAGCACTGGGCACTGGACTGTCATCTCCCACTGCTGGGGACACATGCACAGCTGGCCCCTGCTGCTGCACAATCTCCGTCGTGGGGGCCTGGTCAGGTTCTGACTCCCCCGAGCTTTCCAACTCTTCTTCCTCTGACTCCAGGCGGTGGCGTTTCCGGCCCGCTCCGCTGAGGCTGTTGATCTTCTGATCCTGGGCCACCACCTCCGAAAGCTTCCTGCAGAAACGGGGTCTCCCGTGAGCAGGGGTAGAGCTGAGGCCTGGAAGCAGAGCCCAGGCTCCTTCAGCAGTGCAGGTGCTGGTCCCGCTCCAGTAGCCTGACAGACCTTCCCACAAGGCTCCACCCTCTTCTCGGGGCTGCTTTCTTCTTGTGGCGCTTAGCAGCACTGCAGACACATGTTCTCAGAGCCCTCCCTCTGCCATCAGAATGGAGGCTTCTGAGAGGGGACATGGATCTGGGGGCACTGTTCTAAGAGAGCCAAACACATTCGGCTAAGGGGCCACTCTAAGCCAACCCACCCAACATCAAGGTCTACTCTGGTCATCTGGGCAAAAAACCTAGAATAATCTGTGAATGACTGGGCAAGAGAACACCACCATCACGGCACAGGAGGTGGCCCAGTGGCTGGAGGCTAGATTTGAAAGGATGAGGTCCTGAATTTGACCCCTAGCATCGCATGTGCCAGAGTGACACTCCCTTCATCATTCACAAAGCTTTCCCCCTGCAGGTCCTTGTGCACTATAATATGATGTATGCTCAACCAGCTATGCCACCACCCAGCCCCAATAAATAAATCTTTAAAAATACCAACAGGTAACGCCGCGGGTTAAGCGCATGTGGGCAAGAATCGGTGTAAAGAATAAAGATCCCTGTTCAAGCCCAGATCCCCATTGGTGTAAAAAAAAAAAAAAAATACCAACAGGGGGCGGAGGGTAGATAGCATAATGGTTATGCAAACAGACTCTCATGCCTGAGGCTCCAATGTCTCAGGTTCAGTTCCCCACACCACCGTAAGCCAGAGCTGAACAGTGCTCTGGTTAAAAAAAAAATTAATTAAGGGAGTAGGGCGGTAGTGCAGTGGGTTAAGCGCAGGTGGCGCAAAGCACAAGCACCGGTTAGGATCCCGGTTCAAAGCACCGGTTAGGATCCCGGTTCAAGCCCCCGGCTCCCCACCTGCAGAGGAGTCACTTCACAAGCGGTGAAGCAGGTCTGCAGGTGTCTATCTTTCCTCTTCCTCTGTCTCCTCTCTCTCCATTTCTCTGTGTCCTATCCAACAATAACAACACTAATAACTACAACAATAAAACAGTAAGGGCAACAAAAGGGAATAAATAAAAACCACCAACAAAGGTGGGGTCAGGCAGTGGCACACCCAGTTGAGTGCACACATTATCATGTGTGAGGACCAGGGTTTGAATCCCCGCTCCCTGTCTAACTTCCTAACCTAAGCCTAACTCTCTCCCTTCTTATCTCCACCTCCCCTCTCAATTTCTCTCTGCCCTATCTAATAAAAAAAAAAAGAAAGAAAATGGACCAGGCCATGGCACAACTGGTTAAGCACTCACATTACAGTGTTCCACAACCCTGGTTCCTACCTGCAAGGGGGAAGCTTCAGGAGCAGTGAAGCAGTGCTGCAGGTCTCTCTCTCTCTCCCCTTTCCCTCTCAATTCCTCTGTCTCTATCTAGTAGTGAATACTAATATATAAATGCCAATAACAGTGCACCTTTGCTGTCCTGTGCGCCGCAGGACATTTAGACTCACTCTCTGACGTGGTACATGCGGTCCCCGGTGCCCAGCTTGGATGTAGTGTAAAAGAGCTTCATCTCCGTCTCCGAGACCTGCACCTCATTCAACTTCTGGAGCATCTCTGCTCGCTGCGAAAGGAAATGAAGGCATGAGACACGAGCACCATGGTCCTCTCTTCAAAGGACAGAAACTTGGTGTGAAATTTCCACTGGGTGGAGTTTACCCTTTAGAATCTGGGACTGGATAAACAAGGGCCATCCGTCACCATCTGTCCTGACACGAGCACCAAAGCAAAGGATTCTGGGTCGGGGCAGGGAGGAACAGGGTGGAACAGGAAAAATAAAAGTTGGGGGTAAGAGTGTTTCAGATAGGGCACCAAAGTAAAAACCCAGTGGTGAGGGGTAGACATGTAGCTTCCTGGGCCAGTGGGGGGTGGGAATGGGCGGGAGGGATGGGTCACGGTCCTTTGGTGATGGGAATGGTGTTTATGTACACTCCTAGCAAAATGTAGACATATAAATCAGTAGTTAATTAATATGAGAGGGGGAAATCAATTGTATGTCTCAAAGGTTCTCAAAAGACAAACTGAATCTTTTTAATAGATAGGCTACGTATTTGATATGCGGACTCTCTCAAAAGCCTAGACCAAGTAGATTAGAAGCTTCCAATAGCACAGCTATATACAAGATACTGGGTACTGTACAGCAAACCATAACAAAGGGACTTTTCAAAGTTAACCCAATTAACAAATAATGTGATGATAATATTAACTATTGATTGTCTTTTTGAACCCTAAGACAGCAGGAACCTCACATCTTCACTATAGAGCCCCTACTTCCCCCAGTCCTGGCACCCTTGGATAGGGCTCACTTTCCCGTATGCATCTCCCAATCCATACCAAATAATATTGCATCCGCCGATCACAACCTAACCAAAGCAACGATTGCCATCTCAACATGCTTCACCTCAGAGTGTATCCAGAGACTTCACGTGTGGAATGACAACCCTTCAGCTTCATTACTCGGGTGAGACCTTTCCTTTTATAGTACACTCTAATTTCATCTCAGGTAGTTCACTTTCTAACAAAGTCCCATAACCTAGACATACACCAGTTTCTGTGAGAGAGAGCGTATGTGCACACGTATCCATAAACTACTGCAAAATATATACCTGAAAGCAGGATTACACTAGAGTTTGCAGTGAGTACCTCCCTAACACTTCCTCTCCACTATTCCAAACTTGGGATCCATGATTGCTCAACAAATTGTTTGGCTTGGTATGTTAACTCTCTTTTCAATCACCAGGTTCCAGATGCCACCAGGATGCTGGCTAGGCTTCCCTGGATTGAAGACCCCACCAATGTGTCCTGGAGCTCAGATTCCCCAGAGACACACCTTACTAGGGAAAGAGAGAGGCAGACTGGGAGTATGGACCGACCAGTCAACGCCCATGTTCAGCGGGGAAGCAATTACAGAAGCCAGACCCTCTACCTTCTGCAACCCTCAACGACCCTGGGTCCATGCTCCCAGAGGGCTAGAGAATGGGAAGGCTATCATGGGAGAGGGTGGGTTATGGGGATTGGGTGGTGGGAATTGTGTGGAGTTGTACCCCTCCTACCTTATGCTTTTGTTCACTAATCCTTTCTTAAATAAAAAATTAAAAAAAAAAAAAAAGAGTGTTTCAGAAAGATATTCAGTAGAAGAAAGTAGGCCCGTGGCTGCTACACGTGGCAGTTGCTCCATGGGTTTGTGTTGGGTGAATGGCCTCAGGCATTTGTAAAGGTGTTGTTTCTTTTTTTTTAATTTATTTTTTTATTTTTATTATTTATTTATTTATTTATTTATTTATTCCCTTTTGTTGCCCTTGTTGTTTTATTGTTGTAGTTGTCGTTGTTGGATAGGAAAGAGAGAAATGGAGAGAGGAGGGGAAGACAGAGGAGGAGAGAAAGACAGACACCTGCAGACCTGCTTCACCATCTGTGAAGCGACTCCCCTGCAGTGGGGAGCCGGGTTCGAACCGGAAGGTGTTGTTTCTTTTTCATTTATTTATTTATTTATTTTCCCTTTTGTTGCCCTTGTTGTTTTATTGTTGTAGTTATTATTGTTATTGATGTCGTTGTTGGATAGGACAGAGAGAAATGGAGAGAGGAGGGGAAGACAGAGAGGGGGAGAGAAAGACACCTGCACACCTGCTTGACTGTTTGTGAAGTGACTCCCTGCACGTGGGGAGCCGGGAGCTCAAACCAGGATCCTTGAGCCAGTCCTTGCGCTTTTTGCCACATGAGCTTAACCTGCTGCGCTACTGCCCAGCTCCCAATAAACCAAGTATTTTAAGAAAATATAAGTGGAAAAAAAAAAAAAGAAAGAAAATATAAGTGGGCCAGCGAAATAGCTTACTTGGACACTGTATTACTTTGCCATTGCATGATCTAAGTTCAAACTCAGTATCCATCACATTGGGCAAAAATTTGGTGTTCTTAGCTCTTTCACTCTCTCTACCTCTCTCCTAATTAAGCACAAAGTATAGTTGTCCTAATGGTACTTTGGTCATTTAAAATGAGCCTTGGGAGTTGGGCGGTAGCACAGCGGGTTAAGTGCACGTGGCGCAAAGCACAAGGACCAGCATAAGGATCCCGGTTTGAGCCCCCCCCCCCCCCCCCCCCGCTCCCCACCTGTGAGAACGATAGTAGTTATCTTTGGAAGGTGGGAGGGTGGGGACATGAACTTTGGTGGGGATCCAGTGTGGAAACTACACACTGTAATCTTAACAATCTTGGAAATCAATATTAATCACAAATTAAAATAATAATTAAAAACCAACTCCTGGGGCCAGGTGGCAGTGTAGAGGGTTAAGTGCACATACTGCAAAGCACAAGGACCAGCACAAAGATTCAGGTTCAAGCCCTGAGCTCCCCACCTGGAAGGGGTCACTTCACAGGTGGTGATGCAGGTCTGCAGGTGTCTATTTTTTTTTTTTTTGCAAGTGTCTATTTTCTCTTCCCCTCCTCTCTCAATTTCTCTCTGTCCTATTCAACAGTTAACAACAGCATCAACAGGAGTTGGGCGGGAGCGCAGTGAGTTAAGCACACATGGCGCAAAGTGCAAGGACCGGAGTTAAGAATCCCGGTTCGAGCCCCCAGCTCGCAGGGGAGTCACTTCACAAGTGGTGAAGCAGGTCTGTAGGTGTCTGTCTTTCTCTCCCCCTCTCTGTCTTCCCCTCCTCTCCCCATTTCTCTCTGTTCTACCTAACAATGATGATATGAATAACAACAACAATAAAACAACAAGGGCAACAAAATGGAAAAATAAAAAAACAGCATCAACAAGAACAATGGAAAATGATGGCTGCCAGGAGCAGTGGATTTGCAGAGCCTCAGTGATAACCTCGGAGACAAAAACAACAACAACAACAAAAAAAAAACCAACCAACTCCTTGGGTGGAGGAGACAGCAGAATGATCATGCAATGACTTTTCTGCCTGAGATTCCAAGGTTCCAGGTTCAGTCCAAAGCACCCCCATATGCCTGAGCTGAGCAGTGCTATGGTGAAATGCATGCAGATATACCAACTTCCCAGCTACCAGAGTCCATTTCAGGTGTGGCTAGTAGATACATGTCCTGCATTCCAGAAAATTCCACGGGTAGTCCTGCTGCACAGACCCACTCTGGGGAACACAGACACCCCACTACATAGAGACACATTCCCCACTTTGGGTAGCATGGGGCATACCTGGCTCTTTTTCTCCTTTTGTTCCAAGACCTTCTGCAGCATTTTCCGCTCTTTCTTGGTGAGAGGCTTCTTCTCTTTCTTGGATGGGGGAGGGGCTCTGGCCTTCTTTTTCTTCTTCCCAGGCAAGACGAGTGCATTGCTGGCGTCCACTCCTTTCAAAGCATCCTTCTCTGTAAAGACACACATGCCTGAGCTCTGGCCTGGAAACCACCTGAATGCTGTGTCCCCCTGGGGCGGCCCTCTCAGCTCATGATTGCCTCACTTAGCCTCCCCAGGGTGACATCCAGTGGTCTTGCTCCCTCATGCCCAAGCATGTAGGCAATGCTCCTTATTTTCATGTCTTTTACTGCTGGTGAAATCTTACGTTCTTTTTTTTTAAGATTTTATTTATTTTCTAATGAAAGAAATAGGACAGGAGAGAGAAAGAGAACCAGAACATCACTCTAGTACATGCACTCTATTAGGGATTGAACTTGGACCTCATGTTTGAATGTCCTACATTTTATCCACTGCGCCACCTCCGCCAAAACATCAACTCTTGTCTGAGTTAATGCACTAACCCATCTCCAGGTTCTATTTTTGTTTTTACTGCTTTTCCTCAACATGGTTGTCAACGTGAGGTTGTTAGCAGCTAGGGAAATGGCTCAACAGATAAGAGCACTGGGTGGTGGGAGGTGATGGACACTTATAGACATCAGGTTCGCAGCTGGATCTCCGCTATCACATGTACCAGTGATGTTCTGCTTTCCTCTCTCCCTTATGTTAATAAAGCGGATAAATCTTTTAAAATAAAGACAAAAAACTCCTGCTATGTTTCCAAGCACACAGCAGTAGGCTAGACTAGGAAGGAGTCAGGGCAGAAAACACTGAGCAGCGGACAGCAAACTGGTTGATCTGGGTTGAAAATACACATCCAGGAGCTGCAGGCAGGGAGATGCTAAGGGGAGCAACGGGAATGGATGGGTGAGACACTCGTTTTTTATGCCTCTATTCTTCTCGCTACTGCACTGGGGCTGCGCCCTGAGCCCGGGTGGGCCTCAGACTCGGCTGTCGCGAGGCTGTCACAGTCCCTCCTCTGAGCGCTCGGAGAGGGGGGCTCCGGCGACGGCTGGGAGCAGGCCGGGCCCTCCCCGGAACTGCCCGCTGACACCCTCACCTTCTAGCTCCAGTCGCACCGGAGGCGGCTCTGGGGGACCCTTCCCGGGGTCCGGGGCCGCCTGCTGGCGCCCCTTGAAGTTGTACCGCTTGCGCAGCCTCCCCATGGTGCCAGGTCCAGAGGGAGCCGCTCAATCTCACCACCGCGCAACCATACACCCAGCCCACGTGGGTTCCCGAACCTCCAGCTCGAGCAGGGAGACTTCCGGGTTCGAACTCTCGCGAGAATTGAAACCTACAGATTCCGGGGGCGGGATTACGCAGAGACGTAAGACTTTTCAATGCAAATAGGGGGCGTGGTTAACCAATGGGGCGTGGTCTAAGGGCCTAGGGGCGGAGGCCTAGGTTAGCAGTGGAGGCTGTAATTTGAGGCAGTCTATCAATGTCTCAATTATTAACTGATGCTCAATTGACCATTGGGAATATCTTCTCACTTTTTAAAAGTATAACCCCGCCCCTCACCCAAACTCTCCCTACTTTTTTTCTGCTTATCTGCATTTTCTGTTTCTTTTTTTAAATTTTATTTTATTAGTGATTTAATATTGATTTATAAAATTAAAAGATAGGCCGGATGGTGGCGCACTTGGTTGAGTGCACATGTTACCATGTCCAAGGGCCTGGGTTCGAGCCCCCCAAAAGCTTTACAAATGGTGAAGTAGTGCTGCAGGTGTCTGTCTCTCTCCCTCTCTCTCTCTTTTTAATGTCTTTAAAAATTATCTTTATTTATTTTATAGAGACTGCCAGAAATTGAGAGGGTATGCCACCACCTGGCTCCTCTCGCCCTCTCTATTCCTCCTTCCCCCAATTTCTGTCTGTCCCTATACAATAAACAAATAAAAATAATTAAAAAACACTTTAATTAAAAGATAACGGGGTATAATTCTGCACCGTTCCTACCACAGAGTTCTGTGTCCCCCATTCCCTCCATTGGAAAGGGCAATATTTCCCCAAAATCACAGATATAGGTTGACTATTCTTTCTCTCTCTTTTTTTTTTTACCAGAGCACGTTCAACTTTGGCTTATGGTGGTATATGGGATTGAACCTGGGATTTCAGAGCTTCAGGCATAAGAGTCTCTTTGCATAACCATTATGCTATCTACCCCCGCAGTTGACCATTATTTCTTTTTTTTTGTTTAAAGAATTTATTTATTTATTCATGAGAAAGACAGAGAGAGAAAGAACCAGAGATGACTCTGGTACATGTGCTACCAGGGATTGAACTTGGGACCTCGTGTTTGAGAATCCAGTGTTTTATCCACTGCGCCACCACCCGGACCATGACTATTATTTCTATAACTATCTATACTTGTATGTATTAGCCCACATTTTTCTCTCCCCCTCTCTGTCTTCCCCTCCTCTCTCCATTTCTCTCTTTCCTATCCAGCAATAACAACAACATAAACAACAAGGGCAACAAAAGGGAAAAATAAAAAAAAGGAAATCTTATATCTTGCTAATGAAAATAGTCATAACACTTTAAAGGATATTATGTAATATTTGATAAAATGAAAAAAAATGCTTATCACATGTGCTGCAGGGGATCAAACTCAGGACCTCATGCTTGTGAGTCCAATGCTTTATCCATTGCGCCACCTCTGGGACCACTGCTTTATCCATTGCACCACCTCTAGGATCACTGTAGGTAGTTTCTCATCTTCCTGTGACAAGTGTCTGCAAAATATCATCACTGCCAATTTAGTTTCTTGTGTCAGCAACTGTACAGTAACCCATTAGACTCCCCCAATAATGAAAACAAAGAACAATGCTTATCACAATCAGCTGTCCCTCTGTCTCTACATCCACAAAATAAGCATAATAATTTTTCCATAGGGTTGATGTGAAGATAAAATGAGTTAATATATGTAAAGTATTTTTTGTCTCTCAATATGTTACAGGTTTATGGTGGTGCAGAGGATTGAACCTGGGACTTTGGAACCTCAGGCGTGAGAGTCTCATTGTATAACCATTATGCTATCTATCCCCACCTGTGGTTAATGTTTTACAGTATAGCTGTTGGCACATGGGGTATACTTTCCTAACTCACTATGATAAATGTTTGAAAAACACTCTCACCTCTGGCTTAGGTTCCTTTTTTCTTTTTTTCCTCCCAGAGCATCACTCATAAACTCTGGCTTATGCTGGTACTAGGGACTGAGCCTGGGGCCTTTGGTTCCTCAGGCCTGAGTCTTTTGCAGAATCTTTATGCTGTCTCCAGAGTCCTTAGATCCTTTCCCACCATCTTTTCCCACCAGGACCTGAGAGGCTCCCCTCCCCCTCCAACCCTTATTTTCATTGTTTAGGATAACATTGACCTGATCTCAGGAGAGAGCATAATATTTATGCAAAAGACTTTCAAGCCTAGTGCAATGGCTACAAACAGACTCCTGGGTAGTGTGTGCGGCCTGTTGATTGTATAGGCTGCCCTAAGGGATCCCGGAAACAGCCCTTCCTGCTCCCTATTCACTTTATGCCTGACCCTCTGCTGTCCCTAATCTTAGACTCCAGATAGGGATGCAGGGTCCTTTGGGAAGCCCCAGGGCTCTGTGGCCAGGGTCCACATCTGCCATATCATCATGCCCATCCACACCAAGCTACAGAACAAGGAGCATGTGATTGAGGCCCTGTGCAGGGCCAAATTCAAGTTCCCTGGACACCAGAAGATCCACATCTCCAAGAAGTGGGGCTTCACCAGGTTTAACACAGATGAATTTGAAGACATGGTGGCTGAAAAGCACCTCATCCTGGATGGTTGTGGAGTCAGATATTACCCCCAACTGCAGTCCCCTGGACAAATGACAGGACCCACACTCCTGAGAGCCTCAGAGATGTCCCTTAATCAATTACAATATATTAAGATCATGCTTAAAAAGAAAACAAAAAACTTTCAACCCTGGATCTCTGAGGTCCCAGGCTCAATCCTGAGCACCACTATAAGCAAGAGCTGAGCAGTGCTCAGGTAAAAACAATAATAAATTGCACCAAAGCAAAGGACTTCGGGGAGGGAGAGCACAAAGTAAAACATGGATGGATGGACATGGTGAGCAAAGGACTCTGGGGAGGGAAGGGGACAGAGAATAGGAAGAAAACTTTGGGGACCCAGTGCATAATGAAATCATATGCACATGTCAATGATTGTACTGTAAAGCATTAACTTCCTCAATTAAAAAAAAAACACGCAAAGACTGGCATAAGCATCCCGGTTTCAGCCCCCAGCTCCCCACCTGCAGGGGAGTCGCTTCACAGGTGGTGAAGCAGGTCTGTAGGCGTCTTTCCCTCTCTGTCTTCCCCTCCTCTCTCCATTTCTCTCTGTCCTATCCAGCAACAATGATATCAATAACAACAACAATAAAACAATAAGGACAACAAAAGGGAATAAATACATATTTTAAAAGAAAAGAACAATAATAATATTGACCTACTGTCTTTTTTGTTTTGTTTTTGTTTTTGTACCAGAGCACTGCTCAGCTCTGGCTTATGGTGGTGCAGGGGATTGAACCTGGCACTTTGAAGCCTCAGGCATGAGAGTCTGTTTGCATAACCATTATGCTATCTACCCCCACCTGACCTGTTTCTTCAGTAGACGGAAAGTGTGTTCACTTTAAAGTTATTAAAGAGCAGGGAGAAGGCGCATCTGGTAGAACACTCACTTGAGCAGAGTCCTGGGTTTGAGATTCAGCACTATATGGGAGAACCACAGCACTGGGGAAACTGCCAGGTGGTGCTGTGGTGCCTCTCTCTACCTCTCATTGGAAGTAACGCAAAAGTCGACCAGTTGGAAAGGTGCATGGGCAAAGCCCTAGGCTCTCAAAAAAAAAAAAAAAAGGATCACAATGAATATAATTAAATAGGTAATGCTACATGCCCCTATGCTTCCTTTCTCTCACATGTTTTCTTTCTTTCTTCCTCTCTTTCTTTTGAATCATTTTACTGGTGGTGCCACCTCTTCAGATTCAAAGGAGGTCTCGAAACTTTACATCAGGCTCAACCTGATGCTGTTGACTGGCTATGGAAGAAGGGCAAACACTAGAAGAAGAAGACTGGTGGTTGATGGCATATGGCACAGTTGCTGATAGTTTCTCATCACCCCTGATAGGTGTTTGCAAAATGATCTCATCCCCCCCCATATTTTCTTCTTATATAAAATCAATGTCTCCATCCAAACAAATATATATATATTAAAATTTTAAATAACTTAATAAATTTAATAGAAATAAGTATTATATACACATCCATATCCATTTCTATATGTGAAACAAAAGTTAAAACTATCAGAGGTTGGGGGGTGGGTGGAGGCACACCAAGTTGATCGCACATGTTGCAATGAGCAAGGACCCAGGTTCGAGCCCCCGTCCCCACCTGCAGGGGGAAAGCTTTGGGAATGGTAAAGCAGGGTTGCAGGTGTCTTTCTGCCTCTTTCCCTCTCTGTCTCCCCCTTTCCTCTCGATTTCTGACGGTCTCTATCCAATAAATAAATAAAGGTAAAAAAAATATCAGAGGTTGGGTGCAGAGCGGTAGCGTAGCGGGTTAAGCACATATTGCGCGAAACGCAAGGACAGACATAAGGATCCCGGTTTGAGTCCCCGGCTCGCCACCCGCGGGAGGGTCGCTTCACAAGTTGTGAAGCAGGTCTGCAGGTGTCTGTCTTTCTCTTCCCCTCTCTGTCTCTCCTCCTTTCTCGATTTCTCTCTGTCCGATCCAACAACAGCAATAGCAACAATAATAATAACAACAACAAAATGGGAGAAATAGCCTCCAGGAGCAGTGGATTCGTTGTGCAGTCACAGACCCCCAGCGATAACCCTGGAGGCAAAAGAAAAAATTCAGGTTGCCCCTGGTGGGGGGGGGCTCCGGCGGCGGTGGCGGTGGCGGCGGTCCGGGTCTGGGAGGGGCGGGGCGGGGCGGGGGCGGGGCGCGCGGCGGCAGAGGCGGAGACCCAGGCGGAGGCGGCAGAGGCGCGGCGCGCCCCCGTGCGCGCCCCCGCGGTCCCCGCCAGTCCCCCTGCTGGTCCCCTGGCCCCGGCCTGCCCGCCGCGCTCACCCGCCGGCCTGAGCATGGGCGCGCGAGTCCCCGGCGGCCCCCCGGCCCGGCCCGGCCTGCTGCTGCTGCTGCTGCTGCTGCTCGGGCCGCTGTGCCCGGGCGCGCGAGGGGCGCGGGGCCGCGGCGGGGCCGAGAAGAACAGCTACCGCCGCTCGGCCAACACCTTCTCGCAGAGCGTCAGCAGCCTGTTCGGCGAGGACAACGTGCGCGTGGTTCAGAAGGTGGGCGCCCCGGGGACCCCCCCGTTTCCCCCTGGTCCCCGCGCACCTGCCTTGGGGGCCGGCGGGCCGTGGCGGGACCTGCTGGGCGGCAGAGCATGGCGGGGAGGGGGTGCTCGTCCGCGGCTGGGGGTGCCCGCTCCCCCTCCCGGCCCTGCTCGGGGCTGACGGCCGGGGAGAAGGGGCGCAAGGCCTCGGGGCGCCCTTCTTCTTGGACTGGAACCCCCCCAAGGCCGCGCGGCGCAGGCCTCTCTCCCGGGTGGCGCTGGCGCCAGCGGCTTCTCACCTTCATCCATTCATTGATGCATTCATTCATTCATGCACCCCGTTTGAATGAGCACCTACTATGAGCTAGGCACCTGCTGGCTGCCCAGGGGGCGCCCGGCCACTCGTGCCCGCGGCCTCTGCCCGCGCTGCCCACCCCCCCATGTCTTCCTCTCTTGCACCTGGGTCTGCCTCGTGCCGCGAATATATTTACCATTTTTTTAAAATATATATATATCTGTCCTGCTCTGTTGCTTTGGCACCCTAGCTCGGTGACCCTCCTGGGCACCCACTGTATGCCGGGCCTTTTCTGCTTTTCTGACCTGCAGGCCCCTGGGAATAATGTTGGGTACAACTGACTCGCTGCCTGGGAGAAGGGAGGTCCTCCCCATTCTGGGCCAGAGAACACCGAACAGGTCCCCGAAAAGAGGAAATGAGTGGGAGCCAGTTGCCGGTGTGGTAATGCGGTCAGAGCACTGCCTTGCAGTGACCCCGACCAAACACCTCCCTCCCATTACTTTTCTTGCTCTGCAGTTGCCCTGGGGTTTGGGGAATGCAGAGAAGTTTGGGTTCTAGTTCCAGTTAGCCCCTAAACTGGGCTTTGGGCAAGTAACTAGGCATCTCTGAGCCTTAGTTTCTTGCTCTGTAAAATGGAGAGAGTGGGGCTGGGGAGACAGGATAATGGTGATGCAAAAGTCTTTTATGCCTGAGGCTCTGATGTCCCAGGTTCAGTCTCCAGCACTGCCATAAGCCAGGGCTGAGCAGTGCTCTGGTGAAAATATTAAAAGGCAAGGCCTGGGGAGTTAGTGTACTGGTTGTGCAAAAAGACTTTCATGCTTGAGACTCCAAAGTTCCAGGTTCAATCCCTGACATCACCGTAAGCCAGAGCTGAGTAGTGGTCTGGTTAAAAAGAAAGAAAGAAATTGGGAGACTGAAAAATCCGTTCTCTAATATGAAGTGGTACTTATGGAACTTTGCAATCTTTCTGGCCAGTTGAGACTGAATTAAATGTGATCTGTTAAGGTTTTCTCCAGGCCCAGGCCCAGGCCCAGGCCCAGGCCCAGGCCCAGGCCCAGGCCCAGGCCCAGGCCCAAGTCAGCTTTGCTAAGGTCTCCTGGAAGAACTTTCAAGCAGGGGAAGAAAAAAAAAAAAAAAAGGTTTTCTGGTACTTAACGTGGAGGTGGGGAAAAGAATATTAAAACCCAAATCAGTTTGGCTGAATAATTTCATTGGCTTTAGACGAAAAGACAGGTTTGTTGAAAGGTTCTAAAGTTTGACCTCTTGGTTTCTCGGGGAGAGGACTCTGAGCTGAAAGCACAGACACCCAAGTGTGAAGTGGGCTTGGGCAGAAGAGCTGTAGGCAAAGCCAATCCACTTCCCATTTACATGTAATTTGGAGACTGAAATCATTTGTTTTTAGAACAAAAAAAGTCTAACATTACTATTTTTTTTCCCAAGGTAAGCACAAATGATCTTTGTCTCACCCCCACTCCAAGCTTTATTTATTTATTTATTTATTTTATTTAAGAAAGGAGTAATTAACAAAACCATAGGGTAGGAGGGGTACAATTCCACACAATTCCCACCACCCAATCTCCATAGCTTTATTTATTTTTTAATGAGAGAGAAGAATGAGGAGAAAGAGAAAACCAGAGCTCATTCTGACACATGCAGTACCAGGGATCGAGAGGGATAGAGAGGGGGAGAGAAATACAGACACCTGCAGACCTGCTTCACCGCTTGTGAAGCGACTCCCCTGCAGGTGGGGAACCGGGGGCTGAAACCGGGATCCTTATGCTGGTCTTTGCGCTTCGAGCCATTGTTTGTTTATTTTAGGATAGAGGCAGAGAGAGAGAGTAGAAAAGACCACAGCACTGAAACTCCTCCAGTAAGTTGGGGGCCAGTTTCGGACCTGGGTCTTGTATATATGTCCTAGGGAGCTATTTTACCAGCTTCTCTACCTTTCTTTCTTTCTTTTTTTTTCTTTTTTTCTTTCTTTCTCTCTCTCTTTCTTCCTTCCTTTCTTTTTTTAAATATTTTAAAAACTTATTATTTATTTCCCATCTTGTTGCCCTTGGTGTTTTTTATATTATTGTTGTAGTTATTATTATTGTTGATGTCATTGTTGTTGGATAGGACAGAGAAATGGAGAGAGGAGGGGAAGACAGAGAGGGGGAGAGAAAGACAGACACCTGCAGACCTGCTTAACCTCCAGTGAAGCAAACAGGGGCCCCTGCAGGTGGGAGGCCAGGGGCTCCAACAGGGCGCCATGTGCTTATGCCACCACTT
The DNA here is from genome assembly GCF_950295315.1 of Erinaceus europaeus. Taxonomy (NCBI): domain Eukaryota; kingdom Metazoa; phylum Chordata; class Mammalia; order Eulipotyphla; family Erinaceidae; genus Erinaceus; species Erinaceus europaeus. The sequence continues at coordinate 17,938,494 of NC_080167.1, forward strand.
GGACTCCAATTTTTCTTTTTACCAGAACACTGCTTAGCTCTGGTTTATGGTGGTGCTGAGGATTGAACCTGGGACCTCAGAGAGCTTCAGGCATGAGGGTGTTTTTTTTTTTTTTTTTTTTGGTACATTAAAAAAAATTATTTTATTTTATTTACCTCCAGGATTATTGCTGGGGCTTGGTGCCTGCACCACGAATACACTGCTCCTGGAGGCCGCCTATTCGCTTTTGTTGCCCTTTTTGTTTATCATTGTTGTTGTTGTTATTGCTGTCATTGTTGTTGGATAGGACAGAGAGAAATGGAGAGAGGAGGGAAAGAGAGGGGGAAAGATAGACACCTGCAGACCTGCTTCACTGCCTGTGAAGTGACCCCCCTGCAGGTGGAGAGCCAGGGGCTTGAACTGGAATCTTTAAGCCGGTACTTGTGCTTTGCCATGTGCGCTTAACCCGCTGCGCTACTGCCCAACTCCCCTTGTACATTTTTAATACTGACAAATATTAAATTGATTTCCAAAGAATTTCACACCCACCAAATGTGTAGGAGCTGGTTCTCAATTTCTTCCCATCAAAGAACCTTTAAACTTTTTGATCTTAGCATGCTTGTGATAGATGATGGTTTCATCTATTTAGAATCCACTGGCCAACAAAAAAGTCCATTATATTTTCTTTTCTGGGAACTGCTTTTTATTATCTTTGCCATTTTCTATTGAGCTGTTGGTTGTTTTTTTTTTTTTGAAGAGGTTTGCAAGAAAATATTTTGAGTAAAGTAGCTTTGACACTTTCCAGTTTTTTTTTTAACTATCATTTTAACAGCTTTATCGAGGTGTAATTGACATATTTAAAGTAGCATAAGGGTGTACAAAAGCGTACAAACTGGTAGAGTTTGTCATATGTAAGCCTTTGTGAAAAATATCACCAGTATCAAAATAATAATTCCTTTTTAAAACTTTATTATTGGATAGAGACAGAGAGAAATTGAGAGGAGGGGGGAGATAGAGAGGGGAGGAGACAGAGAGACACCTTCAGCCCTGCTTCACCACTCATGAAGCTTTCCCACCTGCAGGTGGGGACCAGGGACTTGAACCCGGGTCCTTGCAAACTGTAATGTGTGTGCTTAATTAGTTGCACCACCACCTGGCCCCTTATAATAATTCCTTAAAAATTTTTTTAATGTTTATTTTTATATTATTTTAATTTTTCCCCTTTTGTTGCCCTTGTCGTTTATTGTCATTGTTGTTATTGCTATTGGATAGGGCAGAGAAAATGGAGAGAGGAGGGGAAGACAGGGGGAGAGAAAGATAGATGTCCACAGACCTGCTTCACCACTTGTGAAGCTACTCCCTTGCAGATGGGGAGCTGAGGGCTTGAACCGGGATCCTTAAGCCAGTCCTTGTGCTTTGCGTCATGTGTGCTTAACCTGCTGTACTACCACCCAGCTCCCTCTCTTTTTAAATTTTTTAAAATTTTTTACCAGAACACTGGTTGGTTTTGGCTTCTGGTGGTGTGGGGAATATAACCAGGGACTTGGAAGCCTCAGGTATGAGAATCTCTTTGCATAACCATTATGCTATCTACCAACTTCCCCCCTCCCCCATTATTCCTTTAAGTTGAAGGTTTAGAATAAGCAACAGCTAGAAATTGTTCCCCTACATTGACCAATTATTCACACTTTCCCCAAACTTTTTTCTTTTTTTTTCTTCCTTTTTTTTTAATATTTATTTTATTTATTCCCTTTTGTTGTTTTATTGTTGTAGTTATTATTGTTATTGTCATTGTTGGATAGGACAGAGAGAAATAGATAGAGGAGGGGAAGACAGAGAGGGGGAGAGAAAGATAGACACCTGCAGACCTGCTTCACCACCTGTGAAGTGACTCCCCTGCAGGTGGGGAGCCGGGGTTCGAACCGGGATTTTTTCTTCCTTCTTATTTACAAATAGTTTTTTTTTTTTGGACTGAGCCATTTGAAATAAGTCATAGACTTTATGGCATTTCTATAGAAACAAGAAACTTGGTGACTGTATTTTGCATATATATATATATATATATATATATTATATAAAGTCTATAACCACTTTTATTTCCCTTCCTTCCTTCCTTCCTTCCTCCCTCTTTTTCTTTTTTCCATTCCCCCCCCCCGTCCAGAGCACTGCTCAGCTCTGACTTATGGTCGCACTGGGGATTGAACCAGGGACCTTTGAGCTTAAGGTGGGAAAGCAGCCTTGATAATGCAAAGCAATGCATTATCCAAGTGAGCTATTTCACTAGTCCTGCGCCAACTTTTACAGATAGACAGAGACAGAGGGAGAGATACCACAGCCCTGAAACTTCCTCCTGTGTTATAGGGGATGGACTCAACCAGGGTCATGACAGAAGAGTATGACAGAAGAGGTGTGCCACGTGTGTCCACGTGTGTCCACATGAGCTGTTCTGCTGGTCTTGTTTTCTTCTTGTTTATTTTATTTTATTTTATTTTATTTATATTTAGTTATTTATTTTCCCTTTTGTTGCTCTTCTTGTTTTTTTATTGTTGTTGTAGTTATTATTATTATTGATGTCGTCATTGTTAGGACAGAGAGAAAGGGAGAGAGGAGGGGACGACAGAGAGGAGGAGAGAAAGATAGACACCTGCAGACCTGCTTCACTACCTGTGAAGCGACTCCCCAGCAGTTGGGGAGCCGGGAGCTCGAACCCGGATCTTAATGCCCGTCCTTGCGCTTCACGCCATGTGCACTTAACCCGCTGTACTACCACCCGACTCCCTCTTCTTATGTTTTTTTTTATTCATTCTTGTGTCAGTTGATGGCTATTTGGACTGTCTCCATCTTTGGAGGCTATGAACAATGCTGCTGTGAAATTCCTGTGCAAGCTTTCACGTGAACAGAGGTCTTCAGTATTTGGGGATTTATACCTAGGAGTGGAATTATTGAGTTCACATGGTAACACTTTAATCTTTCATAAAACCTCTTCACCTTCTCACTGGGGGTGTATAAGGAAACCTCACCATCCTTAGCTATCATTTTGTTTTGTTGCCTCCGGGGTTATTGCTGGGGCTCAGTGCCTGCACTAGGAATCCACTGCTCTTGGAGGCCATTCTCCCATTTTGTTGCTCTTGTTGTTGTCATCATTATTATTGTTGTCACTGCTGTTGTTGTTAGATAAGATAGAGAGAAATTGAGGCGGGGGCGGGGGAGACAGGGAGAGAGAAAGACAGACACCTGCAGACCTGCTTTACCGCCCGTGAAACCACCTGTGCGTGTGTTCCAGCAGTTTCTGTCGGTGTGATCTTGGTGTTTCAGGCTCACCTTCAGAAGCTTGTGCAGTCTGGCTGCATAAACACCCTCTGCTCTTCTCATCGGGACATCCTTGTCCTTTCCACCCGGTGTTTCTTGGGTCCAGCTTGCCCTTGAGCAGTTTTGTCTCTTCCCACCTTTACTAGCCTGATCTGCCCTAGTTTTGCTTTCACTCTGAAAAGGATCCAACGTACACAAAGGGAGAGAGCAGGTGTGAGGAACCCCAGGCCCTGAGCCCGTTTCTCACCTTTGTTGCTGCTCTCTCTCTCTCTTTTTGTCAGGAGCAGGGGGCCTCATGCACTTGTGATTTCACTGCACCTGTGTTGGTTTTTCATTCAGAGAGAGCTAGAGAGGGTGTCCTGTCCACTGCCCTGTGTCTTGAGGAGGGCATCAAGGATCGAACACCTCCTCTTGCTGTGTGCCTCATGTGGGACATCCACAGACCCCAAAGGCGGCCTCTCTCAGAACCCTTTAGAGCTGTGGAAACAGGCAGAAAGGAGAAAGTCTCTGCAGTGTAGACAACATGGTCTCTGCCTCACCTCCATTTAGACACCTTGGTGGGAGTCTTTGCTTCTCCTTCATAACACTTCAACACATCATAAAAACCTGCTAGGGGGTTGGGCAGTGGCGCACCCAGTAAAGAGCACATATTACCTTGAGCAAGGACTTGGGTTCGAGTCCCCCTCCCCACTTACATGAGGGATGCTTCATGAATGGTGAAATAGTGCTGCAGGTGTCTCCCTATCTCCCCCTCCCCTTTCAATTTTTCTCTGTCCTATCAAGTGAGAGAAAGAGACAAAACAAAACTACTCTCTATTGATGATTGCTTATAAATTGGACGTCTTTTGGCCAATCCTGAGAAGCAAACATGGTTTAAGAGTGGAGCTATTCGTCCAGGAAGAGGAATGACGTCCTGGTGTGTGTCACATGTGGCAGGGCCTTCTAAGTGATGAGTGAAGGGAGCCAAGCACAAATGGTTTCCTCTGTGTAACTCTGTCTATAGCAAGTCCAGAAAAGCAACGCCATAGATGGAAAGCAGATTAGTTGTTGCCGAGCTTGGGGTTCAAGAGAGGGAATGAGGGGTGGTACTGAAGAGTACAGGACTTCTACTGGGACCGTGAAATGTCCTGGATTAGAGGGATTGTATGACTTGTAATTAGTCTGCAAATCACTTCATGGTACGCTTTTTTTTTGCCTCTAGTCAATGGGGTTCGGTGTCAGCATTACGAATCCACTGCTCTTGGTGTCCATTTTTTCTTTCTTCTTCATTTTTTCTTTCCATCTTATTAGATAGGACATAGAGAAATTGAGAGAGGATGGCACGACAGAGAGGGAGAGAGAGAAAGATAGACCCCTGCAGACCTACTTCCCTGCAGGTGGGGAGCCGGGGGCTTGAGCTGGGATCCTTGCACATGTGCCCACCTCTCCTTTTTTTTTTTTTTTTAATAAGCGTTGTATTCTTTTAATAATAATGAAACAATAAATTTTTGAAATGAGGAGTAAACAGGTGGAAGAGTTGATTGAAATTTGGATCATTTATTTTTAAACATTGGCAGTGGTACAGGAATAGACTCATAGCCAAAGATCAGAAACTCATAACTGTTCTCAATTCCTTGGTCCTAAGATTTTGATGGTTCCTAGAAAGCCACTCAGGTTTCTTGAATTTTGATTTTAGTGTTGTTTTTTTTAAAAAATATTTTATTTATTTTTGTTGCCCTTGTAGTTGTACTTGTTGACATTGTCGTTGTTGAATAGGACAGAGGGAAATGGAGAGAGGAGGGGAGACAGAGAGGGGGAAAGAAAGATAGACACCTGCAGACCTGCTTGTGAAGCGACTCCCCTGCAGGTGGGGAGCCGGGGGCTCGAACTGGGATCCTCACGCCAGTCCTTGCGCTTTGTGCCACGTGTGCTTAACCTGCTGTGCTACTACCCGACTCCTGATTTTAGTGTTCTATTCCATCCAGCAGCAACATTCTGTGAGGCAAACGTGGTAACCACTACACCGAGGAAACAAACCTTAAGTAGCGACCTGAATGGCACACCTTGCCATGCTCGAGGACGTGGGTTCAAGCCCCTGGCTACCCCTCAGAAGCACCATACACATGTACCAGATGTCTGGTTCTTACTCTTTCTCCTCCTGTCTGTCTCATAAATAAACAAATAATATCTTAAGAAAGAGAGAAATTGGAATTGGAGAGCAGAGCTACACAGAGCTCCCAGCTCCTGTAGATAAGCCCCACCAGTCCCCAGAGCACCCCTGGAACCATCAAGTTCAAGGGCACCCCCTAGGCCAGGATACCCATCTCCAGGAGAGTGCAGTGACCCCTGTGTGAGGCTCCCACCAAGTTTTGCTGCATTTCCCTCAGTTTGTGGCCTGCCTGCATTTCAACCCTCCTTTGGGTCAGCCTCATGGTTCTTAGCCGGCCTGGGACCTCCCGTGTGGGCTGAGAAGTGGGGAACATGGGTCTCGGGGTGGAGATGACTGTCTTCCTGTTCCCGCAGTTCCTGACCAGGCTGACAGAGAGATTCGTGCTGGGCGTGGATATGTTCGTGGAGTCCATCTGGAAAATTTGGACAGAGGTCTTAGATGTTCTTGGACTTGACGGTAGGTGTGGAGGAGGGGCGTTTGTTTAAGGTACTGTCATTCTTGTGCTTCTTAAAGTCTGGAGCCAGAAGCCACAAGGGGCATGTAGGAGAAGACATGCAGGCGGGATACCTCAGTGTGAATGCACAGGGTGCAGGGGAGACAGCATCATAGTTATGCAAAAAGACACATGCCTGAGGCTCTAACGTCGCAGGTTCAATTCCCAGTACCACCATAAGCCAGAGCTGAGCAGTATTCTGGTTTAAAAAAAGGGGAAGGGGGGTCGGGCGGTGGCGCAGTGGGTTGAACGCATGTGGCGCAAAGCGCAGGGACCGGCGTGAGGATCCCGGTTCGAGCCCCCAGCTCCCCACCTGCATCGAAGTCAGTCGCTTCACAGGCGGTGAAGCAGGTCTGCAGGTGTCTATCTTTCTCTCCCCCTCTCTGTCTTCCCCTCCTCTCTCCATTTCTTTCAGTCCTATCCAACAATGAACAACATCAATGATGGCAATAATAATAACCACAGTGAGGCTACAACAACAAGGGCAATAAAAAAGGGGGAAAAATGGCCTCCAGGAGTGGTGGATTCATGGTGCAGGCACCGAGCCCAGCAATAACTCTGGAGGGGGAAAAAAAAAAGGGGAAGGGTGGATAATGGTGTACTCAGTACAACATACACATTACTATGTGCAAGCCCCTAGTTCCTACCTGTAGGGGGGGAAGCTTCATGACCACTGAAATGGGGTTGCAGGTCTCTCTCTCTCTCTCTGTCTTTTTATTCCTCTCTTCCCTCTTAATTTCTCTGTCTTTAAGAACAAAAACAACAAAAAGAGTGGAGGAATGGATTTGTCCTGCAGGCACAGAGCCCCACTGATAATTCTGGTGGCAATGAAGCAAAAAAGAACATGAAATGTATTTTATTGCCATAGCGACGGCACTATGAATCTACCGTTACCAACAGCCATTTTTTTTCATTCTATATTATTTGACATGACGGAGAAATTGAGAGAGGAGGGGGAGGTAGAGAGGGAGAGACAGGCACCTGCAGACCTGCTTCACCATTTGTGAAGCATCCTCCCTTTAAGCAGGGGCTCGAACTTGGGTCCTTGACCATGGTAATATGTGCACTTAACTGGGTTTGCCATCACCTGGCCCACTGAAATAGACATTTAAAAAATACCAGGAGGGAGTCGGGCTATAGCGCAGCGGGTTAAGCGCAGGTGGCGCAAAGCACAAGGACCGGCATAAGGATCCCAGTTCGAACCCCGGCTCCCCACCTGCAGGGGAGTCGCTTCACAGGCGGTGAAGCAGGTCTGCAGGTGTCTATCTTTCTCTCTCCCTCTCTGTCTTCCCCTCCTCTCTCCATTTCTCTCTGTCCTATCCAACAACGACAACAACAATAATAACTACAACAATAAAACAACAAGGGCAACAAAAGGGAATAAATAAATAAAATAAATATTAAAAAATAATAATAATAAATAAAAAATACCAGGAGTTGGGCGGTAGTGCAGCGGGTTAAGCGCACGTGGTGCAAAGTGCAAGGACTGGCGTAAGGATCCTGGTTCGAGGCCCCCACTCCCTACCTGCAGGGGAATTGCTTCACAAGCCATAAAGCAGGTCTACAGGTGTCTTTCTCTCCCCCTCTCTGTCTTCTCCTCCTCTCTCCTTTTCTTTCTGTCCTATCCAACAACGACGACAACAATAAAAAAAAAAAACAAACACAAAGGCGACAAAAGGGGAAAAAAACATATATGTATATATATTTATGGGGCTGGGCAATAGCGCAGTGGGTTAAGCACACATGGCTATCTGACACATGGGATGCCAGAGTTTGAACTCCAGACCTTATGCTTTGAGAGCCCAATATTCTGTGATAGTTACCTCTGTAAGAGGCTCACTAGCATGTGGTCCAGGAGGTGGCGCAGTGGATAAAACATCAGACTCTCAAGCATGAGGTCCTGAGTTCAATCCCTGGCAGCACATGCACCATAGTGATGAATAAATAAATTCTTTTTTAAAAAAAGAGGCTCACTGGCAGTGTGATGGGGGTATGTAGGAGCAGTTGCAGTGGGGCCCACTGGCCTGCAACCCAGCTGGACTGGCATCTGGGGCCAAGGCCTCCGGGGCTTGCTTGCAAATCCCTGTTTAGGCAGAAAGAGCACTAATGCCTGAGCATTTAATGGGCAGGAGTGGGAATCTTCAGAAGGCTGGATGAGGTGGTGCAATGGATAGAGTATTGGTCTCTCAAGTATGAGGTTCCAGGATTGAGCCTTTGCATTGCATGGGATCCCTGACATCACATGGAATCATGCTCTGGTTCTTTCTCATCAGTTATCAATCAGTCAGTCAGTCAATCTTTAATGAGGAGAAGGAGAAGAAGAAATGGGGGCCAGGCAGTGGCACACCTGATTAAGTGCACATAGTACTAAGTGCAAGGACCTGAGCGAGGATCTGGGTTCGAGCCCCCACTCCCCACCTGCAGGGGAGGACACTTCATGAGCAGCAAAGCAGGTCTGCAGGTCTATCATTCTCCCTCTGTATCTCTGCTCCTGTCTCAATTTCTTTGTCCTATCCAATAAAAAGGACAAAAATGGCTGCCAGGATCAGTGGAATCGTGGTGCCGGCACTGAGCCCCAGCAATAGCCCTGGAAGCAAAAAGAAAAGAGAATGAGGAGCCATATGAAGCCCCAGAACACCCCCGCCCCCAGGCCCAGCCTGGTAGGGAGGCTGGTACCGGAACCATCAAGTTCAAGGACATCCCTGGACCAGGCTGTGCCTCTTGCAAGGACTGCACTGGGCCCCTGGGCAGTGTGATTTTATTATATCTAGGGGAGCCAGCCACAGGTCCTCATAGCCCCATCCCTTGGAATTCCCCAGGACTCTCTTAATTCATTCCCATGACAGTGAGTTCTGACAACACATGAAGTGTCATCTACCAGGGAGGCCCATTAGAGTCCCACTAGTCTCTAGGGACAAGCTGTGACAAGCTTGTGAACTGTCACCTACCTCGGTGACCCAGCGGTGCTTCTGTGGAGCATAGACCCAGGAAAACAGATAGTCAGTGGAAAGGATGGTGACCTCTCTAAAGCAGGAATGGAGAGAGTCCTCTTTCTGGTCCGTGTGTCGTCCATGGACATGGAGCAGAGGTCTCACAAATGGAGCTCAAGTCCGACACAGTATCCAGTTGCACAGGTCAAGGGCTCCATCCCACAAACACTGCCTCCACTTGGGAGGTCATTTAAATGAAAATCTAGCCTGTCCAGGGCTGGGAGATAGCTCACTCTGTAGAGTATATACCTTATCATGCTCAAGGACCTGGGGTCAAGCCCTGGCACCTCATGGGAGCATGATGGGTAGAAGCTCCACAGACAGTGGAAGAAGCTCCACAGACAGTGGAGTGGAGCTGTGGTGTTCTCTCCTAAGAATGAGGGTCGTAAGGTAGCTCACCTGGCTAGTGTGCTGCTTTGCCGTGTGCACCACAGAGGTTCAAGCCTGGCACTCACTGCACTGAAGGAAGTTAAGTGTAGATGTTACTTTGAGCCCCCCCACCAGCAGGGGGAGATGCTTCATGATTGGTGAAGTGAGTACTGCAGACGCCTCTCTGTCTCTCTCCCTTTCTATCGTCCCTACTTCCCCCCCCCCTTTTAAAATATTGTTTTATTTTAATGAGAAAGGGATACAGAGCGAAAGGCAGAGAGAGAAAGAACAGAGCACTGCTCAGCTGTGGCTTATAGTGGTGATGGGGGTTGAACCTGGCATCCCAGTGGCTCAGGCATGAAAGTCTTTCACAGAACCATTATGCTGACTCCCCAGCCCTACTCCCCCTTTCCTCTCAGTTTCTCTCTACCCTATCAAATTAAAAAAAAAAGAAAGAAAGAAAAGAAGAAAGGAAGGAAGTAAAATGGTCACTAGGAGTGTTAGTTTCTTTTTTTTTTAATATTTATTTATTCCCTTTTGTTGCCCTTGTTTTATTGTAGTTATTATTGTTATTGTTTTTGTCGTTGGATAGGACAGAGATATATCAAGAGAGGAGGAGAAAAATATAGACACATGTAGGCCTGCTTCACTGCTTGTGAAGTGACTCCCCTGCAGGTGGGGAGCCAGGGTCTCGAACCAGGATCCTTTTGCCGGTCCTGTACTTTGTGCCACTTGCGCTTAAACCACTGCACTACTGCCCAACTCCCAGGAGTGTTAGTTTCATAGTGCTGGCACTGAGCCCCAGTGATAACCTGGTAGCAAAAAAAAAAAAAAATTTTTTTTAAAGCTGGACTAGGAAATCACACAAATGTAAGATCCTAGTCTTGAGAGAGTAAGAGAGAAGGAAAGTCAAGGCTGTCACCTGTGTTTCTGACCAACCCATTGTAAACTGGGGTACCCACAACCTCTCTTCTCATTTCCCACTAGTCTGCTGCAGTGGCTCAGACTCAGGAAGGCCATTGGCTTCCTAGATCCCTGATTTGTCACAAAGGTTGTGGGTGAGTCAGGAACCGGCAGGACTTTCCAAATCCCCTGCCCAGGGCTCAGGGTTTTCTGGAAGCCTCATACACACACGCTTGACTCAGCCATCAGCCACTGTCAATAATTAACGTTTCCAGCCCATAGTCCCCCATCCAGGGCTCCAGGGGTGAGCTAATCTCACTGCCTCCAGTCATAGCCACTGACAGAAGCTCAGGTGTGCTTGGGAGGGGTTAGCTCTGGGTGGCCGGGGGAGCTTCTTGTCATTTCAGACATTCCAAGGGGTTTACAAACTTGGCCAGAAACACAGAGGGAGGCCAAACTTGCTTTGATTGATTTTCACCATCAGGATTATCGCTGGGGCTCGATGCCTGCGTGATTCCACCGTTCCCAGCCGCCATTTATCCTTTCTCTTCTTTCTTTCCTCCTTCCTTCTTTGCTCAGGGTAACATGTGTGCTCTACTGGGTGAGCCGCCAACTGGCCCTCAAATGATTTATTGTTCACATTTATTTATTTATTTATTTATTTATTTAAGGTTGAGAGAGAGAGAGAGAGCGAGCGCACCAGAGTATTACTCTGACATGTGGCAATGCCAGGGATTGAACTCAGGACCTCATGAATCCAGTGCTTTATTCACTGACCCATTTCCTAGGTTACCCAAATTTACTCTGTCTCTTTTAAAAATTTATTTTTGGGGGCAGGGGTAGATAGCATAATGGTTATGCAAAGAGATTCTCATGCCTGAGGCTCCACAGTCCCAGGTTCAATCCCTTAAGCACCACCATAAGCCAGAGCTGAGCAGTACTCTGGTAAAAAAAAAAAAAAAATTATTGCTCCCAGGGTTATTGCTGGGTCTTGGTGCCTACACCACAAATCCACTGCTTCTGGCAGCCGTTTTCTCTTTTTTTTTTTTGCCTTCAGGGTTATTGCTGGGGCTCAGTGCCTGCACCATGAATCCATTGCTCCTGGGAGCTATTTTTCCCTTTTGTTGCCCTTGTTGCCATTTTCTCATTTTATTATTATTATATTTTTTTATTAGACAGGACAAAGAGAAATTGAGAGGGGAGAGGGAGACAGAGACAATGAGAGACACCTGCAGACCTACTTCACTGCTTGTGGCCATTCCAGGTGTGGAATGGGGGCTTGAACCTGGGTCATTGTACATGTTAGCATGTGTGTTCAGCTGGGTGCACTACCATCCAGCTTCCCTAAACTTATTCTTACTATAGAGGCCAGATGGTGGTGCACCTGGTTGAGTGCACATGCTACAATACCCAAGGACCTGGGTTCGAGCCCCTGGCCCCCACCTGCAGGGGAAAACTTCACAAGTGGTGAAGTAGTGCTGCAGGTGTCTCTCTGTCTCCCTCCCTCTCTGTCACCCCCTTTTGTCTCAATTTCTGGCTGTCTCTATCCAATAAATAAAGACAATTTAAAAATTAAAAAAAAAAAACACAACTTATTCTTATTGTAAACCATGATCCTACACTCTGGAAACCCACGTTGCCTGATGCTGGGCCCATGTTGCTGGCAGACCTTTCTGGAGGGAACAGCCTAGGGCCCACTGAGTTGACTCTACTGGGGGCTGGAACCAGGATCCTTATGCAGGTCCCTGTGCTTTGTGCCAGATGTGCTCAACCCGTTGCGCTACTGCCCGCCCCCCTGCCCATTTCTTTACTATCTCTCTGTCTCTTAAAGATTCATTTTTAAAAATATTTATTTACTTACTCCCTTTTGTTGCCCTTGTTGTTTTATTGTTGTAATTAATTTTTAAATATATTTATTTTCCCTTTTGATGCCCTTGTTTTTATTGTTGTTGTAGTTATTGTTGTAGTTATTGATGTCATTGTTGTTGGATAGGACAGAGAGAAATGGAGAGAGGAGGGGAAGACAGAGAGGGGGAGAGAAAGATAGACACCTGCAGACCTGCTTCACTGCCTGTGAAGTGACTCCCATGTAGGTGGGAAGCCGGGGGCTTGAACCAGGATCCTTACGCTGGTCCTTGTGCTTTGTGCCCATCTGCACTTAACCCACTACATTACTGCCCGATTCCCTTAAAGATTCATTTTTGGGGAGTGGGGCAGTAGCGCAGCGAATTAAGTGCATGTGGCACAAAGTGCAAGGACTGGAGTAAGGATCCCGGTTCAAGCCCCCGGCTTCCCACCTGCAGGGGAGTCGTTTCACAAGCAGTGAAGCAGGTCTGCAGGTGTCTTTCTCTCCCCCTCTCTGTCTTCCCCTCCTCTCTCCATTTCTCTCTGTCCTATTCAACAACAATGACATCAATAATAACTATAACAAAAAAACAAGGGCAACAAAAAAGGAAATAAATAAATATAAAATTTTTTTTTAAAAGATTCATTTTTATTCCTTCTCCTCCTCTTCCTCTTCCTCTTCCTCTCCCATAGCCTTCTTATTTTACCAGAGCACTGCTCAGCTCTGTCTTATGTTGGTGCTAGGGATTAAACTTGGGACTTTGAAGCTTCAAGCATGAGTGTATTTTGCATCACCACTATGCTGTCTCCCCAACCCTCTGGCCATGTGTTGTAGCAGCAGGCTATGTAAGGCACGGGGTGTAGGGCTCTGGCAAAGCTACACCCTGTCTCGCACTTGTTGTCCTTCTCCTTTACCTCTGGGACTCATCTCCATTCTCAAACCTGTGGGCCCAGCCTTGGTGAGAGCTCAGACCAGCCTGGGCCCCTCTCTGCCTTGGCAGAGAACCTGAGGGTGCTGGAGAGGAGGCTGGGCAGAGGCTGCAGCTCCTGGGGCTACCGGAGGGCCCTCTTGGGGACTCAGGCTGAGTCAATGACGCAACCAGATAGAGCAATCGTGTGCAATCCCACTCAGAATCCATGGCCACTGCCTGGGTCGTTAGACTGTCTTGCATCTCCATCCCTGACGTTGGAGCTCCAAGGGGGCAAACCTGATTGCAGGAGGTTGCATGCAGCTTGGAAGGGAGCCCAGGGCAAAAACAACGCTTACCGTGCAGGAGCTGACAGGGACTATCATTCTGGAGCAGAACCAGGTTGCCACACCTGCTCACAGGTGGTGAGAGTGTCTGGTACAGCCAGGGGGAAGTCAACTCATTTCCATGTCAGGATGTTCCTCCACCTTCCATTTACTTACTTGTTTGTTTAATCCTTTCTCTTTCTCCCTTTCTTCGCTTCTTTCTTTCTAACTATATTTTATTTGTTTTGATGAGAGAGATACAGATAGATAGAGGAAGAGAGATACAGTGTGATCCAGGAGGTGGCGCAGTGGATAAAGCATTGGACTCTCAAGCATGCGGTCCTAAATTCAATCCACGGCAGCACATGTACCAGGATGATGCCTGGTTCTTTCTCTCTCCTCATAATAATAAAAAAAAGATTTGGGTATTTACAAAGAGAGAGAGAGAGAGAGAGAGAGAGAGAGATATCTCAGAGCACTGCTCAGCTCTGGCTTATGGTGGTGCTGGGGATTGAATCTAGGACTTTGGTGCCTCAGGCATGAGAGTCTGTGTACAGAACCATTATGTTGTCGCCCCTGATCCACCTCCCCTTTTACTTGAATCCACTTACTTTTGATTTTATTTGAATAGTCGTTTCTTTTGTTATTTTTTGTCTTTCCGAGAGAAACAGGAAGAGGAGAGACACCTGTAGCACTACTCCAGCACTTGTGATGTCACACTCATTAGAACGCACATGTTACCATGCACAAGGACTCAGGTTCAAGCCCCCAGTCCCCACCTGAAGGCCAAGTTTCCTGAATGGTTAACAATGCTTTGGGTGTCTCTTTCTCCCTCTGTATCTCTGTCTTCCCTTCTAATTTCCTCTCTTTTTTTCTTTAATTTGTATAACCTTCATTTATTTATTGGATAGAGACAGCCAGAAATCTAGAGGGAAGGAGGGAACAGAGCAGAAGAGAGACAGAGAGACACCTGCAGCACTGCTTCACCACTTGCAAAGCTTTCCACCTGCAGGTGGGGACCGGGGACTCAAACCTGGGTACTTGCGCATTGTAACATATGCGCTCAACCAGGTGCGCCACCACCAGGCCCATCCTCCTAATTTTTCCATCTCTGTCTAAATAAATAGAATATTAAAAGAATTGAAATATAGGGTAAAAAAAAAGTACCCTGGTGGCAAAAAACCCCAAAGTTTCATTTAATTAATTAATTAATTAATTAATTAATTTTTGCCTCCAGGGTTATTGCTGGGGCTCAGTGCCTGCACCACGAATCCACTGCTCCTAGAGACCATTTTTTCCCCTTTTGTTGCCCTTGTTGTTTTATCATTGTTGTGGTTATTGTTGTTGTCGTTGTTGTTGCTGTTGTTGGATAGGACACAGAGAAATGAAGAGAGGAGGGGAGACAGAGGGGGAGAGAAAGATAGACACCTGCAGACCTGCTTCACCACCTGTGAAGCGACTCCCCTGCAGGTGGGGAGCCGGGGCCTCAAACCAGGATCCTTCTGCCGGTCCTTGTGTTTTGCGCCACATGCGCTTAACCCACTGCGCTACCGCCTGACTCCCAGTTTCATTTTATTTTATCAAGAAAGAATGAGAACCAGAGCATCACTATCAAAAATGACAATGCCTGTTACAATGACCTGTATGGGGAAAAACAAAACAAGGAACAAATGCTGGAGAGGATGTGGAGCAAAGAGAATCCTATGTACTGTGTTGGTGGGCTCTGGGTTGGTGTGATGAGTGGTGAAGCAGGGCTGCATGTGTCTGTCTCTCTGTCTCTCTCCATCTCTATCTTCCCTTCCCCTCAATTTCTCTCTGTCTCTACCCAATAATAAATGAATTTAAAAAAAATTTTTTTAAAGTTAGAAAAAATATAAAATATTATACATGTGGGAGTTGGGCAGTAGCGCAGCGAGTTAAGCGCACGTGGTGCAAAGCACAAGAATCAGCAGAAGGATTCCGGTTCCCCACCTGCAGGGGAGTCACTTCACAGGTGGTGAAGCAGGTCTGTAGGTATCTGTCTTTCTCTCCCCCTCTCTGTCTTCCCCTCCTCTCTCCATTTCTCTCTGTCCTATCCAACAATGATGATATCAGTAACAACAACAATAATAACTACAGCAACAATAAAAAGACGAACAAGGGCAACAAAAGGGAAAATAAATAAATATAAATTAAAAAATATTATACATGTGTTTACTATTTATTGGGTAGAAACAGAAATTGAGAGGGAAGGGGAGACAGACAGACAGACAGAGAGAGAGAGAGAGAAATGCCTGTAGCACTGTTTTACCTTTCATGAAGCTTCCCTTTCTGAGGGCTTGAACTTGGATCCTTGCACATTGTAACAAGCACACTCTACTGGGTACATTACTGCTTAGCCTGGTACCCTAGCACATTATTTGACTATAAAAATAAGGGCATCTTGTCATTTGTGCCAACATAATTGGACTTGGAGGATATTATACTAAGTAAAATACATCGGGCAGAGAAAGACAAATGCTTTGTAAACTCACTTTATGTGAAATTGAGACAAAAGCAAATGCATAGAAAAAAGGGGCCAGAGTTATGGTTGCCAGAGGTAGTTATGGTGGGAGGTAGGAGGAATTGGATCAAGGTTTGTTCCTTGGGACAAGGGTAGGGTTAGTTTTCGGGTGTCGTGTAAAGCCTGCTGGCAATGGTCAACACTGCTCTTTGATTCATTTGAAAGTTATTAAGAGAATAGACTCCCAAGAGCTCTCATCAAAAGATAAAAACATGCCTTTATTTATTTATCTTTATATTTTTAAAATTTATTTTTATTATCTTTATTTATTGGATAGAGACAGCCAGAAATTTAGAGGGAAGGGGGTGATAGAGAGGGAGAGAGACAGAGAGACACCTGCAGCCCTGCTTCATTACTTGTGAAGCTTTTCCCTGCAGGTGGGCCCGGCGACTTGAACCTGGGTCCTTAGGTGCTGTAACGTGCACTCAACCAGGTTCACCCCATATTTACTTATTTTCCTTTATTTTATTTTACTGTTCCTATATTTGATAGGACAGAGTGAAATTGAGAGGGGTGGGGGAGGGTGAGAGAGAGAGAGAGAGAGAGAGAGACACCTGCAGTCCTGCTTCATTGCTCATGAAGCTCCCCCCAACCCCCAGGTGGTGACTGAGGCTTGAAACCAAGTCCTTGAGCATGGTAGTGAGTGTGCTCAGCCAACAATTTGTAATTTTTTTTATTTTTAGCATTTATTCTTATTTGTGTATGAGAGAGGGAGGAGGAGGAGGAGGAGGAAGGGGAGAGCAGGGGAGAACCAAAGCATCACTCTGGCATATGTGGTGCCAGGAACTGAATTTACCACATGCTCAGAGCCCAGTGGCTTATCCACTGTGCCATTTCCCCGCGCCACCATGAGAGACTGCAGCTCTCTTCATTAAAGAGCCCCCTCCCCCTGCCCTGCTTGAAAAATCAGGCACATCTTTAGCCACTGGTCTACAGCCAGATGTGTTGGGGGTTTCTGGTTCCTTGGTATTTGTGACAAATAGAGGATGACAACCCAGAGTCCTTCCTTCCTTCCTTCCTTCCTTCCTTCCTTCCTTCCTTCCTTCCTTCCTTCCTTCCTTCCTTCCACCTTTTCACTAGAGCACTGCTCAGCTGTGGCTTCTGGTGGTGTGGGAGATTCAACCTGGGTCCTTTGGAGCCTCAGGCATGAACTTTTGCAGAGCCATTATGCTATCTCTTCAGCTCTGTTCTTTAGAGTGAAATAACAGAGAGCGTGAGAAAGGGAGAGGAGACAGACAGACAGAAAGGAGATGCACCACTGCACCACTCCACCTTCCATCGAGTTCCCCCGGGGCACCCAGCTGCTCTTTAAGGCTCAGCTCAGCTGTCCTCTCCTGCAGGAAGCCCTTCCTGACTGCCAGTCCAGGTCAGGTACCTCTTGAGCAGGGAGGCCAGTCGAGACACCCCAAATGTCTGGAGGGCTTTTAGGTGGATGCAGGCATCCTTCATTCTTTACTTCTTTTTTTTTTCCTCCAGGGTTATTGCTGGGCTCGGTGCCTGCACCATGAATCCACCGCTCCTGGAGGCCATTTTTTCCCCCTTTTGTTGCCCTTGTTGTTGTAGCCTTGTTGTGGTTATTATTATTGCCATTGTTGATGTTGTTCATTGTTGGATAGGACAGAGAGAAGTGGAGAGAGGAGGGGAAGACAGAGAGGGGGAGAGACAGACACCTGCAGACCTGCTTCACTGCCTGTGAAACAACTCCCCTGGAGGTGGGGAGCCAGGGGCTCGAACCGGAATTCTTACACCCGTCCTTGCGCTTTGCGCCACATGCGCTTAACCCACTGCGCCACCACCCGAACCCCAATTCTTTACTTCTTGACCTGTATGGTTATTGGCTATTTGGTGCTAGTTAGGCCAACTGTCTACCACTTAGGGGATGACTCCTTTTGGCCTCTGGCCACAGGTTTTTCTTCTTGAGATTCCACTGATGGGTGTCTTAGGCCCAGGCCCTAGTCTAGGTGGCTTCTGGTCACAGGTTTTCCTGCTAATTCCAATGGAGGGTGGTAAATCCAGCAGCCCTCGGGTCCCACCTTTTATTTGTATCAAAATTAGGTGAGGGATGCTAACTGAACTTAGGATCATCTTTCATAAAGTATGTAAGCCATCAGACTGCATACATTAAACTTAATCCAGTGCTGTAGGTATAATATGTATATTATTATTATTGTTGTTGTTGTTATTGGATAGAGACAGAAGGGGGATTGAGAGAGGAAGAAAGAGAGGGAGAGACGTCTGGGAGGTGGCGTAATGGATAAAACATTGAACTCTGAAGCATGAGGTCCTGAGTTCAATCCCTGGCAGCACATGTACCAGAGTGATGTCTTGTTCTTTCTCTCTCTTCTCCTATCTTTCTCATGAATAAATAAATAAATAATATTAAAGGGGGGGCTGGGTGGTAGCGCAGCAGGTGAAGCACACATGGTGCAAAGTGCAAGGACTGTCGTAAGGATCCCGGTTCGAGCCCCTGGCTCCCCACCTGCACAGACGGTGAAGCAGGTCTGCAGGTGTCTCTCTTTCTCTCCCCCTCTCTGTCTCCCCATCTCTCTTGATTTCTCTCTATCTTATCCAACAACGACATCAATAACAATAATAACTACAACAATAAAACAACAAGGGCAACAAAAGGGAATAAATAAAAAGAGAGAGAGAGACTTGAAGCACTGCTTCACTGCTCATGAAAATTTCCCCCTGTAGGTGAAGACTGGGGGCTTTAACTTGGTCCTTATACATTATATGTGTCCTACTGGGTGCACCATTGCCCAGCCCCTATATGCCAATTATATCTCAGTGAAATGGGGCCAAGGAGATGCATAGTGAAGTGTGGTGGGTGCAGCTTTCAAATGACTGTTAAAAAAAAAGTGAATGGGGAGTCGGGTGGTAGCACAGAGGGTTAAGCACATGTGGTGCAAAGCACAAGGACCAGTATAAGGATCCCACTTCGAGCCCCTGGCTCCCCACCTGCAGGGGAGTCACTTCACAGGCTGTGAAGCAGGTCTGCAGGTGTCTATCTTTCTCTCCCCCTCTCTGTCTTCCCCTCCTCTCTCCATTTCTCTCTGTGCTCTCCACCAATGACAACATCAATAACAACAATAATAACTACAACAACAATAAAAAAGGGCAACAACAGGGAAAATAAATATTTAAAAAACTTAAAAAAGAAAGTGACTGGAGAGAAAAGTGAAATATGACCAACATTAACAATTGTCAGGCCTAAGCCATTTCAGTAGGAGTCTTTATTTTGCTCTTTGTCTCGAACTGCTCTTAGTCAGGTACGCAGAAGACCCAGCTGCTCCATTTCACCGCACTCGTAAGCTGGGACTTTCTGTGTATATGCACCTGTTATGAGTAGAGTCAGTCGCCTGTGAGCCACGGAGGCCCTAAGTGACAGCAGCTTAAACAAGATAGAAGTTTACTTACCTTTCGTGAAAGCTCACAGGTAGGCGGGTAGGTAGATAGGTAGCTGTGTGGCCCGTCACCCTCAGGATGGGGGTGCCTTTCACTGTCATTGCTCCCTTGCTAGGTGACTACCCTTTCCTCCTGATTCAAGACAGCTGCTCCCACCCCAGCCACTGCATTTGCTTCCCAGCAGGCAGAAGAAGAGGTAAAAGGCATATTTTCTGTTACTTTTTAGGAAGAAAGTTAAAACAAGCCCTTGAAGCTACCACAGAACATTTTTACTCACCTCTCTGTGAACAAAGCCCTAGCCTCATAGGTACTAGAGAGGGTGGGAAATAGCTTTATCCTTGGCTGCCATGGCTTTGGCTGAAAACTGGGTGTGGAAGAGTTAGGAAGGACAGTTTGCAGACTTCTCTGCCGTGAGAAACTGTCTTGCACTCCTACTCTGGCGGCCAGTTTTTTTGTTTCTTTGTTTTAAGTTATTGGTTAGAGGGGGAA
Organism: Erinaceus europaeus; assembly: GCF_950295315.1. Classification (NCBI taxonomy): domain Eukaryota; kingdom Metazoa; phylum Chordata; class Mammalia; order Eulipotyphla; family Erinaceidae; genus Erinaceus; species Erinaceus europaeus. The sequence goes on from NC_080167.1 coordinate 17,958,204, forward strand.
ACTGAAGGGGGGTACAGGGAGGGAGAATGAGAGATACCTGCAGCACTGCTTCACCACTCATGAACCACTCTCCTCCCCTCCCACAGGTGGGGACTGGGGATTAAACCCAGGTCTCTGGGCATGGTAGTATGTGCCTTCAACTGAGAGCACGCCACCACCTGGCCGCCTTGCGGTTAGCCTTAACAGTGTTCCCTGCTGGGCCAGTAAAATAGCTCACTTGGACAGTGCACTTGGTGCTCTGCTGTCTGCACGCCCCAGGTTTGAGCCCAGGCAGGTCCCACTGCATTGGAGGAACCTTCAGTGCTGTGGTCTCTTTCACTCTGTTTCTCTGCCTCTAGGGGGAGAAAAAAGGAGCAGGGGAAACAGCATAATGTTTATGCAAAAAGACTTAGATACCAGGGCCGGGCCATAGCACAGCGAGTTAAGTGCACATGGCGTGAAGTGCAAGGACCGGCATAAAGATCCCAGTTGAAGCCCCCGGCTCCCCAACTGCGGGAGGATCACTTCACAATTGGTGAAGCAAGTCTGCAGGTGTCTATCTTTCCCCTTCTCTGTCTTCCTGTCCTCTCTCGATTTCTCTCTGTCCTAGTCAACAACAACAACAGCAATGACAATAATAATAATAACAACAATAATAATGATAAACAACAAGGGCAACAAAAAGGGAAAAGATAGCCTCCAGGAGCAGTGGATTCGTAGTGCAGGCACCAAGCCCCAGCAATAACCCTGGAGACAAAGAAAAAAAAAATTAACAAAGAAAAGACTTTGATACCTGAGGCTCCAGGTTCCCAGGCTCAATCCCCAGCACCACTATAAGCCAGAGCTGAGCAGTGCTCTGGAAAAAAAAAACAAAACAAAAAACAAGCCAGAGTGCCCTGCCTTTCGTGCACTGCGAAAAATAAGGATGTCACTTGCTTGTTGCTTGTATTTTCTCTGGCTTGTCAGCAAGACCAGAAGAGCAAGCAAGCACCCCCCCCCCCAGCCCCCATCTCTAACCGCCGGCCCCCTCCTCTCTCCCACCCCGCAGTGTCCAACCTGTCGCAGTACTTCAACCCAACCTCGGTGGCCAACAGCCCCGCCCGTGCCCTCCTGCTGGTCGGCGTGGTCCTCCTGGCCTACTGGTTCCTGTCAATGACCCTGGGCTTCATCTTCAACGTCCTGCACTCGGTGTTCGGCCGCTTCTTCTGGGTGGCGCGAGTCATCCTCTTCTCCATGTCCTGCATCTACATCCTGCACAAGTACGAGGGGGAGCCTGAGAACGCCATCCTGCCGCTGTGCTTCGTGGTGGCCGTCTACTTCATGACGGGGCCCATGGGCTTCTACTGGCGCAGCGGGCCCAGCGGGCCCAGCGTGGAGGAGAAGCTGGAGCACCTGGAGAACCAGGTCAGACTCCTCAACATCCGCCTCAATCGGGTGCTGGAGACCCTCGACCGCTCCAACGGCAAGTGACAACCAGCCAGCCGGCCGGCCCCCCTCATTTCAGCGCCCAACTTCCGGAAACAGAAACGGAGAAGGAAGAAAAGGACTCCCAACCCCAAACAGTCTTAATAAAAACCTCCCTGAGCAAGACTGAGGCGCTGCGTGAGAGTGTTCCCCGGCCAGGTGTCACCTTTTTGGACACCAAGGACGAGGAGGAACAGGAGGTGGTGGATATACGACACCACCCCCCTCAGTGTCACTAGTGGGAAAGAAAAATAATAATAGTATTTTTTAAACAGAGGATATAACCCTATAGCTATACAGTAAGAGAAGTTTTACCTGTGCATAGAGTATAAAGTTCTTTTTTCCTCCCCCCTTCCCCCCAAGCACTGAAATACATCTTTTGCAAGTTTTTCAAATAAAGGCAGACCTAGTTAAGTTTGTTAAGATGTCACACTGGGGGAAGGACTAGGCTGATTTGTCATTTTTGACAAGTTTCCATTGTAGTGTCTATTCTCACATCCTGAGGGTGTGGCGGCTACAGGTGGGGGCCTCGCGCTTTATTTTCATGTGCCCAGACTCCAAGCCTTATCCGATGTCGGTTTTTGGTTTGTCCCATTGACCAGGTGGATTAATGTACCTTCTCCTTGTAAGTCTCTTGAGTTTTAGGGAAAAAAAATTCTTTGGAAGCCTAGTGACCCCCCCCACCCACCCAGCTCAACCCCCTTCGATAATATATTTTAAGTGGACTACTAATACGTTATTTGTCGAAAAGTTGACACCCTGCCTCAGTCCTTGGGTGTATTGCGACTTTAATATTTTGTAAAGGAAAAGTCCAGAACCTGGCAAAGAAGTGTCTTCAGGGTTTGAGGCTCAGAGCTACCCAGGTAAGCTTGGGAATCGGGTTGATTCTCTTATTTACCAGCTGGGCCTGGTTAGGAGAGGTACACTCCGGAGGATCTTATATGTGTTTCATTTTTATCAGTATTTTTGATCGACTAGGGACCTTAGCAGGGAAATAAACTGTCACAGCTGATAATGTTTCCCAAATCTATTGCTATTTCTGAAGCATCCTCAGGAAGAAGCAACAGCAGCTCAGCAAACCTTGGAGAAGATCTGAATTATTTTCCCTGGAATTCCTACAGACAGTTGTTGGGTTTGTCATGTATGAAGCCTATCCTGTCCTGTTCTAGAGGACCTGACGGGGCGGAGGGAGAGAGGTCTATGCAGGGCAGCTAGTTGTGAGGGTCCGGATAAAGGGCCTTTGCAAGGGTTGGGTAGTGCAATGTTGGAAGCACTGTTGGGAAGCCCTAGCAAACACCAGGCAAAGGAAAGGACCCCCCCCCCCCACACACACACACACTTTGGCAGAATGCAGCTGTTGGCAGCTGTCACTCCATCCAGCCTCTTCCTCTGCCTCCACACAGGCCCTGGCAGTCCCCACGTGGAGCCCTTCAGTGCAGAGCCACAGTCTACTGCCTGATTGGCTTGAGCCAAAGCTCCTGGCCCAAGTATCATTGTGGAGAAAAGTCAGCCTGAAGGTTAACTTTCAGTTGCAAGGAGCTGGAACACAGCAGCAGGTGTTCCATTTCCTTTAAATATTTTATTATTATTACTATTCACCGGAGCACTGCTCATCTCTGGCATATAGTGGTGCCAGGGATAGAACCTAGGACTTTGGAGCCTCAGGTAGGAAGATCTTTTGGCATAACTATGATGCTACCTTCCCCCACCCCATGTCTGTTTTCAAGGTATATGTGATGGGACCAGACACTCCTACCTTCAGCTTAGACCCTGCTCTGGGATCTGTTGAGACCATTCTTTACCCACGGGCCTTGGGAAGCTGTGGTTTCTGCATTGAGACCATTCCAGCCTTGTCACTTAGATTCCTCAGGGGGAAGCCATCTTGATTTTTCTTCCTTTTGTATGTTTGGCTTTTGTGTATTTGGTCTGGGTAGGTACTAATGACATGGAAAGCTGCTTGTATTGGCAGGAGCAATTTGCATTATCTACACAAAGTTCTTTGGTCCTCAGCTGTTACTGGCTTGGATGTCACATCCATTCACCCTCCCTGGAGGGAGGGCCCTGTGCTCTCCTGAGGGCTGGACAGGAAACCTGTTTTCACTTCCTGGGGAGCAGGTGAAGACAACTGTGTATGGGTCCAGGTCACAAGCATCGACTGAGAATTATTATTTTTTTAAATATGTGTTCAGGGGCCAGGCAGTGATGCACCTGGTTGAACTCATGTATTATAGTACACAAGGACCTGGGTTCAAGTCCCCAGTCCCCACCTGTAATGGAAGCTTCACGAGTGGTGAAGCAATGTTTCAGGTGTCTTTCTCTCCCCCTTCCCTCTCAACTTCTTTGTTTTTATTAAAAAAAAGAAAGAGGGGCCAGGCGGTGGTGCACCTGGTTAAGCGCACACATTACAGTGTGCAAGAATCCGGGTTCAAGCCCCTGGTTCCCACCTGCAGGCGGGAAGGTTTCACGAGTGGTGAAGCAGGGCTGTAAGTGTTTCTCTCTCTCTCTCCTCTTCCCCTCTCAATTTCTGGCTGTCTCTATCCAATAATAAATTAATAAAATATATATTAAAAAAGAAAGAAGGAAAAGAAATATTATTTTTTAATGAGCGAGAACCAGAGCATCACTTTGGTACATGCAATGCCAGAGTCAAACTCAGGAGTCCCTACCTGAGATTCCAAAGCTTTATCCACTGCTGCAGCTCCTGATAATATGCACCATATCCCCCTCAAAAAAAAATAATAATAAATCAGTTGGCCCAAAGCAGCTCTGATGTCCTCAAGTGAAAGATGTCTGTAATGCAGAAGTCCACTAGAGGTTATCTATGGAGGGCAGAATACGATTCTGAATTTCTGCCCAGAAACCCTCGCTGTTGGGCCTGAATTAACTCTTGCTTTTGAATGCACACATTTCACTTTTTTAAAAAAAAATATTTTTTTTATTGATGAGAAAGACAGGAGGAGGAAGAGAAAGAACCAGACATCACTCTGGTACATGTGCTGCCGTGGCTTGAACTTAGCACCTCACGCTCGAGAGTCCAGTGCTTTATCTACTGCACCACCTCCTGGACCACACATTTTACTTTTGTCTGGGCTTGTGTGTCACCCCCACGTTCGTCATCTGGGTTTTGTTCCCTAGCCATTCCATGGAAGCTTGTGGTCGGGTATTTGGTCTTCCCGGCCACCCTTCACCTCGCTCCTTTCTTTTGTATGTGAAGAAAAAGAAGTATTTTTGTACCACATCTCAACTTGGAGAGAAGCCTTTTTCCTTTTGTCTCCAGGGCAGTAGACTGTATTCATGCAACGCTTCATTAGATGTGAGGTGGGGACATCCTCATGGAGCTTCCCCTGCATCTGTTAAGGGTCCAGATTCCGCTTTTCCAGTATCTTAAAGTGCGTCAGTGTTAATGGCATCCCCAGGAATACCACACCGACAGCAAGCAGTAGGTAGCCCAGTGGAGGGAAAAGGGCCTTGGGATTCATGCAGAGTCTGGGTTCACATGGAGGTTTGGGGGTCAGTGCTCAGAGTCCCCTTTTCCTTGGCATGCCAGTGACATGGCTCCCCTGGCATCTGTGACCATGTTTCCTCATGCCAGCCGGCATTCCCTGCTTCCTGGGGTACCCTGGACCACCTTTTCACACTGGTACCATGTCTGGTAACAAAAGTGCAGTTGGAGAACGTTCTAGAAGCTGCCTTTGTGAAGGTTTTATTGATCAGTGACTGGGTCGTTTAGTGGAGAGGTTGATGCCATGGAGAGAAGGCTTTCCATCCAGTCCCATGGAGACAAGAGGCCCAGCCTATCACATGCAGATTCAAGAAGCAGGGACCAGGGCTTGGTCCTCAAGACTCCAGTAAGGACGCCACCTATTGGGAACATGCAGGTGGGGGCGCAGGCCTGGAGGATTCTGCCATGACTTCTGCGTCCCCAGGAAGAACTGACCTGCCGGATGGATGGTCTCACCCTGTCATTTGACAGCCTGATGGGGAGGTCAGGGGCAAGATCAACAAAAAGCCCATGCAGAATCAAAAGCATGGCTGAGACACCTTGTCACCCGTGGGGGAACCCCGATTTGCTTCCCAGCCACCTCTCTTGCTTCTTACGATGCTTGTCTTCTTCTAGCGTTTGCCCTTCTTCCGTAGCCAGTCAACAGCGTCAGGTTGAGCCTGATGTAAAGTTTCAAGACCTTTGAATCTGGAGAGGTGGCAGTCGTTGACTACGTGGGTCATAGTCTGTCTGTAGCCGCAGGGGCAGTTCGGGTCGTCTCTGGCTCCCCAGCGATGGAACATAGCGGCGCACCGGCCATGGCCTGTTCGATAGCGATTGAGGAGGGCCCAATCATAACGTGCCAGGTCAAAGCCAGGTTGACGCAGGGGTCTGTAATGAGGTGTTTGTTCTTGACCTCAGCTGACTGCCAACTCTGTTTCCAAGAGTCTGGAACAGAGAAGTTCAGTGTAGGCGTAGGGGACCAGATTGGGTGACGAGACGTCAAGCGTTGGACAGGGTGGGCGAAGATATCTGCGTATATTGGCAGGTCCGGTCTAGCGTAGACGTGGGAAATGAACTTAGATGATGCCGCATCCTGACGAATATCTGGCGGGGCGATGTTGCTAAGAACTGGCAGCCATGGAACCGGGGTGGAACAGATGGTTCCAGAAATTATCTGGATATAATGCTTGTGATGTATGGCTTCTTTCTCATGTTGACACATGATTCCTGTGGTGGTGGTGGGGTCTCAGTTGACAGCCAGAGAGCCACCACTCACCATACAGCCTCTGCATTAAAAAGAACTTTTCAGTCTTCAACAGTTCCCCCATCCTCCACTATAAGGGAAGATAGATCGCTGTTCTCAGAGTTGTTGCTTATGGCCTTTTTGAGTAGGTAGACTTTTTTCTCCTTGCTTGTGAATAGCAGAATTATGCCATCTATCTGTCTACTTTTTTTTTTTTTCCTTTTTTGCAGGTTCAAACACAGTACCCTTCCAATGACTGGCCAGCCATTGATACAGTGTGTACTATCTGGGGTCTACAGGCTGTCCCGTTTAGTGAATTCTGTCTTTTGCTTGCTAATTCCTTTCCTTTCTATATAGCAGATACACCAAGTCTGGTTTCCCCCTTGTGGTGGCATTAAAAAAAAAAAAAAGCTGTCATTTGCATTGTCCGTTGAAAACCTGTGGCATCCAGTGTGGTGTTCTCGACCCTTTGTCCCAGTGTCCTTCTGCAGATTTCAGAGTTTTCCCTTAGCGTCTGTTTAATATCGCATGTATGTTAAATCTCCTGCAGCTGCTGTGTAATCCAGTGGATCTCTCATGATGAAATTGCACTCACGTAAAACCCAGTGAAGTGACCATTCAGTTCCCTCTTCTAACCTGGAAATCCTGTCTGTGAGATCTGGCACCCATTATTTCCACAGTGTACATTCATGACTTGATTCATATTGTATGTATCTGGCTATAAATTATGGACCATCCCATTTGACCATATAAATTCCTTTGATTTGAATATAGTGGTGTGTGTGTGTGTGTCTGTGTGTGTGTGGTTGTGTACCCTCTAATCCTATAAGCCTTGGGAAATTGATTCTGCAAATACAATATAGAGACTATGTATAAGGCTTATTATTTTTTCCCTTTGCAAAGCGATACATTCCTCTTATTTATGAAATCACTGATTTTTTTTTTGGTGTTCTGTAGAGATATCTGTAGATCGATTTTTGAGCCGAATTAAAACAATGAAAAAATACAGCTCAATAAATGTTTATTGTATTTTTACTGTACTGACCCTTTCCAGTATTTACACCCTTTCTTGTTGAGCATGTGTGGAACTGTCCCAATTTTGGGACACAAGATGAGAGGAGACATACCAGCTCTCAGATAAAATGCAAAACTAGAAGTTAAATGTGAGCTTCAGATCAAAAGAAAACTTTGGGGAGGGTGCTGGGTGGTAGCGCAGTGGGTTAAGCACACATGGTGTGACGCGTAAGGACCGGCATAAGGATCTTGGTTTGAGCCCCTGACTTCGCTTCACAAGCAGTCAAACAGGTCTGCAGGTGTCTACCTTCTTCTTTTTTAAATCTTTATTTATTGGATAGAGACAGCCAGAAATTGAGAGGGTTGGGGACGACAGAAAGGGAGAAGCACATGCAGCACTGCTTCACCATTTGCAAGTCTTCCCCCCTGAAGGTGGGGCTGGGCGCTTGAACCTGGGTCCTTGGGCACTGTAACGTGCACTCAACCAGGAACACCACCACCCAGCCCCAGGTGTCTATCTTTCTCTCCCCCTCTCTATCTTCCCTTCCTCTCTCAATTTCTCTCTGTCCTACCCAACAACAATAATAGCAAAATGGATAATATGGCTGCCAGGAGCAGTGAATTCATTGTGTAGGCACTGAGCCCCAGCGATAACCCTGGAGGCAAAAAAATACATCACTTTGAGGGGTTGACACCAGTGATTTTTTTAAATAAAGATTTTATTTATTTATTTAAATTAAAAAAATATTCCCTTTTGTTGCCCTTGTTTTATTGTTGTAGTTGATGTTGTTGTTGAGTAGGACAGAGAGAAATGAAGAGAGGAGGGGAAGACAGGGGGAGAGAAAGACAGACACCTGCAGACCTGCTTCACAGATTGTGAAGCGACTCCCCTACAGGTGGGGAGCCAGGGGCTCAAACTGGGGTCTTTATGCCTGTCCTTGAGCTTCTTGCTACGTGTGCTTAACCTGCTGTGCTACCACCTGACTCCCAGATTTTATTTATTTATTAAGAAAGATAGGAAAAAGAGAAAGAACCAGAATCATTCTGGCACATGTGCTGCTGGGGATGGAACTCAGAGTCCAGTGCTCTATCCACTGTGCCACCTACCAGACCACAGCCTCAGTGATTTTTGCACTTGGATGATTCTACTACTCCCCATGGGCTTCATTTTTTCCCTTTTAACTTTTCTATACTGCCATCAGGTTTTTTATTATTTTTTGTCATCTTTATTTTTATTGGATAGAGACAGCCAAAAATTGAGAGGAATGGGGAGATAGGGAGAGAGACAGACACCTGCAGCCCTACTTCACCACTCATGAAGTTTTCCCTGTACAGGTGGGGACCTGGGGCTTGAACCCGGGTCCTTGCGCACTGTGATGTGTGTTCGGCCAGGTGCGCCACCACCCGGTCCCTGCCACCAGGGTTATTGCCAGGGCTTGGTATCTACATGATGAATCTACCACTCCTGGCACCCATTTTTCCTTTTAAAAATTAATTATTTTTAATAATTTATTTATTTTAATTTTCTACAATTAATTTATTCATTTATTGGATAAAATACACAGAGAAACTGAAGCGGAAGGAGAAGATAGAGAAGGAGAGGCCAGGCAGTGGTGCACGTGGTTAAGGGCACACATTACAGTGCACAGCGTCCTAGATTCAAACAAGCTACTGGTCCCCCCACCTGCACAAGTGGGAAAACTTCACAAGTGGTGAAGCTGGGCTGCAGGAGTCTGTCTGTCTCTTTCCCTCTCTGTCTCCTCCTCCTCTCTCAATTTCTCTCTGTCTCTCTCTGTCCAATAGTAAAATAAAACGAGGGAAGAAGAAGCAGGGGGTAGACAGCATAATGGTAATACAAAAGAGACTCATGCTTGAGGCTCCAAGGTCCCAGGTTTTACTCCCTCCACCCACCCCCACCATAAGTCACAGCTGATCAGTGCTCTGGAAAAAGAGCAAGAGAGAGAGAGAGAGAGAGAAAAACACCTGTAGCCCTGCTTCACCACCTGTGCAAAGCTTCCCCACTAGGGGATTGAACCTAGGTCCTTCAGCACTCAACTGAATGCATTTTAAAAAATATTTTTAAATTTTTAAAAAAATTTTAATTTTTAAAAAAAAATTTAATTTTTAAAAAGTATTTCCTTTTTGTTGCCCTTGTTGTTTTTATTGTTCTTGTAGTTATTATTATTGTTGTCGTTGTTGGATAGGACAGAGAGAAATGGAGAGAGGAGGGGAAGACAAAGATAGACACCTGCAGACCGGCTTCACCGCTTGTAAGGCGACCTCCCTGCAGGTGGGGGGCCAGGGCTCGAACCAGGTTCCCCACGCTGGTCCTTGTTCTTTGCTCCACGTGCGCTTAACCCGCTGCGCTACCACCTGACTCCCCTGACTTTTAATTTTTTAAAAAATTAGGACAGAAATAGTGAGGGGAGGGGTAGGTAGAGAGGGAGAGATGGTGACACCTGCAGACCTGCTTCACCACTTGTGAGGCTCCCCCTCAGTGGGTGGGGGCTGGGAGCTTGAGCCTAGATCCTTGCATGTGGTGTGCGACCACTAAGCCCTGATATGAGCACTGAGCTCTGAATATTTCTTGCTTATTAGAAAGTCAGAGACGTAGCAAAGCTATATACAAGATATTTGGTACTGTACAGCAAACCCTAACAAAAGGACTTTTCAAAGTTAACCCAATTACCAAATAATGTGATGATAACATTAACTATCGATTGTCTTTTTGAACCCTAAGACAGCAGGAACCTCACATCTCCACTATAGAGCCTCTACTTCCCCCAGTCCTGGAACCCTTGGATAGGGCCCACTTTCCCGTATGCCTCTCCCAATCCATATCAAATAATATTGCATCTGCCGATCACAACCTAACCAACACAACAATAACCACCTCAACATGCTTCACTTCAGACTGTGTCCAGAGACTTCACGTGTGGAATGACAACCCTTCAACTTCATTACTCGGGTGAGACCTTTCCTTTCATAGTATACTCTAATTTCATCTCAGGTGGTTCACTTTCTAACAAAGTTCCAAAACCTAGATATACACCAGTTTCTGTGAGAGAGAGCATATGTTCACACGTATCCATAAACTACTGCAAAATATATACCTGAAAGCAGAAGTACACTAGAGTTTGCAGTGAGTACCCCCCTAACATTTCCTCTCCACTATTCCAAGCTTTGGGTCCATGATTGCTCAACAATTTGTTTGGCTTCGTATGTTAACTCTCTTTTCAGTCACCAGGTTCCAGATGTCATCAGGATGCCGGCCAGGCTTCCCTAGACTGAAGACCCCACCAATGTGTCCTGGAGCTCAGCTTCCCCAGAGACCCACCCTACTAGGGAAAGAGAGAGGCAGACTGGGAGTATGGACCAACCAGTCAACGCCCATGTTCAGCGGGGAAGCAATTACAGAAGCCACACCTTCCACCTTCTGCAACCCACAATGTCCCTGGGTCCATGCTCCCAAAGGGATAGAGAATGGGAAAGCTATCAGGGGAGGGGGTGGGAAATGGAGATTGGGTGGTGGGAATTGTGTGGAATTGTACCCCTCCTACCCTATGGTTTTGTTAACTAATTTTTTCTTAAATAAAAAATAAAAATAAATAAATAAATAAGAAAGTCAGAGACGGGCCGGGTGGTGGTGCGCCTGGTTGAGCATGTATGTTACAGTGAGTGAGGATCTAGCTTCAAGCCTCCAGTCCCCACCTGCAGGAGGAAAGCTAAACAAGTGGTGAAGCAGGTCTGCAGGTGTCTGTCTTTCTCTCCCCCTCTCTGTCTTCCCCTCCTCTCTCCATTTCTCTCTGTCCTATCCAACAATGACGACATCATCAACAACAACAATAATAACTACAACAATAAAACAAGAGCAACAAAAGGGACTAAATTAAAAATAATAATAAAAGAGAAAAGAGTGGGGGTAGATAGCATAATGGTTACACAAAGAGACTCTCATGCCTGAGGTTTCAAAGTCCCAGGTTCTATTCTCCCCCCCCCCCCCCCCCCGCACCACCGTAAGCCAGAGCTGAGCAGGGGCCAGTCAGCGGTGCATCTGGTAGAGGTCAATACATTACCACATAATAAGGATTCAAACGGCTAGTCCCCACCTGGGGGGGGGGGAAGAAATCTTCATGAGCAGTGAAACAATGCTCTGTCTCTATTTTTTAAAATTAAAAAAAAATTTTTTTTATTTAAGAAAGGATTAATTAACAAAACCATAGGGTAGGAGGGGTACAATTCCACACAATTCCCACCACCCAATTTCCATTTCCCACCTCCTCCCCTGATAGCTTTCCCATTCTCTATCTCTCTGGGAGCATGGACCCAGGGTCCTTGTGGGTTGCAGAAGGTGGAAGGTGTGGCTTCTGTAATTGCTTCCCCGCTGAACATGGGCGTTGACTGGTCGGTCCATACTCCCAGTCTGCCTCTCTCTTTCCCTAGTAGGGTGGGGCTCTGGGGAAGCTGAGCTCCAGGACACATTGGTGGGGTCTTCAGTCTAGGGAAGCCTGGCCGGCATCCTGATGACATCTGGAACCTGGTGGCTGAAAAGAGAGTTAACATACGAAGCCAAACAAATTGTTGAGCAATCATCTGTCTCTATTTTTTAAAAAAATAATAAAAAATGTGCTGGGGAGACAGCATACTGGTTTACAAGCGACTTTCATGCCTTAGGCTCTGAGGATCTTGGTTCAGTCCCCAGCACCATCATAAGCCGGAGCTGAGCGGTGCTCCAGTCTTTGTTTCTGTGTCTTTCTCATTAAAGTAAATCAAGTTTTGGGGGCCAGGCATGAGGACTGGTGCAGCATCCCAGTTCGAGCTCCCGGCTCCCCACCTGCAGGAGGGTCGCTTCATAGGCGGTAAAGCAGATCTGCAGGTGTCTGTCTTTCTCTCCCCTTCTCTGTCTTCCCTTCCTCTCTCCATTTCTCTCTGTCTTATCCAACAACAACAATAATAATAACTACAACAAAAATTAAAAAAACACCAAGGGTAACAAAAGGGAAAATAAATAATAAAATAATAATAATAATTTTTAAAAGGACTAGAGAAATAACTCTTCTTGTACATGGTTCACCTGTTGCCAGGTCCATTTTTTATTCATTATATTATGGCCCCAAAACTTCCTCAGACCAAGAAAGAAACCATAATTAAAAAAAAAACAAACAAGGGCAACAAAAGGGGGAGGGGAGCAAAATTAAAAAGAACAAATTAAGTCTTTAAAAATGATATAACTTTCTTTTTAAAAATATTTATTTATTTATTCCCTTTTGTTGTTGTTTTATTGTTGTAGTTATTATTGATGTTGTTGTTGCTGGATAGGACAGAGAGAAATGGAGAGAGGTGGGAAGACAGAGGGGGAGAAAAATAGACACCTGCAGACCTGCTTCACCTCTTGTGAAGCGACTCCCCTGCAGGTGGGAAGCCAGGGCTCTAACCGGGATCCTTAGAACCGGGATCCTTAAGCCGCCCTTGCTTTGCGCCACCTGCGCTTAACCTGCTGCACTACCGCTCAACTCCCTCTTTCTTTTCTTTATTTTAATTAATTAATTAATTAATTAATTATGAGAAACACAGGAGGAGAGAGAGAACCACGCACCACTCTGCTACATGTGCTGCCGGGGATTGAACTCACGAGTTCGTGCTTGAGAGTCCGATGCTTTATCTACTGCGCTACCTCCCAGACCACAGGATATAATTTTCTTAATCTATTTATTATCCTCTCTTGTCCATTAGAATTTCCTATAGCTACTAAAATATACTGTATCTGTTCTAACGTACGCCACTATCCATATATGTATTGCACCAAAGCAAAGCATTCTGGGAAGGAGATGGAGAGAGGGAGGCCATTGTGTTCCTGGAGCCTAATGGTGAGAAAGGCCCTAAGGTGGGGGTGAGAGTGCTTTGCAGACACCAATCTCTATTCAATAAAATTTTTTTTTCAATAGTGGGTCAGGGAGTTGCCTAGCAATATTGAACATACACAGAGCTGTGGGTTCACCCCCCCCTGGCATAAATATAAGCATTTTGCAAAAAGACATTGAAGCAGAAAGATTTGAATGAAGCACAGGAAGTTGGGAGAGCAGGCTATGAGCTGGAGGAGTGAAATGTTGAATGACACAGGGGTCACAGAAGGGGGCCAGGCTGTTGCTGAGGAGCAGCATGGTGAGACTCAGCAACTCAGGGAACACCATTGTCCCTGGTGAGACAGATTCTCTGTCCCCAAAGTCTTCTCCCCACCCCAAAATCTGCTAAAAGTCACCAGCAGCTCAGGGGCGTAGCCACATTGCACCAGTAGGCAGTTTCCTAATGCCCCCTGCTGGCCAGCTGTTGCCCAAGTCACCTTTGCACCTGTTTCCTATCCAGGCTTCCAGGGCTCCTCTTCAGATGCGCCTTTGACTCGAGTGTCCAACTGGGTCACTTTGCAAGGACGCTGGAAATCCAGCTAGCAAGTAAGGCTGTCACCTCCAGGAGCCCCTCATGTCCCTTTGTGGACGGTCCCTCCCTTCTGCCCCTCCTGGCTCTCCCTCCCAGTACACTGCTTGGCATTCTCTGACATTTTGTTTTATTTTATTATCTTTATTTATTTATTGGGTAGAGATAGTTAGAAATGGAGAAGGGAGAGATAGAGAGGAAGAGATACAGAGAGACACCTGCAGCCCTGCGTCACCACTTGCAAAGCTTTCGCCTTGCAGGTGGGGACCGGGGGCTCTAACCCAGATCCTTATGCATTGTAGCCTGTACACTCAGTCAGATGCACCACTACCCGGCCCCTTCTCTGACATTTTACACGTGTGAGATCAGGCCTCTTGCACTTGCAGCCACATGCTCTGCCCCAGCCTCTGTCACTCTGTGATTATTTTTAATTTGCCCAAGTTCCATGTATGAGTAGCTGCTTTAATTTCTGAAAAGAAGCACCGTTGTTTATCCACTCACCTCTTGGTGGGTTGGGCTTGTTTCCAGACTGAGGCTGTTAGAAACACAGGGATTGGGGGCCAGGCAGTGGCGCACCTGCTTAAACCCACATAGTATTATGTGCAAGGACCCACATGAGGTCCCAGGTTTGAGCCCCCACTCCCCACCTGAAGGGGGGATGCTTCATGAACAGTGAAGCAGGTCTGCAGGTGTCTCTCTCACTCCCTTTCTGTCTCCCACTCACCTCTCAATTTCTCTCTCCTATCCAATAAAGTAGAAAGAAAAATAAATAAATGAGTAAATAAATAAATAAGTAAAAAGGAAAAAAAATGACCGCCAGGAGCAGTGGAATCCTAGAGCTGGTGACGAGCCCCAGCAATAACCCTGGAGGAAAATAAATAAAATAAATAAAATTTAAAGAGACCACTTGTAAGAAGTGGTTCCCCAGGTTACCCACACTTCAGGCTGACTTGGTTGCCAGTTGTCCTTGACCTGGGACCTCAAAACCTCAGGCATGAACATCTTTTTGCACAACCATTGTGTTATGCCCTGGACCTATATAATTTTATTTTTATTTTTTATGTATAAAAATAAAACCTTATTCTTAAATCTATATTTGTCTACTATTTGGAAGGTTACTGTAAATTAGATATTGACAAACTCATAAAAAGCAAACCTTGGGAAAATCCACATTACTGCTAGAAAACTGAAGTTGAATGGAATTAGAATAAAACTCAGGCAAAGAGGTCAGCTCATGGAAGAGTGTGGAATTAGCATTGATGTGTGAATGAACTAGAGTAAGAAATGGAAACAGAAGAAAGGATTGTAAAGACATTTTCAGTCAAGATCAGTGATCTTGTCACAGAAGTTTCCCGGGTGTGTGTGTGTGTGTGTGTATGTGTGTATGTGTGTGAGAGGGTGAGCTGACTTCACCTTGGCCCTGCCCACAAGAAGCAAAGTGAAAGCTTCTCAGATCCATTTTGTCTTGTGAAGGGGTGGGGAGAATAATGAGTGGGACCCATGGAGAAGACAGCCATAAATCAGGGGATGGCTTTGTAATTCAAATGGAGGGAGCACAATGGTTGTGCAAAAAACAAACAAAATCTGTTATGCCTGAGCCTCCGAAGTCTCAGGTTCAATCCCCAGCACCACCATAAGCCAGAGCTGAGCAGTGCTCTGGTTAAAAATAATAAGTGGTCTGGGAGGCGGCACAGTGAATAAAGAACTGGACGAGGTCCAGAGTTCAACTCCCGGCAGCACATGTTCCAGAGTGACGTCTGGTTCTTTCTCTCTTCAATCTTTCTTGTTTAATAAATAAATAAAATAATAAAAATAAAATAATAGGGGGTCGGGCGGTGGCGCAGTGGGTTAAGCGCATGTGGCACAAAGCGCAGGGACCGGCGTAGGGATCCCGGTTTGAGCCCCCGGCTCCCCACCTGCAGGGGAGTCGCTTCACAGGTGGTGAAGCACGTCTGCAGGTGTCTATCTTTCTCTCCTTCTCTGTCTTCCCCTCCTCTCTCCATTTCTCTCTGTCCTATCCAACAACGAATTGCGTCAACAAGGGCAATAATAATAACCACAACGAAGCGACAACAAGGGCAACAAAAGGGGGGAAAAATGGCCTCCAGGAGCGGTGGATTCATGGTGCAGGCACCGAGCCCAGCAATAACCCTGGAGGAGGAAAAAGAAAAAAAAATTAAAATAATAATAATAAAAGAAAAGGTTGGTGGTGCACATGTTACAGTGGGCAGGGACCTGGGTTCAAGCTCCTGGTCCTCATCTGCAGAGAGGAAGCTTCACAAGGAGTGAAGCAAAGCTGCAGGAGTTTCGGTGTCTCTGTCCAAAGTAAGTAAATCAAATATTAGAAAATATACATATTAAAAATTCGCAGGACAGGTAGTGGCACATCTGATTGAAGTGCACAAGGACCCAGGTTCAAGCCCCTATGTCCCACCAGCAGGGGCAATACTTCACAAGCAGTGAAGCAGGTCTGCAGGTGTCTTTCTTTCTCCCTCTCTATCTCCTCCCCTCTCAATTTCTCTCTGTCCTATCCAATAAAAGATAAGAAAAAAAAAAAAGAGGAAAAAATGGCTGCTGGGAACAGCAAATTCATAGTGCAGGTACTGAGTCCCAGTGATAACACTGGTGGCAAATGTATGTCTTCAAATATATTTGTATATATACCTTCAGATATATATATTCAAAAGAATTCAAAGGTCACTCAGAAAGGCTGTACATTTGCACCACAGCCATGCTCTTTCCTGTGAACCTACCTACTGTCAAATAACTTGGAATTATTTGGGAAAATCAATTCACTTTTTTTTTTTAACTATCTTTATTTATTTACTGGATAGAAACAGCCAGAAATGGAGAGGGAAGGGGGTGATAGAGGAGACAGGAGAGACACCTGCAGCCCTGCTTCACCACTTGTAAAGCTTTCCCCCTGCAGGTGGGGACCAAGGGCTCGAACCCAGGTCCTTGCGCACTGTAACATGTGCGCTCAACCAGGCGCACCACCACCTGGTCCCCGGATCAATTCACTTTCACAATCAATTCACCTGCTGCATTTTGGGCTGCCTGTCTATGTAAGTATGTATATGTACGTGTATATATATCTAAATACAGGTGTCAGCACCACTCCAACGCCTGCGCCGGAGATACCCGCCCCGGGGCCCGGGTCTGGGCGCTCAGAGGCGAACCCGGCTATTTCGGGACTGGCCAGCGAGTACCGGTCGGTCAGGTAGTCAAGGTGACAGCGCCCGGCCTTCACTGTGGACGGCTGGCCCCGCCCTATAGCCAGCGCCAATTGGTTACGCCCCTTCCGCATTCCTTCTTGCGATTGGTCTAACGGTGCGCTCATGCATCGCAACGCCTTACGATTGGCTGGAGTTCAGGCCAGTCTCGCAGGCTTCAGAGGCGCGGAGGGGCGGCCTCGCCTGATGTGGGGCCAGCTCGCCGCCAGCCAATCAGCGGGCGAGCTGAGTATGGTGCGTGCGCGTGGCGCGGATCCTTCCGCCACAGCGCGGCCGCTCGCTGCTGGCGGCGATGCTACGGGCCGGTTGGCTGGTGTCGGGCGGAGGGGGCGGACTCGGCCTGGACGAGTTGCGGCCGCAGGGTGCCAAGTGGAGGAGCACACAGCCTGGCAGTCCAGGGCAGGCTTTGGCTTGTCTTCCCAAAGAATAAAAAATGAATAAGAGAATAAAATTGGGGCGGGGTGGTGGCGCATCTGGTTGAACGCGCATGTTAAATAGCCCAAGGACCCGAGTTCAAGCCCCCAACCCCCACCTGCAAGGGCAAAGCTTTGCGAGTCGTGAGGCAGTGCTGCAGTTGTCTTTTTTTTTTTTTTTAATTATTTTTCTTTTTTTTAAATAATATTTTATTTAGTTTATGATTTTAATGAGAAAGCGTAAATACAGAGGGAAAGAGAGAGAAAGAGATACCAGAACACTGCTCAGTTCTGGCTTATGGTGGGGCTGGGGATTGAACCTGGGACCTCAGAGCCTCAGGCTTGAAAGGCTATTGCATAACCATTATGCTGTCTGTCTTTATCAGCCCTGCAGCTTTCTTTATCACCCACTTCCCTCTTAGTTTCTGGCTGTTTCTATCAAATAAATAAATAAATAGAAATAATAAGTAAATAAATAAATAGAATAAAATTGGTGGAGGGTGATGGGCGGGGGCCTGGGTCAAAGAGACAAGTGCGTGGTGACTGATGAGCTGAGATTTCAGTGGTGAACTTAATGTGTCACAAACACACGTTAAGTTTCAGTATATACACCGGCAATTTGCACAGTGTCCTGTTACTTCATAATTTAAAAGTTTTTTGATACGTAATATTTTTTATTTTATTATTATTATTTTTATTTTTACCAGAGCACTGTTCAACTCTGGTTTATGGTGGTGCAGGGGATTGAACCTAAGACTTTGGAGCCAGCGTCAGGCATGAGAATCACTTTGCATAACATTATGCTATCTAGCCCTGTCCGATATATAATATTTATTATTGGGTAGAAACAGAGAAATTGAGAAGGGAGAACAAGAGAGGGAGACAGACCTGCAGACCTACTTCCCCACCTGTGAACTTTCTCCCTGCAGGTGGGTGGCGGAGGGCTTGAACCTGGGTCCTTGTGCACCGTGATGTGTGTGCTTAACCAGGCAAGCCACCGCCTAGCCACCACCCCACCCTCATATTTTTTTAAACATTTGTTTGTGATAGAGACAAAAATTGAGAGGAAGAGGAGGGAGACATAGGGAGTGACACCTGCAGCACTGCTTCGATGCTAGCGAAGCTTCCCCCCTGCATGTGGGGACCAGGGACTTGTACCCAGGTCCTTGCACGAGGCAGTATGTACACTGTACTTGGACATCCCACTGCCTGAACGCTCCAGATAATGATAAACAAACAAACATAACCCAACGAAACACGCACACTAGGACTGGTGAGCTAGCATCACAGGTATGAAACGGGACTCTCATGCCTGAGTCTCCAAGATTCCAGGTTCAGTTCTCAGCACCACCATAAACCAGAGCTGAGTAGTGTTCTGGGAATAAAAAAAAAAAAAGTTCGCCACACTTCTTTGCGTTTTATTGCACCATCCAGCTCTTTCCTTTATCACTTGTGCCAGCTGAAGTACACTGGAGACTTTGCTGGGCCTTTTTGTTATTGTTGTTTTCTTTTAATGCTTGTTTTCTCTGGAAGACTGGCTCCTGAAGAGATCCTGAAGAGAGAACTGAGCATTTACGTAAGAGGCAAAAGAAGCCAAATCAAGCCAGAGGGTGGAGAGTCGCCTCATCTGGTCACCTTTTCTTTCTTGTCCAGTTAAAATCGAGAGGTGGAAATTAGAGCATGACTCAAATGGTCGCCTTGTGGAGCTCTCTGGAGGGTTCAGTAGGGCCTCTGCTTGTTGAAATACCCGTCTCACCACTAGTGCCAGGCTGACGAGGATGGATCCTTGCTAAGATCTTTTTCCAAGTAGATGTCCGGGACCATGTGGTGGCACATCAAGTAGGGTGCATGTATTACCAAAGTGCACTCCGATTACCCAGGTTCAACCCCAAGTCCCCACCTACAGGGAGGAAGCTTCAGAACTCCCTTCTCTACCTCCCCGGTCTGCCTCAGTTTCTGACTCTATCTAATAAATAAAAAATACTTTTGACAAGTGACAAAATATATAGCCACTAGTCAGGAAGATGTACAGTGGCTAAAGCATTGAACCCTCACGAGGCCCTGAATTTGATCCCCAGCAGTACGTATGCCTGAGCAATGTCTGGTTCCCCTTTTCTCTCTCCTCCTAGCTCTTACTAGTTATTACAACATCAAAAAAAATAATAACAAAAAGTGCTTACCCATGTGGCTTGGTCCTGACGATATTGATTTGCTGACTATAATACAGAAGGGCTCACTGGTGTCTGTCCTCTGAGTGCTGGTTTGTCTTCGGGGGTAGTTATCACTGGGTTATCTCGCTGTCTCTCTCCCTCCCTTCTCTCCTTTTTCTCTGTATCTCTATTCAATAAATAAATAAGTAAATAAAATATTAGAGAGAGTGAGAGATACTTGCAGACCTGCTTCACTGTTCGTGAAGCTTCTACCCTACAGGTGGGGAGCGAACCCAGATTCCTGCTGATGGTAATGTGTAAGTGCTAAAGTGCTCAAGGCCTGGCCACCTCCGTTTATTTTGAAAAGTTGTATTTAATGTTTTTATTTATTTATTATTGGATAGAGACAGAGAGAAATTGAGAGGGGAAGGGGAGATAGGAGAGAGACAGAAACACCTGCAGCCCTACTTTACCACTAATGAAGCTTTCCCCCTGCAGGTGGGGACCAGGGGCTTGAACCTGGGTCTTTGTGCACTGTAGTATGTGCACTTAACCAGGTGCATCACTGCCTGTCCCCTGAAAAGTTGTATCTATGTTTGTATTTTCACTAGAGCACTGCTCAGCTCTGACTTCTGGCGGTGCTGGGGACTGAACTCAGGACCACAGAACCTCAGGTGCAAAAAGTCTTCTGCATGACCACTATGCTATCTCCCTGGCTGTTAATTTACTTCTATTTAAATATCTCCCCGGGGCTTCATCGTTCCAGTCCTACTTTATCAGCTAAAAAGAGCCAGGGCAGGGCAGAGTGTGTAGCGGTTATGCAAACAGATTCTCATATCTGAGGTTCTAGGTCCCAGATTCAATCCTCAGCATTATAAGCCAGAGCTGAGCAGTGCTTTGGGGCGGGGGGGGGGGGGGGGAGCAGAGCATGAGAGCAAATAAGAGAAGGGAGAGACATTCCAGCACCACAGCTTCCCCCAGTGCTGCAGTACATTCACAGGGTGCCAGGGGCTCAAGCCTGAGTTGTGCACATGGCAGAGCAGATGCCCTCCTAGGTGAGCTATATTACCAGTGCCAAAAAGAGTAATAACAATAACAATAATGAAAAGATTTGTCCATTCAAGTAATGTAGGAGAGGGAAAGGAGGATCAGAAGACCCCTCAGGTACATGCACTGCCAGAGACTGAACCCAGGACCTCATGCTTAAAAGTCCAACTCTTTATTCAATTGTCACCCTCTTGAGACACCAAAGAATAATTAACAAAGAAAGATTAAAAATTATGTAAGGGGGCTGGGCGGTGATGCACCTGGTTGAGTGCACATGTTGCAATCCACAAGGACCCGGGTTCAAGCCCCCGGTCTCCACTTGCATGGGGAAAGCTTTGCAAGTGGTGAAGCAGGGCTGCAGGTGTCTGTCTGTCTCTCACCTCCTCTATTGCCCCCTTCCCTCTTGATTTCTGGCTGTCTCTGTCCAATAAATAAATAAAGATAAAAAAAAATTATATAACAGGACAGAGAAGTTGAGAGGGAGAAGGAGATAGAAAAAGAGAAAGACACCTGCAGCTCTGATTCACCGCCCATGAAGCATCCCTCCTGTAGGTGGGGAGTGGGGGCTCGAACCCAGGTCTTTGCACATGACATTGTGAGTCCTCAACCCTGTGTGCAACTTCCGAGAAAGATATTTAGGAGAGAGAGGGCAATGAGAGAGGGAGAAGGAGAGAGAAAAAGAAACTGACAGAGAGAGAGACAGGCAGAGAGAGACCACTCACTTCAGGCCCTGTGTGGTGGCACTGGGGCGGAATCTGCATCTTCAACCGCCCACCTCTGGTGCTTTATCACAGAGCAAACTCCTCAGAGCTATACTCCTATTGAAGGGCTTTTCGTTTACTTCCAGTTGTTTACCCGGACTTGGTGAATCAAGCAGTCATTGAGCCATTAATGTCCTTAAGGGTACGGAGCCCTGATTTTAGTGTAATTTCTTAATTTTTTTTCTCCTTTTAAGGCAGAGAATGATGAGCACCAAATCTTCCTTCAGTGCTATAGGGGCCGGGCTCAAATCTGGATCTCACAGTTGGCAAAGCAATGCACTATCCAAATGAACTATTTCGATGACTCTTTATTCATTCCTGGTTGAATTTTTTAAAAAAGATTTTTATTTATTTATTTACTTTCCCTTTTGTTGTCCTTGTTGTTTTATTGTTGTAGTCATTGATGTTGTTGTTGTTGGATAGGACAGAGAGAAATGGAGAGAGGAGGGGGAAGACAGAGAGGGGGAGAGAAAGATAGACACCTGCAGACCTGCTTCACCACCTGTGAAGTGACTACCCTGCAGGTGGGGAGCCGGTGGGCTTGAATTGGGATCCTTGAGCTGGTCCTTGGGCTTTGTGCCAAGTGCCCTTAATCTGCTGCACTATCGCCCAGCTCCTCTCTCTCCCTTTCTATCTCTCCTTGTGCGCTCTCTCTTTCTGTTCTATCAAATAATAAAAGAAATACCGCCAGGAGTGGTACATTAATTGTGTAGGCACGGAACCCCAGTGGTAAGTAACCCTGGTGGCAATTAAATAAATAAATAAATAAATAAATAAATAAATAACACACAAGGGGCCGGGGAGCAGACAAAGTGGGGAGGTATGTAGGACTGGTGTGTGAAGTTCCAGGTTTGATTGCTGGCATCACATATGCCAAGGGAATCTTCTGGTTCTTCCTCTCTCCCATTAAATAAATAAACCTAAAGAAAAAAAGAAAAAAAAGCTTATAGCGAGACTGACTGTAGTGTGTATGCTCAGTCTAATGGATAGTTGTTAAAATTCGGAGGCTCCAGCTGGCCGGGCTAGCTTCACCGGCGGGTAACAGAGACGACCAGAGGCATATGGCTGGGCAGGGAAGCTGTATTTCTTTATTCAGGAACAACGATTCATAAACTAAGACAAACTAATCACCAAACAGAACTCTGCTGTCTCTTTCCCCCACGACGGCACCAAACACTCTCTAACTCTCCAACTCTCCAACTCTCGAACTCTGCAACTCTCCAACTCTCGAACTCTGCAACTCTGGAACCCTCTCGGGGTTCCTTGGGGCGGCCCGCGAAACTAGCAGGACTGATCCAAATTTTCTTGGCAGGGGGAGAGCTAGAACAACCCAATGTAAAGCATACAACAGATAGTAAACACACATTGTGTTTTTATTCTCCGGGCTAAGAGGGCATGATGTGTATCTTGGAAGCCTCTCCTTAATTTCACTACCTTTAGAAGAAAATCGGACGGGGGTGGGGGGGTGGGGGGGGCAGGGGCCAGGCGGTGGCTTAGAAGGTTGAGCACACATGGTGCGAAACAAAAGGAGCTGCAGGAGGATCCTGATTTGAGCCCCCGGCTCCCCACCAGCAGGGAGCAGGGAGGTCGCCTCACAGGTGGTGAAGCAGGTGTGCAGGTGTCTTTCTTTCCCCTCTCTGTCTCCTTGCCTCCTTTGATTTCTCTCTGTCCTATCCTACAACAACGACAGCAATAAGAACAATAAAAAAATGACAGTGATAACCTACAAAAGCAACAAAAGGGAAAGAGTAGCCTCCAGGAGCAGTGGATTTGTAGTGCAGGCACCGAGCCCCAGCAATAACCCTGGAGGTGGAGGCAATAAAAAAAGTTTTTTAAAAAAGAAGAAAATTGGGACCCTGAATGTTGTTGAGCTGCTCCTGCCCTCCCTCCTCCTCTCCACCTCCTTTCTCTTCCTCTCTCGCCTTCTCTCCTCTCTTTCTGCTCCTCCTTCCTCTTCTTCTTTTCCTCCTAGCTTTGTTTTATTGATTACAGATGAGAGAGAGTTTCACATGAGGCAGAGGGGAGAGAGAGAAATCAGAGCACCACTCTGGTACACGCACATCTGGGCACCGAACTAGGAACATCAGGCGCTCAAAATCCAATGTTTTACCTGTTGAACCATTTCTCTAGTTGCTGCTGCTGCTCCTACTTCTTCTCCTTCTCCTCCTTTTAAATGCTTCTGAGTTGTATTTATTTTTTGCACTCGAGATAGCAAGAAGAGAGGGAGAACCAGAGAATTGCTCTGTCATATGAGGTGATGGGGATTGAACTGGAGACCTTGTGCTTTCAAGTCCAAGACTTTAGCCACTGCACCACCTCCAGGATTTCTTTCTCTTTTTAAATATGGTTTTAGTTATCTCGTATTTATTGGATAGGAACAGAGAGAAATAAAGAGAGGAGGGGGAGACAGAGAGATAGAGATATAGAGATAGATAGATAGATAGACAGATAGATAGACCTGCAGCACTATTTCAGCACTTGTGAAGTTTCCCACTTGCAGGTGGGGACTGGGGGCTTGACCTTGGGTCCTTGTGTAAGCTCATGAGTGCACTTGACCAGGTGCGCCACTACCTAGCCTCCCTTTCTACCTTCCTTCCTTCCCTCCTTCCTTCCCCTTTTCACATTTCTTCCTTCTCCTCCTTCCTCCTCTCCTTTTTTTAAAATATAATTTTGATTTATAAAAAGGAAACACTGACAAAACCCATAGGATAAGAGGGGTACAACCCCACACAATTCCCACCACCACCAGATCTCCGTATCCCATCCCCTCCCCTGATAGCTTTCCTATTCTCTATCCCTCTGGGAGCATGGACCCCGGGTCATTGTGGGATGCAGAAGGCGGAAGGTCTGGCTTCTGTAATTGCTTCCCCGCTGAACATGGGCGTTGACAGGTTGATCTATACGCCCAGCCTGTCTCTCTCTTTCCCTAGGGGGACGGGGATCTGGGGAAGCGGGGCTCCAGGACACATTGATGGGGTCGTCTGCCCAGGGAAGTCTGGTTGGCATCACGGTAGCATCTGGAACCTGGTGGCTGAAAGCAGAGTTAACATATAAAGCCAAACAAATTGTTGACTCCTTCTTCTTGAAAATATTTTATTTATTTTATTTTAATTGAGAGAGAAGCAGAGAGACCACAGCACTGCTCAGCTCTGGCTTATAGGTGGCCATAGGGATTGAACTTGGGACCTGATAGCCTTAGGCCTGAAAGTCTGTGCTAGTTCCTCTTTGCTTTTCCCTCATGTGTGACTTCCATACAAGGTAGTCTGGGGTTCTATGAGCAGAGGCAGGCTTGCACTCATCTGGGGCTTATTGTTTGTTCCTAGGATGTTCCTGTCATTCGCTGGCACTGTCTTCCCTGTGATGGCTGTCCCTCTTCTGGTTTTCCTGTCCTGGTGGGGAGTTGGGCGCTGGCCACAGCGTTTCCTCCCCTTTCTCCTCAGGGGTGGTGAGGAGGTGGGGAGGCTGAACTTTAAGACATCTCTTCGGGCACATCTAGCCCTGCTTGACTGGCTCAAGGCCCCATTTCCACAGCCCATGGGGCGTGAGGGGAGAGTTGAGGCAACCATACTACAGAAGCCAGAGTGAGGAGACCTCATCCAGCCCTTTGGCCTGATGAACTCAGGGTTCTTTCACACTGAGCAGGGCAGGGATCAGGGTGGCACGAGAGCTGTGAGGAATGAACATATATCAGCTTCGGGGCCAGGAGACAGCTCACACTTCCTCATATGCTAGAACCCGAGTTTGAGCCACTGCCAGTACATGGGGTCACTTTTTAAAAAAAAAGAAATTATTTACTTTATTTCAATGAGAGAAAGTTACAGAGACAGACAAAGAGACAGAGAGACAGAAACCAGAGCACTGCTCAGCTCTGGCTCATGGTGGTGCTGGGGATTGAACCTGAGATCTCAGAGCATCTCCCCAGCCCCATGGCAGCATCTGCATAGGGGCAGTGTCAGGAGTGGTGCTGTGGTGTTTCTCTTTAAAAAATTTATTTAATGTATTTATTTACTTATTTGTTATTAGAGAGAGGAATTGAAAGGGGAGGGGGAGAAAGAGAGAGACAGACAGACAAGACATCTTCAACCCTGCTCCACTGCTTGTGAAGCTTTCCTCCTGTAGGTGGGGACCAGGGGCCTTGTGCAACAACAACAACAAAAGAGAAAGAAAGAAAGAAAGAAAGAAAGAAAGAAAGAAAGAAAGAAAGAATAAGAAAAGAAAAAAGGAGTGGAATCATGCAGCAGCAAAAAAATCCTGGCAGTAAAGAAGAGAGAAAGATAAAATGAAAGAAGAAAGGAAAAAAAGGAAGGAAGGAAGGAGGAAGGAGACAGCATAATGATTATAGGGAGAGATTCTTGTGCCTAAGGCTCCAACCCCCCAGCTCCTCAGCTGAGAATAAGCTGCAGCTGAGCAGTGCTTTGGTTTAAAAACAGACAGAGAAACAAGACAGACAGACAGACGTAGGCTTTGCTCATTTCTCTGCAGCCCCAACTTGTGACTCTTTTGGTTACGACTTGGGGAAGGTCAAGTTTATTTTGGAACTTGCTTCCACCTGAGCTCTCAGCTCTGCACATCAAACCTAGCGGCAGATCCTCTTGGCTCATGTTCCAAACTGCCCCTGTGAATACTAGACAATTTCTGTCTGTTTGTCTGTTTGTTTGTTTGTTTTACCAGAGGCTCAGCTCTAGCTTCTGGTGGGGCCAGGATTGAACCTGGATCTCAGAGCCTCGGGCATGAAAGTCTCTTTGCAGAATTACTACGCCGCTGTTTCCCCCGGTTCTAGACATACAACTGAAAGACATGGGTGGACTTGGGCTTGCATGTGGCCCTCAATCTATGGCCAGATCTCTTTCTCTCTCTCTCTCTTTCTTTCTCTCTCTTTCTCTCTCTTTCTTTCTCTCTCTCTCTCTCTCTCTCTCTCTCTCTCTCACACACACACATACATACACACACACACACACACACACACACACAGCTCTTTCTCATGGTCTCTAGCATCCCATTCATTCTCTCCTAAACCACTGTGACACCATGTGACAATAGCCCCCTAACAAGTCTCCGAGCTGTCTCCATCCCACCCCCACCTGAGTCCACAGCAGCTAGAATCCCCCTTTCTTTCCAGATTCAACTCATCCACCATTTTACTCCCAGTTTCCCAAAAGACTTCTCAGCCCACACTTTGAATAGAATCCAAAGTCCCTACGGCATGGCCTTCAAGGTCCTTGATGGCTACTAGCATTTGACGGTGCCAAGCAAGTCTCAGGGCTTTTGCATTTGTTCTGTTCTCTAGAAGGTTTTTTCCCAAACATCGCCACTGGGCTGGGTGCTTTGGTCTGGTGGAGGGATAATGTTCTATCTATGTTCTCCCTGTCCCTGTGGAGCTCTGAGCCACAGGGGCCGTGATAAGAGGCTCTTGCTGTGGATCTGATCCTTAGTGGTGGCTACTGATGGTGTCATGACTTCAGACCAGGTGGCCTCGACCACATATGAGAGTGACAAGTGACTAAAGTGTGGGAGGCTCTTTTATTGAGAGTTCAAAGGAGCTGGCTGGTGGTTGTGTCAGTGTCACAGCTTTTGGTGGCCTGTAATGACGCAGGCTGAAGCCGTGATCACAGTAACTGTTGGTTCTGTCTTCACCTTCTCTCTCTCCCTCTCTCTCTCTCTCTCTCTCTCTCTCTCTCTCTCTCTGTCACCTTCAAGGTTATTGTTAGGGCTCGGTGCCAACACTACAAATCCACTGCTCCTGGCAGCACTGAGAAATTGAGAGAGGAAGGGGAAGTAGAGAAGGAGAGAGAAAGAGAGATACCTGGTCCTTGCTCTTAGTACTATGTACCGGTGCACCACTGCCCAGCCCCTCTGCCTTCATGTTCTCAATCAGGAAGGGATCTGTGAGTTCTGCTCCCATTTCAAATGGAATAGAACTTTCTTCTTCTTCTCCTTCTTCTTCTATAAAAAAATTATTTATTGTGTATTGTATAGTGACTGGGAGAAATTGAGAGGGGAGAGGTAGATAGATAGGGACAGAGGAAGAGAGGTATCTGCAGTCCTGCTTCACCATTCATGAAGCTACCTCCCCCTGCAAATGTGGACTGGGATCTTGAACCTGGGTTCCTGTGCATGGTAAGGTTTGCACTCAACTAGGTAGGCTGCCACATGGCCCAGAATAGAACTTTCTAGAATCTCTCCCTCTTCCTGCTCTCGGAGGTTGTTAAAGAAAGACACGGCAGGCTGGGGAGACAGCATAATGGCTCTGCAAATGCCCTCATGAATGAGGCTCCACCGCCCTAGACTCAACCCCCAGCACCACCATAGGCCAGAGTTGAGCAGTGTTGTGGTCTTTCTCTCTGTATTGCTCATTAAAATTAATTAACTAATTAATTAATTAAAAGAAGTACACAGGGCATGAACACAGGGCCCAAAGGGGCCCCTCCAAAGGCTGCTGTGTATCTGTGGTGAGGACACAGTCCTAGTTACCTTGTGTGGCACTTTGCTCTCCCTCCCTATGGCTGCTGCACCTGACTGGTAGGGCAGAACTGAGCTTCTTTGTTTTTGTTTATTTATTTTATTTTTAATATATTTATTTCTTTATTATTGGATAGAGACAGACAGAAATTGAGAGAGGAGTGGGAGACAGAGAAGGAGAGAGATGGAGAGACCCCTGTAGCCCTACTTCACCATTTGCAAAGCTTTCCCCTTGTAGGTGGGGACTGGGGGCTCGAACCAGAGTCCTTGCGCACTGTAACATGTGCTCAACCACCACCTGGTCCTTAAAATATCTTTTTTTTTTTTTTCAACCAGGGTACCATTTGGCTCTGGCTTATGGTGGAGCTGGGGACTGAACCTGAGCCCTTTGCTGGCTCAGGTGTGAGAGTTTTTTTTTAAAATTTTTTATTAGTGATTTAATATTGATTTACAAAACTGCATGCCAGCAGGGGTATAATTCCATACTGTTCTCACTACCAGAGTTCTGAATCCCCAATTCCTGCACTGCAAGCCACTCTGGTTCTCCCAAGGTTGCAGACATAATTTACTGTCATCTCTACAACTATCTGTTTCCATTTGTACATAATTGCCCCTTTCTCTTCCCTCCTTCCAAGCCACATATAACCCTATTGCTACATCCAAACGTCCCTCCATTTCACCTCTTCTCTCTTCAAGTCTTGATGGAGCTGGAGTTCAGAGCCCTCTTAGCCGCTTCCTTCTATCACTTTTCCCCCACTGGGAGTATGAATCAAAAAATTTTGGGGGGTCCAGAAGGTAGGAGTTCTGGTTTCTGTAATTGCTTCTCCGCTCAGTATGGGTGTTGGCAGGTTGATCCATATTCCTAGACTGTTTCTATCTTTCCTTAGTGGGGCAGAGTTCTGGAGAGGCGAGGTTATCTGCCCAGAGAAGTCAAGATGGAATCATGGTAGTGTCTGCAATTTGGTGGCTGGAATGTGGTAGGATATAAAGTGAGACAAAATGTTTAATAAATAGGAACCAGGGGGCCAGTCGGTAGCACAGTGGGTTAAGTACACGTGGCGCAAAGTGCAAGGACTGGTGTAAGGATCCTGGTTTGAGCCCCTGGCTCCCCACCTGTAGGGGGAGTCTCTTCACAAGCAGTGAAGCAGGTTTGCTGGTGTCTATCTTTCTCTCCCCCTTACTGTCTTCCCCTCCTCTCTCGATTTCTCTCTGTCCTATCCAACAACAACGACAGCAATTACAATAACAACAATGAAAAACAAGGGCAACAAAAGGGCCTCCAGGAACAGTGGATTTGTAGTGTAGGTGCCAAGCCCCAGCATTAACCCTGGAGGCCAATTAATAAATAATTAAATACCAAAAAGTAGGAACAGAGCATATGACATTAGGGATTTTAGGGTGGAAGGAACCTAGGAAGTCCATTTTAGGCATGTTTCTAAGGGCCTACAACTATAGTAGTTTTTGCTTGAGTCTGATGACTAACATCAAGTTGGTTAAAAACATTGTCTGAGAAAATGGTGTCAGAGTAGAGAAAAGGGCTAGAAAGTTGGATTAGGGCAGAGAGTAGCTCCCATTATTGAAAAAAAAAAATCTCTGAATAAAATTAACTATTTACCCCTATCCACTTGACCCAGAGCCCATATATATTTTTATATTTAGCACCAGATCCTGCGTAACCTCTAAGTCTCTATTGGTCTGAGCTTGCAGCTCATGGTCACAGTTGGGAACACTGCAGGCTGCACTCATTTCCGGACCAGTCTAGGCTCATCATATTTGGGTGGGAATCCAAGGATTCCTTGACTAGGGCCCCAGATGATGAGGTGGTGTGTTATTGATCAAAAAGGCCATTATTATTATTACTATATTATTTAAATTTATTTATTGGGGATTAATGTTTTTTTATTTCTTTATCGGGGAATTAACGTTTTATATTCAGCAGTAAATACAATAATTTGTACATGTATAACATTTCCCAGTTTTCCATATAACAATATAACCCCCCCACTAGGTCCTCTGTCATCCTTTTTGGACCTGTATTTCCCCACCCACCCACCCCAGGGTCTTTTATTTTGGTGCAACATGCCAATTCCAGTTCAGGTTTTACTTGTGTGTGCACTTAACCAGGTTCACCACTGCCTGGCCCACCTCCCTCTCAATCTCTCTATCCAAAGTAAATAAATAAATCAATGAAGTTAGAAAAAAGAGACAGACTCAATCAAAGGAGAGGATCTGGAGACTGAGAGCTGGGGTTGGCCTTTTGAAGCCCTGTGGAGGCCAGGGGAGGAGGCTTTTGGGGACGATGTATTCTTGGGAGACAGAAGCTGTTTTAGGGTGGGGTAGATAGCATAATAGTTATGCAAAAAGACTCATGCCTGAGGCTCAAAAGTCCCAGGTTCGATTCCTGGCACCACCATAAACCAGAGCTGAGTAGTGCTCTGGTAAAAAAAAATAAGAAAAAAAAATACCCTGGCCCTACCATCCTCTCCATTTCTACACCTTCCACTATCATCTCTTGCATTTTGTTATTATTAATCATCGAAAACAGAGCAGTATTTATTCATCTCTGCCTTATGGTGTTGCTGGAACTGAACAGTAGCTATGGAACAGTAGCTTGGACTCCCCCTAAAGACTCAGAAGCCAGGGCTGGGGAGAGAGCATAATGATCATGCAACAAGAGTTTCCTGCTTGAGGTTCCAAGGTCCCAGGTTCAATCCCCAGCACCACCATAAACCAGAGCTGAGCAGCGCTCTAGTAAAAACAAATAAAATAAATAAAAGAAAATCTTTTGAATAATCATTGTGTTATCTCCTCACCCTGCTTCCTCATGATCTGGAAGCGGTTTCTTGGAAGACGTTTCTCAACTCTGCAGTTAGAGGGATGCCAATTTGAGCTACAGTCAGAGCACAGCCCTCTGGAGCCCCAAACCTCCCCATGAATATACATTGGGTGGAATTCAAACTCTTGTGTGTTCTGTAGAGCTGTGTGCGGCCACTTCCTCCTTCCTTGTGTCTCAAGGCACAAAGCATACTGTGCCTTCTTACACAGTTCTCTACCTGCACCAAGCCTCGTCTGCCTCGGGACCTTAGCACCTGCTGCCCTTGTCTAGAAATCCCCCAGGCCCTGAAAAGAAAGACTCCTGTTGCTTCCCTTAAGCCCTCGGTAGATGTTATCTGTTCAATGATGGCTTTATGCAAATGGAAGCTGGTCTGTGTCTTCTTTTCTTTTTTTAAAATTTTTAAATTATCTTTATTTATTGAATGGAGGCAGCCAGAAATGGAGAGGGTAGGGGAGATAGAGAGGAGAGAGAAAGAGAGACACCTGCAGCCCTGCTTCACCACTTGCAAAGCTTTCCCTCTGCAGGTGGAGACCGGGAGCTTGAACCCGGGTCCATGAACACTGTAACAAGTGCGCTCAATCAGGTGCGCCACCACCCGGTCCCTCTTTTTTTTTTTTTTTTTAAATATTTATTTATTCCTTTTTTGTTGCCCTTGTTAGTTCATTGTTGTAGTTATTATTGTTGCCTGTCTTCGTTGTTGGATAGGACAGAGAGAAATGGAGAGAGGAGGGGAAGACAGAGAGGGTGAGGAAGATAAACACCCGCAGACCTGCATCATCACTTGTGAAGTGACTCCCCTGCAGGTGGGGAGCCGAGGGCTCTAACCGAGATCCTTACACAGGTCCTTATGCTTTGCGCCACGTGCACTTAACCCGCTGTGCTACCGCCGGACTCCCTGGTCTGTATTTTCTTTGCCCTGCTTCCTTCCTATAGTATGTAACATGTTACTACTACAAAAAATAATTACTAATGATTATTTGAGCAGAACACTGCTTAGCTCTGGCTTCTGGTGGTGCTGAGGATTGAACCTGGGGCCCCCAGAGCCTCAGGCATAAGAGGCTTTTGCATAACCATTATGCTAACTTCCCAGTCTGAGCAGCAATCCCTGGTGATGTGGAAGCTAGGCTTCAACCTGGGCCTCCACACCGCAAGGCAAGCATCCTACCCAACGTGCATCCAGGAACCTCCAGACCCCATAAACCCCAGGGAGCCCCTTCCCACCGCGCCTGCGCAGTCGTACTGCGCTCGCGCGCTCGCGGCTCCGGGCGGAGGCGAGCACTCCTTTACGAGGCGCGGCGCCCGGCGGAGGGTTACAGGCCACGAGGGCGGGCCGACTGTGGGCGTGGCCTTTGACGGGCGTGGTTTTCTCCACCGATGGGCGTGGCCTCCCGGGTGTCCCACGGGCGCCCACCGCTCCTCTCTCAATCGCGTGCTCCCCGCCGGCCGCACCGACCGCCCTCCCGGCCGCTTGCCCGCCCGTCGGTCCCCACGCCCGCGCAGCGCCGCCGCCCGCCGCAGCCATGTCCAAGGAGCCGCGGGCCGGGCGGGAGGAGATCCTGGAGTGCCAGGTGATGTGGGAGCCCGACAGCAAGAAGAACACGCAGATGGACCGCTTCCGGGCGGCCGTGAGCGCCGCCTGCGGCCGGGCGCTGGGTGAGTGCCCCCCGCTGCCCGGGTGCTGGGCGTGGCGGCCGGCGGCCTCGGGGTGGCGGGGACGAGCTCCCGCTTCCGGGCGCTGCAGGGGCCGCTCGGCTCGTGGGTGGGGGTTTGGGGGGCGTCTTCCGACTGTGGGGTTTGGCTTCTTTGTGGGAGGCATCATCCCCCCTCTCGCGGACAGGGTCACCCCACTCCCTGGAGGCTCACCCCTCTTTCTTGGAGGGCCACCCCTTTTATGGGTGTCACCCTTCCTTCTGGGGGAGGATCACCCCTCTCTCTCTTGGAGCCCCCCCACTCAGGCCTGCCCCCCTGTGAACTGAGCTAGGCCTTTGGTCCCGGTGACTCGGGGTGCTCCCGGGGAATCTTGGATCGAGACATGTTGGGGGGCTGCCCCTGCACACGGGGCTCCCCTCCTCTGGGGACCGGTGCCAGCCAGCAGTGCCCTGGCGTTGTCTGCGCCCTGCACCCCGAGGCTGACCTTGCTGGGGGGGCCGCCCTGGGGCCCCGGGCACCCAGAAGGATGGACCGAGGGAACCCTCCTGTGCAACGGGGCAGGGTGCTCTCCCGGGGTGACACGGAAACCGCAAGGGCCCCGCCGACCCACCCAAAGGCCCCCTGCAGCCAGGCTCCTGGCTGGGGGTGCTGGTGGCCCAGAGACCCCTCTTCTTGGGAGACCCAGGCCTCTTGATCTCCTGGCCGGTCGCCCTCGCACACAGAGGGCTTTGGAGGTGTCTTTTCCTTCCTCCCACCCCAGCACGCCTCAGGGCCCCCCTGGTTTCTGTGGGTGGCATTGCTTGCCTGGGTCAGCGGCACTGAAAGGGACACCCTTGTCACCTGCCTCCCGCCTCTGCAGGCAGCAGGGAGCCTGGCTCCTCACCTCCTGCCCAGTCCTGCACCTCCCAGGGCCTCGCCCTTCCTGAGCTGCTGGCTCCATGCCCTGGCCCCCCCCCCAGGGCCGGAGGGAGCTGGGCCACAGTTGTGACTTTGTCACATCGTGGTTCCTTGTTGACCATGGCCTTGGTGCAGCTTCCTCCAGGGCCCTCGGGTGGGCACGGCCGGGGCAGCTGTGACCCTCCAGGGGCGATAGGCGGTGGGTACCAGATGGGGAACAGTCTAGACTTCCAGGAAGAGCCAAGATGGGAGCCAGGCTGTCCCTCGCACCCTGGCCTGGGTTCCCCAGGTGTCAGGTGCTACAGGAAATGTCATGTCTCGGGGTGTTGGGGTCTGTCTGTAACCTGACCACCTGGGTTTGGAACTGTCCCGGTTACCCCACTGAGAGAGCAGGAGGGACGCACCCATCTCCCCCACCTCAGTTCTCATCTGTAAAACGGACCTCACCAGAGGCGTGGCTGTTGAGTGGGGGGCCTGTGAGGGGACTGAGGGAACACCAGTCAGCACCCTGATTTCTCACCTCCTGTCCATCCCTTGGGGCCTGTGGGTCAGGTTGGACCTGTGGATTTATGTGGCTGGACAGCTCATGGGCTTTGGGCTTGGACTGCCAAGTGGGGTTCCTGCCTGGTCTGGGCTTTGTCCCTCCTCCTTGTCCATCTCTTCCACAAGCCTGGCACCTTTAAGATCTGACTCCTGGGTGGGGGAGACAACATAATGGTTCTGCAAAAGACTGT
The DNA here is from genome assembly GCF_950295315.1 of Erinaceus europaeus. Lineage (NCBI taxonomy): Eukaryota > Metazoa > Chordata > Mammalia > Eulipotyphla > Erinaceidae > Erinaceus > Erinaceus europaeus. The sequence continues at coordinate 17,992,000 of NC_080167.1, forward strand.
CAAGCCTGAGGCTCTGTGGTACCAGGTTCAATCCCAGCACCACTATCAGCCACAGCAGAGTAGTGCTCTGGCCTCTCTCCTTCTCCCTCTCTCTCATTAAAACAACATCAGTAACAAAAGATAACAAAAGAGCTGTCTCCGACAGATGCTGTCTTGGTTATTCTTCGTGAATATTACCTCCTTCTTCCTGCTCTCTGAGTGTATGACATCACCCCCTGCCTTCTCACCTCTCTGTAAGCATTCCTGTGGCCCTTAACTTGTGTCCACCGCACCACCAGAATATTCCAGCCTGGCTGTTGCCATGACTTGACCCCACAGAGAACACATAGTCTCTAAGCCCTTGCTCCAGCCTTAAGGATGGGTTGACACCCCCCCCCCCCAGCCCTGCAAGCAGGGGGATCCCCTAGGCTGCCTACCTGCTCAGGAGCCCATCTGCAGGACAGAAAGTCATGGAATGGTGGAGTCACGCATCCTTTCCTCTCCTCACTGCTCACAGCTCCCCAAGAGCTCCCAGTGTACCCCCAGGCCTGTAGCTCTCTGGAGGGGACCTCCTGGGGAGCCTTCAGCTCTAGCCCAGTGGGTGTACCTTTCTGGAGCCCCCAGGGGATGTTTTGTGTGTCCCAGCCTTCTGTAGCCAGGGAGTGAGTGACTCCAGCTTTCAAGCCCTTGCTCTGCGGCAACCCCATCCCGGAACCCTACAAGCAAACCACCGGGACAGGTTTCCGCTAGACAGTGCCGGGGGCCTGGGCTCATAGTTCCAGCAGAGTTGGAGGACAGTTCCAGCCCCCCTCAGGCATCACAGTCCCTCTGTGTCTGCAGGCCGGGCTGTCAGAGTCTTGAGCTGAGCTTTGACCGAGGAGGCTGGTCCCGGCTGCAGGGGTGGTGGACCTGCCCGGTGCAGGCAGGTGAGCGGTGTTAGGGGCAGCTAATTCTTGGTCATCAGGCCCCACTGCCAGCCCTTTTATGTATAATCCTCCCTAATCCTGCTTTTGTCTACCTCCCCGCTGAGAAAACAGAAGCTTAAAGTCTTGGTGGGGAGCTTGCAGCTGGGAATCAGTGCTTCTAACCCCATGTGATGTGTGATGTTGCCTCTCTGTGTACCTGAAGGAGCCAGTGGGGTCACTGTCCCCAGCTCCGACTGTCACCACGGTCACTCTGCCTTCCAGGGTGGCATGGTTTCACTGTGTGATGTCCCCATGAGGAGGAAATCACCTGAGGACATGTTTCTCAGAATGTGTCCCTCCGTCGTATGCCACATGGCTTTGTGTGGTGTGACAAGGGCACTAAGTCGCTTGTCTCTGTGTGACAAACCGCCCAGGGCTTAGCAGCCATGACAGACCTGGAGTGATCTGGCCCAGAGGGTGTTGACGTGGTGTCTCTCCGCAGCCACTGCCATCTGAATGCCTCTCAGGTGGTCCCTCCCCTGGCAGCGAGTCAGCCCCTGTCTCATTCCACCCAGACTGTGCTTCCCAACGGTGCGGTGCTGGCTTCTCCCAGCAGGAGGGCAGGACTGTAGGTTTCCACAGCAGGAGCCCAGTCAATCATTCCAACATCCCCACAGCCCTGAACCCTCAGTGTGGGGAGTGGCAGCGTGGGGAGCATGGGCTGGCCATCAGGACCAGATGCTTTGCGTTTTTTTTATTATTCAAAACCATTTTTTTTATTGCCATTAGAATTATCACTGGGGCTCAGTGCGAATCCACCACTCCCAGTGGCCATTTTTTCCCATTTTATTACACAGCACAGAGAGAAATTGAGAGAGGAGGGTGAGATATATATAGAGAAAGAAGGACCCCTGCAGACCTGCTTTGTGGCTCGTGAGGCATCCCCCATGCAGGTGGGGAGCAGGGACTTGAGCCTGGATCCTAGCATATTGTTACTTGTGTGCTCAATTTGGTGTGTTAGATTCTCTCTCTCTCTCTTTAAATAAATTTTATTTATTTCCAGGGCACTGCTCCACTCTGGCTTACTTTAACATGTGCATTCAACCAGGTGCACCACCACCTGGCCCCATCTCTGGCTTACTTTAATGGTGGTGCCAATAATTGAACCTGAGACAGAGCCTCAGGCCGGAGAGTCTTGTTGCATAACCACCATGCTCTCAGCCCAGCCCCAGCAGCTCTTTTCTCAGGAGGCACCAGACACCCTGAGTTTTGTTTGAAAGCTAGACTCTGTGAGCGCTGGGCAGACTGACCCAGGCGTGCCAGGCTGGCGGCTCTTGAGTGATGTGGGCACTGGGAAGCCCGTGGGCGCCCTGTGCCTATGACTTGCCTGAGTTGGGGGTGGTGAAAGTGTGTCCACACTGAGCTGGCCTGTCCCCTGGGGTCTTAGCAGTGGAGACACTGTTGCTTTTCTGGGTCCCCAGGTGACAGGTGGCTGAGGCAGGTGACACACTTGAGCCTGTGGGCCTATGTGTCTCCCGTGGGGACCTGGCTTCAAGCTTCTGCTCCATCTCGTGTCTGTGTGGAGGAGGCTCAGTGCTGTATGCTCTTGCCATTATAGTTCCTGAAGATCAAGGTGATTAAAAAACCTCCGTGGGAAGGAGAGGAGCTGTAGGGCTTGTTTGTCAGGGCAGCTCCTCTTGGCCACCCGCCCCCCTCTCCCACGACCAGCCCTGCTGGAGGTGCCTTTCCCTCCCATCTTAGCTCATCACACCCTGTGACTTGCGCCCCCTGCTGGGAAGTGGGCAGAGGGAAGCATGGCACTGTGCTCAGCTCTCTTCTCTGTGCTTAATGTGTCTTGACTCACTCAGCCCTGACGATGGACCTGTAAGTACCTTGATCTCCCACTTCCGGAGAAGAGCCTGAAGCCCTGAAAGGATGAGTTCCTGAGACCCAGGCCACTCAGTGGGGAAGACTGGCTCTCAGCCCAGGCAGTGGCCTTCTACAGCCTTGCTCCGTGCGTGGCACCCCCTCAGCAGCATTGTCCCCACTTCCCAGAGGGGAACTGGGCTCAGGCAGGGAGGCGCTGGTCTAGAGAGTGACAGTTTCTGCATCAGGTCAGCCATCTTGGTCCTGGTGCCCCTCGTCACAGGTGCATTTGTGGCCATCTGCAGCCACAAGGGAAACTGAGTCCCACAGAGGCCAAGTGGCCTGCCTGAGGTCTCTATGCAAGGTTTCTGGAGTCATGACTATCCCCAGCTCTCCAGACACACTGTCCCGTGTCCTGTGTCTGTCTCTTTCCCCCACTCACTTGGTTGACCAGGTCTGTGACCCCCCCCCCCCAGCTTAGTGGTGGGAGCAGGGCTGCAGAGAAGTACTCTTTGGGGCTTGGGGGAGGCATGGCATCATTGCATTCCCCAGGACTACATTTAAAAAAAATTTATTTATTTCCTTTCTGTTGCTCTTTTTAAAAAATTGTTGTTGTAGTTATTATTGTTGATGTCGTCATTGTTGGGTAGGACAGAGAGAAATGGAGAGAGGAGGGGAAGACAGAGAGGGGGAGAGAAAGATAGACACCTGCAGACCTGCTTCACTGCTTGTGAAGTGACTCCCCTGCAGGTGGGGAGCCGGGGGCTCGAACCGGGATCCTTATGTCAGCCCTTGCGCTTTGCGCCACGTTCACTTAACCTGCTGCGCTACTGCCCGACTCCCCCACTTTTTTTTTGCCTCCAGGGTTATTGCTGGGGATCAGTGCCTGCACCATAAATCCACTGCTCCTGGAGGCTATTTTTTCCCTTTTGTTGCCCTGGTTGTTTTATCATTGTTGTGGTTATTATTATTGTTGTTATTGATGTCATTGTTGGATAGGACAGAGAGAAATCGAAGAGGGGAAGACAGAGAGGGGGAGAGAAAGACAGACACCTGCAGACCTGCTTCACTGCCTGTGAAGCGATCCCCCTGCAGGTGGGGAGCTGGGGGCTCAAACTGGGATCTTTATGCTGGTCCTTGTGCTTTGTACCATGTGCGCTTAACCCACTGCCTGACCCCCAGGGCCACAGTTTTTAATTTGTTTTATTTATTTTTCTATCTTTATTATTTATTATTTTTTATCTTTATTTATTTATTGCATAGAGACAGCTAGAAATTTACAGGGAAGGGAGAGATAAGAGAGGAAGAGAGACAGAAAGACTGCAGTACTGCCTTCTCCCTGTAGATGGGGACTGGGGAGTCAAACCTGGGTCCTTGTGCACTGTAATGTGTGCACTCAATCAGGTGTGCCACCACTCAGCCCCTATTTGTTTTATTTTAATGAGAGAGAAAGAGATACAGAGAGAGATACCAGAGCACTGCTCAGCTCTGGCTTCTGGTGGTGCTGGGGATTGAACCTGGGACTTTGAAGCCTCAGGCATGAGAGTCTCTTTGCAGAACCATTATGCTGTCTCCCCACCTTGGGCTCCCACTTCCATAACCCTTCTCTAAGGGCAATGCAGTGGGGTGACTGTCCTCCCTCCATTCAGGCTGGTCCCCGCTCCCTCTGGCGCTCTTCCCCTGGCCCCAGGCTTCCTCGCTGTGTCTGTGCCCTACCCTTCCTGTCCCCCTCCTTCTGCATCTCGTTCCCACTGTCCAGCTCTCAGTCACCACTCCTCTTCCTGGATCCAGCTTGGGGACAGCTACAGATGCCACAAAGAGAGAAGGGACATTGGTGGTCTGGTAGGTGGCGTGGTGGATAAAGTACTGAACTCTCAAACATGAGGATCCGAGTTTGATCCCTGGCAGCACATGTACCAGGATGATGTCAGGTTCTTTCTCTGTCTCCTATCTTTCTTATTAATAAATAAAATATTAAGTGTGGGGGGGAAGGGACATTGGTGGAGGCTAGGGCTATTCATTTCTCCCTCTGTGTACACACTGGGATCGCGAGGACAAGCATATTGTGGGCTGTTGGGTAACAGTGAGAGAATCAGTCTTGGCAAATGTGTTCTGTGGTTCTTTTGCTGGCACCATATATTGGTCATTGGCCATGCTGCCCTCGGCCTTCCTGCAGGCAGGGCCATGCTTCCCGACAGCCCCTAGTCTCAGAGCCCAGGCCCCAGGCACTCTCTTTAAAGATGTGGCATAACTGCCCCAGTGCTTTCCTGTGTGGCGGCCAGCATGTGGGTTTGTTTAAAAAAATTAATTTGATGGGAGTCAGGCTGTAGCGCAACGGTTAAGCGCAGGTGGCGCAAAGCGCAAGGGCCGGCATAAGGATCCCGGTATAAGGATCCCGGTTTGAACTCTGGCTCCCCACCTGCAGGGGAGTCGCTTCACAGGCGGTGAAGCAGGTCTGCAGGTGTCTATCTTTCACTCCCCTCTCTGTCTTCCCCTCCTTTCTCCATTTCTCTCTGTTTTATCCAACAACAATGATGACAATAATAATAACCACAACAATAAAACAAGGGCAACAAAAGGGAATAAATAAATAAATATAAAAAAATAAAAAAAATTGAGATGGCCTAGGAAGTGGTGCAGTACTAAAGTGTTGGGTTTTCAAACATAAGATGAAGAGTTCAATCCCCATGCCTATGAGAGAGTGGTACTTTGATTCTCTCTGTCCTCTAACCTGTCACGTTCATAAATGAATCTTTAAAATAATTGGAGGGGGCGGTTGAGCTGTGGTGCACCAGGCTGAGCACAGTGTTTTAAGTCCTCAGTCTGCCTCTGCAAGGGGGAAGCTTCAAGAGTATGAAACAGGTCTGCAGGTTCCTTTCTCACTCTCTCTCTCTATCCCCCGTCACTCTCAGTTTCTGTCCTATCAAATAAAGAGGTAACTGCTTTTCAGAAATTGGGAGCATTCCCCCAAGACCACTTTTCAGATGCCTCTGAACACCATTGGCTCTCTGTCATTCCATTCCTGAACTACTGAGACTGTCTCTTCAGAGATAAATCTTAGCTATGTGCCTTTTATTTTTAGACAATTACAATGATCTGTATCACTGGTCAGTGGAATCATACTCGGACTTCTGGGTAGAGTTCTGGAAATTCAGTGGGATTGTCTTCTCACGCATGTATGATGAGGTAAGTGGAGATTCTACTTAAAAAAATATAAAGGGGAAATATTGACAAGATCATAGGATGAGAGGGGTACAATTCCACATAATTCCTACCACCAGATCTCCGTATCCCATCCCCTCTCTTGAAAGATTTCCATCCCCTCTCTTGAAAGCTTTCCTATTCTTTTTTAAATTAATTAATTAATTTTCCCTTTTGTTGCCCTTGTTTTTTATTGTTTTAGTTATTATTGTCATTGTTAATGTTGTCGTTGTTGGATAGGACAGAGAGAAATGGAGAGAGAAGGGGGAGACAGGGGGAGAGAAAGATAGACACCTGCAGACCTGCTTCACCACCTGTGAAGTGACTCTCCTGCAGGTGAGGAGCTGGGGTCTTGAACCAGAATCCTTAAGCCAGTCCTTGTGCTTTGTGCCACTTGCACTTAACCTGCTGCACTACCACCCGACTCCTGAAAGCTTTCCTATTCTTTATCTTGAAAGCTTTCCTATTCTTTCTCTCTCTGGGAACATGGACTCAGGACCATTATGCGGGACAGAAAGTGCAAGATCTGGCTTCTGTAATTGCTTCCCTGCTGAACATGGGCATCGGCAGGTCGATCCATATAGCCAGCCCTAGTGGGGCAGGGCTCTGGGGAGGCGGGGCTCCAGGACACATTGGTGAGGTCATCTGTCCAGGGAAGTCAGGTTGACATCATGGTAGCATCTGGAACTTGGTGGCTGAAAAGCTTTAAGATATAAAGCAGAACAAATAGTTAAATAATATATATTTATTTATTCCTTTTTTGTTGTCCTTGTTTTTTGTTGTTGTAGATATTGTTGTCGTCATCGTTGGATAGGACAGAGAGAAATGGAGAGAGGAGGGGAAGACAGAGGGGGAGAGAAAGATAGACACCTGCAGACCTGCTTCACCACTTGTGAAGCTACTCCCCTGCAGGTGGGGAGCCAGGGGCTCAAACTGGGATCCTTACGCCGGTCCTTGCACTTTGGGCTACCTGTGCTTAACCCACTGCGCTTCTGCCCGACTTCCGTTGTAACTTCTTTAGCCAGTCATCTGTTGATGGGCCTTTAGGCTGCTTCCACTCCTTGGCTATTGTGAATATTACAGCTATAAACATAGGGGTGCATATGTCTATTTTAATTAGTGTTTGCTTTTCCTTTGGGTAAATGTCTAAAAGTGTATTGTTGGATCAGAAACTCATTCCACTTTTATTTGTTTAAGGACTCTCCACTATTGTATGTATTTCTTGTGCAATACCAGGGATCAAAACCAGGGCCTCACATATTGGTTTCTTGTGTTCTACATCCAGATCCAGGTAATTTGCTTGGACACAAATGCCAGAGCAGTACCTTGTCCAAGTCACTGCTCATTTTTTTCCTGACCTGAGTTTTTTTGAGAACTCTTCCAACTCCTCTCATGCAGCAAATCATTAAGTACATGGAGGTGAAGGGAGTCCTCTTCTTCAACATTTCACTGCCTGTGTTTTGGTTGGATTTGGGGCTGAGCCATCCTGAAAGGCTCTTCTGTAGGCATTTGGCAAAGGAAGTTCACGTGGCAGCCTCCTGGGGAGAGGAGGTGAAAGGTGAAACTTCCCGAAGGATGGGCTGGGGGTGGAGGTGGGGTGGGAGAATTTCGAGCTCTCGTGGTCCGTGGTCCGCTCTTCAGAGTGTATGGACTGAGCGGGTGCTTGCCACACTTATCTGCTTTCTTTTCAGCAGATAAGGTGTTTAGTTAATATTTGCCGAAAGAGTAAATGAGTGAGGTGTTGCTTCCCTTAGCATTCACTTTTTTTAAATTTTTAAATTTTTTTATTTTTTAAATATTTATTTAATTTATTTATTCCCTTTTGTTGCCCTTGTTGTTTTATTGTTGTGGTTATTATTGTTGTCATCGTTGTTGGATAGGACAGAGAGAAATGGAGAGAGGAGGGGAAGACAGAGAGGAGGAGAGAAAGATAGACACCTGCAGACCTGCTTCACCGCCTGTGAAGCGACTCCCCTGCAGATGGGGAGCCGGGGTTCGAACCGGGATCCTTATGCAGGTCCTTGTGCTTTGCGCCACCTGCGCTTAACCCGCTGCGCTACAGCCCGACTCCCAGCATTCACTTTTTTAAAAAAACTTTATTGAGGAATAATTAACAAACATAATCATACATTTATTTATTTACCAGAGCACTGCTCAGCTGTGGCTTATGGTGGTGCTGGGGATTGAACTTGGGACTTTGGAGCCTCACCCATGGAGTCTTTTTGTATAGCCATGATGTGGTCTCCACCCCCCACAGCACAGTCGTGCATATTTAAATAGTACAGTGTGATTGTTTGTTATACATCATAGCTTGATTACTGAGATTAAGGTCCAAGATCATTAATTCTTTTTATTTCCCTGTATAATAAACAAAGAGAGATTCCATAATATCTAATCTTAGAAACATTTGTTATTTTAATGAGAGAGACACCAGAGCACAACTCAGCTCTGGTTTATGGTGGTGCTGGGGATTGAACCTAGAACTTCAGAGCATCAGTCATGAGAGTCTCTTGCAGAACCATTATGCTGTCTCCCCAGTCTGCAACTTTAAGTAGATAGTATCATATTTTTCATTATTGGACGTTAACTATATTTTTTATCTTTTGGCCTTTAGCCCAATTAAGTGTCTAGTCTATAAATTTTTCCTTTTTTTGGCCATGATGATTACTGCTGATTCTAGGTGCGTGTACAACTCCACCAATCTTGGTGACCACCCCCCCTTTTTTCCTTTGTTTCTGATAGTGAGAGGGAAAAAAAGAAAAAGGCAGAGAGGAAGAGAGATACCTGCGACACTGCTCATGAAGCTTCCCCCTGCAGGTAGAGGACTGGGAGGCTCGAACCCTGGTCTTTGTGTGTGTGTGGTACCATATATCTTCTGCCAGATGAGTCAGCACCCAGCTCCTGCAAAATAATTTAATGTTTAGTCCTGGAGCTACTGCTTCTGAAGAGCAACTGGTAGGCAGATGCTGGCCATGGAGCCTCACAAGTTTCCTTGTCACTCCCCGTAGGTGGTGGACATCTCAAAAGGGATCGCGGATGTCCCTGAGTGGTTCCGAGGCAGCCGGCTGAACTATGCGGAAAACCTTCTGAAGCACAAAGACAACGACAAAGTCGCCCTTTATGTCGCGAGTGAGTTCGGAGCACTGCTGGCAGTTGCTCCTCTTAATCTTCCCACTGCCTGTTCCTTGCGGGGCCTCGGGCTGGGCTCGGTGCGGCGCAGAAACATCCAGAAAGAAACCCTCCGTGTTGGATTACCCAGCACCATCCTGACACCTTCCTGTCTTCTTCCTCTTTCTTTCTTTCTTTCTTTCTTTCTTTCTTTCTTTCTTTCTTTCTTTCTTTATTTATTTATTTATTTATTTATTGGATGGAGTCAGAGAGAAACTGAAAGGGAAGGGGGAGACAGAGATGGAGAGAGACGCCTGCAGCCCTGCTTCACCACTCATGAAGCTTTCCTCCTGTAAGTGGGGACCAGGGGCTTGAACCTGGGTCCTTGTGCACTGTAATGGGAGTGCTTAACCAGCTGCACCACCACCTGGCCCTTCCTTTCTTTCTTTCTTTCTTTCTTTTTTTTTTTTTTAAGGTGGTGAGACGCGTCTGACGTGAAACCAGCCCAGCCACTTTCCAGGGCAGAGGCCTGCAGTGTCAGGGCTGGCCGCACACTGCCCAGCAGGGCCCTAGCACCTTCTTGCTCGTGACGCGTCAGGTCTCGGTCTGTCTCCCTCACACCCTCTGCCTTGGTCACCACATTTCTACTTTCTTTTCATTGCTTTTTAAAAAAATTTTTAAACTTTTATGTATGTACTGTTGGATAGAGACAGAGAAATTTAGAGGGGAGGGAGATGTAAAGAGACAGAGAGACACCTGCAGCACTGCTTCATCACTTGTGAAGCTTTCCCCCTACTGATGGGGGCCAGGGGCTTGAACCCAGGTCCTTGTGCACTGTAATGTATGTGCTTAACCAGATGTGCCACCGCCTGCCCCCCCTTTTTTGCCTCCAGGGTTATTGCTGGGGCTCAGCTAGTTTTTACAACTCTTTTCTTGTGTGCCCTGCCATCTCAGTCTTGTCCTTTAGAAGCATCTGAGTGTGGTTCCCTAGCATCTCACCAAGAAAGACCTCCACACTCTTTCCCACCTCAGATCCTCCTCTGCCCAATTCAAAGTCCAAGGAAGAGAAGAGTTGGGTTTTGGGAAAGAGCTACGGCAGCATGGTAGCTCAGTGTTAGCACAGAACTTGTAGGCTGGAGGCCCCAGGTTCGATCTCTGGCACCGCCGTATGCCAGAGCTGAGTGGTGTTCTAGTCTACCTCTCCCCTCCCCCCACCTCACTCATTAAAAAAATTAAATTGGGAGTTGAGCGGTAGTGCAGCGGGTTAGGCGCATGTGGCACAAAACACAAAGACCGGCATAAGGATCCCGGTTTGAGACCCCCGGCTCCCCACCTGCTGGGGAGTCGATTCACAGGCGGTGAAGCAGGTCTGCGGGTGTCTATCTTTCTCTCTCCCTCTCTGTCTTCCCCTCCTCTCTCCATTTCTCTCTGTCCTATCCAACAACAATGACATCAATAACAACAACAATAATAGCTACAACAACAATGAAAAACAACAAGGGCAACAAAAGGGGAAATAAATAAATAAATAAATATAAAAAATTTAAAAAAGTAAATTAAGTTAAATTACTTCTTTTTAAAAGTAGAAAAAAAAAGGGGTGCATTGCACCAAAGTAAAAGACTCTGGGGTAGGTGTGTTCAGCAATAACCTGTGCCACGAAGCCACTGCTCCTGGAGGCTGGTTCTACCCCTCTTCCCCCCCCCTTTGTTGCCCTTGTTGTTTAACATTGTTGTGGTTATTATTATTGTTGTTGATGTCATTGTTGTTGCATAAGGGGGGAGGGAGAGACACCTGCAGCACCGTTTCACTGCTCAGGAAGTTCCCCCCTGAAGGTGGGACCTTGGTACTTGAACCCGGGCCCTTGCACATTGTAATGTGTGTGCTCTACCAAAGGTGCCACCGCCTGGCCTCTCTGTTTTCTGTTTCTGCTGGTTTTGACCCCTGTCGATGTTTCACATGGCTGGAATATGGTGTTCGCTTTGACTTTCACTCAGCGCTTCTTCCAGGCTCCTCCAGCCACGTTGTAGCATGGTGGACTCCTTTCCTTTTAGGGCAGTATAATATTCCATTGCGTGGAGAGACCATATTTCCTTCCTTTCTTTTCTAGGTCTTGCTGCCTGCACAATTCCACTGATCCTGGTGACCATTTCTCTCTTCTTTTCTTTTGTTTGTTCGTTTTTGTTTTTCCTTTTTGTTGCCCTTGTTTTTTTATTGTTGTAGTAATTACTGTGGTAGTTATTATTGTTGTTATTGATGTCGTCGTTGTTGGTTAGGACAGAGAGAAATGGGGAGAGGAGGGGGAGGCAGGAGAAGAGAAAGATAGACACCTGCAGACCTGCTTCACCGCCTGTGAAGCGACTTCTTAACGCTGGTCCTTGTGCTTTGCGCCACGTGTGATTAACCCGCCGCTCTACCGCCTGACCCCCTTCCCTTTTCTTTTTTAGCTATTTTGGAAGGCAGCTATGCTCACCACTATACCACCAACACCTTTTTTTTTGCTATTTTGATAGAGGATGAGAGACAGAAAGGGAGGAAGGGAGGGAGAAAGACACACACACACACACACACACACACACACCCCTGTAGCACTGCTCCACCACTTATGAAGCTTTTCCCCGTAGGTGGGGATGGGGGCCTTGAACTTGGGTCATCATGTGTAGTGATATGTGTGTGCTCTACTGGGTGTGCCACTGCCCAGCCCTGACTACCCTTTCTTCATCCATTTGCCCACTGCGGAGCATTCCCGGGTGCTGCCACCACTAGGCTTTAAAAGTAGCGCTGCCGTGAGCGTGGGCATGCAGTCAGATGTCTCTGAGATCCTTTGAATTCTTTAGGATCTGTACCCAGGTGTGGCATGGCTGGGTCCCCCAGTAATTCTCTGTTGAATGTTTGGAGAAGCCTCCACACTCTTTCCCATAGACTGCTCTTGGCACAATTCCAGCATTATCAAGAATTCTGTTGCCTCTTTATTATCCCTGGGAAGGGTGGGGACAGGCACGTGACTGTCTTTTATGGGAGAAATTGAGACACCTAACGCTCACACACCAGCCTTTTGGAAGGGGAATGAGGGAACCCCAGCTAGAATCACTTTCCTCTGGGTTTTTCTTTTAAAATACGGCTGCCAGCTGAGCACACGAATGACCATGTGCAAGAACCTGGGTTCAAGGCCCCTTACCCCGACTCCCCACCTGCGGGGGGGATACTTCATGAGCAGTGAAGCAGGTCTGCAGGTGTCTCTCTCTCCCCCTCAATTTCTTTCTGTCCTATCAGATATAAAAAAAATGAAGAAAGGGGGAGTCGGGCGGTAGTGTAGGTGGTTAAGTGTAGGTGGCACAAAGCGTAAGGATCCCAGTTCGAGCCCCCAGCTCTCCACCTGCAGGGGGGTTGCTTCATTGGCAGTGAAGCAGGTCTGTGGGTTTCTGTCTCTTCCTCTCTCTGTCTTCCCCTCCTCTCTTCATTTCTCTGTGTTCTATCCAACAACGATAACATCAATAACAACAACAATAATAACTACAACTAGGGCAACAAAAGGGGATGAATAAATAAATAAATAAATATTTTAAAAATTAAGAAAGGAAAAAAGGAAAGAAAGAAAAATGGTCTCCAGGAGCAGTGACTTTTTCATGCAGGCACGGAGCCCCAGTGATAACCCTGGTGGCAAAAAAGAAAAAAAAATAACAGCTATAATATTTAAAATAGGTAACCTTAACTAGAAGTTTTCTTCGCAAGGAGAGAATGGTGGTTAAGTCCCTAATTAAATTTCATTTTAGGGCCTGGGAGATAGCTCACGTGGTAGAGGTCCTGGCATCACACGGGAACACCATGGCTGGGCACTAGGGGACACTCCGTGACCGGTGCAGTCAGTGGTGCTATGCTGTCTGTCCCTCTTTCTGTCTCTCTCTGTCTGCTGGGAGCAGTGGAATCTCACATGTGTGAGGCCCCAGAGCAAAAAAAAAAAAAAAAGAGAGAGAGAGAGCGATCCAAGGCACTGCTCAGCTCTGGCATAAAGTGGCAAAGGGGAATCTAACCCGAGGCCTCTGGTTCAATCCAGGCATGCAAGGTGGTGCTCTAGGAGCTTGAGCTGTCTTCCTGGCCCCCAGCCAGTCCTTTGGGAGGCTGGGTTCAGAGTGGAGTAGTGTGAACAGCCTCTCTCTCTTTGCTTAGAGCGGGGTTAGGAGGTGTGCTTCTGGCGCCTTCTGCTGTATTTCTTGCATCCTCCACCCACCCCTCACCATCCCCTTCCTGCTCTATAGTTGAGTCCCTTCTTTCAGTGATCTCCACCTTCCCTGTTATTTGCAGTGGGCACAAGTGCCCTCAAGCCAGCCATCAAGTTCAGTTTACACATTGACTCTCTTGGTTCACTGGGCTCCTGAGCTGGCTGATGATTGACTCAGAGATTTAAAAATAGTCGGATCTCATTTTCAACATGCTCTTCTTATTTCTCTCTTCCTTTCTTCCTTCCTTCCTTCCTTCCTTTCCTACTTTCTTTCTTATTGCCATGAGAGTTATCACTGGGCCTCTCTTCCTGCACTGTAAATCCACTGCTCCTGGCAGCAATTTCCCCCTTTTATTTTATTTTATTTTATTTGGTAGGACAGGGAGAAATTGAGAGAGGAGAGGAGGAGAAGATAGGGAGAGGGCAGGGGTAGGTAGCAAAATGGTTATGCAAAAGAGACTCTCATGCCTGAGGCTCCAAAGTCCCAGGTTTAATCCCTTGCACCACTATAAACCAGAGCTGAGCAGTGTCTGGTTAAAAAAAAAAAAAAATAGGGAGAGAGAGAGATCTTAATAGACATTTGTAGACCTGCTTCATTGCTTGTGAGGCATCTCCTCTGCAGGTGGGGAGTGGAGGCTTGAACCCAGGTCTTCTTGTATGATAACGTATGTGCTCAACCGGATGTGCCATCATCCGGCCCTGTGCTTCTGATTTCTTCCTTCCTCCCCAGTGGTACGCAGGGGCTGGCAGAGTCTGCTCTGTGCCCACGTGGGTATTCCGGGCAGAACTCATCCTTCCTCCCCATGGGGCCAAGTGAGGCCCCAAGGTGTTTGCTGAAGAGTCAGCTGTTGCACCATCGCCTTCATGCTCCAGCGAGCGCCGTGAAACCAGCAGGCGTCAGCTGAGTGTGCGGGAATGGGCCAAGGGTGGCCAGTGCAGCACATTCAGTCTCTTAAACTGTGGGTTTCAGGCTGCCGAGTGCTTCATTAGGCCGCACGGTGACCTGGGCTGGGACTTCAGGAGAGGTGATGACAGGCTGGGGAGAAAAGGGGGTGGAGCAGGCCCATGGGAAGAACAGGCTTACGGCGAAGGGAAACCTGGATGTTAGTTGATTTTGCACAAGAGAGACTCCATTATGGAGAAGTGAAAAGCAGCAATCAGGAAAGAAATATTGACATCACAGGCAAAGCAAATTGTTTATATCTAAAACATTTATGTTCAAAGGATTGCTTTCTTTCCAGTAGAAGTGCATTCAGATAATCTTCCTACACGTACACAACACTGGGTCTAGGGTTTCTTTTTTCTTTTTTTGCCTCCAGGGTTATCTCTGGGGCTCAGTGCCTGCACTACGAATCCACTGCTGCTGGCCGCCATTTTTTCCCTTTTGTTGCCCTTGTTGTTTATCATTGTTGTTATTGCTGTGTTGGATAGGACAGAGAGAAATCAAGAGAGGAAGGGAAGGCAGAGGGGGAGAGAAAGATACATAACCTGCAGACCTGCTTCACCACCTGTGAAGCAACCCCCCTGCAAGTGGGGAGGTGGGGGCTTGAACCTGGATCCTTAACGTCAATACTTGTGCTTTGCGCCATGTGTGCTTAACCAGAGATGTGCTACCACCAGGCCGGGTTTATTTTTTATACTTTCTTTTTTTGTCTCCAGGGTTATTGCTGGGACTTGATGCTTGCACTATGAATCCACTGCACCTGAAGGCCATTTTTCCCATTTTGTTGCTATTGCTGTTGTTGTTGTTGGATAAGACAGAAATTGGGGGGGGATACAGAGAGGGGGAGATAAAGACAGACACCTGCAGACCTGCTTAACTCCCGTGAAGTGACCCCTCCCCACCCACCACAGATGGGAGTTGCAGGCTTGAACTGGGATCCTTATGCTGGTCCTTGTTCTTCATGCCACGTGTGCTTATCCCGCTACACTACTACCTGGTCCCCTACTTTTTTTTTTTTAATAATTTATTTCTTTATTGGGGAATTAATGCTTTACATTCAACAGTAAATACAATATTTTGTACATGCATAACATTCCCCAGATTCCCATTTAACAATACAACCCCCACTACGTCATTCATCATCTTTCATGGACCTGTATTCTCCCCACCAACCCACCCACCCCAGAGTCTTTTACTTTGGTGTAAAGTCAGGTCCCCTACTTTTTTTTTAGTTAAATATATTTACGTATTGGATAGATACAGAAATTGGGAAGGGAAAAGGGAGACAGACAAGGAGACAGGAAACACCTGTAGCACTGCTTTTACCATCTGTGAAGCTTCTTCCCCTTCAAGTGGGACCTAGGGGCTTGAACCCAGGTATTTTAATGTGTACTCAATTGGGTGCACTCCTGCCCAGCCCCAAAGCTTGGTTTT
The DNA here is from genome assembly GCF_950295315.1 of Erinaceus europaeus. NCBI lineage: Eukaryota > Metazoa > Chordata > Mammalia > Eulipotyphla > Erinaceidae > Erinaceus > Erinaceus europaeus. Next base: position 18,007,653 of record NC_080167.1, read on the forward strand.
TCCAAGTGTCTATTATTTATTGGATGAAAACAGAAATCAAGGGGAAAGGGGGCGTGAAGAAGAGAGACAGACACCTGTAGCACTGCTTCACTCTTTGTGAAGCTTCCCCCTGCAGGTAGGGGCCAGGGACTTGAACTTGGATCCTTGTGTATTGTAGCATGGGAACTCAATCAGGTATGCCACCATCCAGCCCCTCACAGTGTTTGTGGGTTACACATTTGGTGGTAGCTTTAGCTGACTGGGTCTGGTTTGGGCTTTTCCAGGGAGTTGTGGTGAAGGTGTTGGCAGGGGCGGTGGTCATCTGAAAGCTTGACCAAGGCTGGTGAACCCAAAGTGGTGTACAACTCGGGCTGTGGACGGGAGGCTTCCTGTTCCTCAGCTCATGGCCCCTTCCACAGGATACCCGGTGACCTTGTGACAGGGCAGATGGCCACCTGAAGTTAAGTGTGGTGGAAGCTACAGTCTGCTGACCAAGACTCAGCAGTCACTGCCATTTCTACAGTATCCCACTGGTTGCCCAGCTTAGCTGTCTCACTGTCAAAGGAGCCCCTGAGTAAGCGAACACCAGGGCATCATGGCGGCTGGCCGCCGTCCTTTCCCCTTTATACCAGTCTGTTAGGCCAGAACTCATATTTTGCCATTTTAGTGTATACTAGTGAGATTGTTTGTTTTGTTTCCCTATTAATATATTTTATAAAGTCAAAATTTTCTTTTTTTTTTAAATTTAAAAATATTTATTTATTCCCTTTTGTTTCCTATGTTGTTTTATGTTGTAGTTATTGTTGTTGTTGGATGGGACAGAGAAATGGAGAGAAGAGAGGAGAGAGAGAGAGAGAGGGGAGGAGAAAAAGATGGACACCTGCAGACCTGCTTCACCACTTGTGAAGCGACTCCCCTGCAGGTGGGGAGCCAGGAGCTTGAACTGAGATCCTTACTCCGGTCCTTGTGCTTTGCGCCATGTGTGCATAACCCGCTGTGCTACCACCCGACTCCCTTGGAAGATTCTTAAAAGCATGGTGTTGAGTGGATATAGCCAGTCTGAAAAGGCCTCCTGCCATATGTAGCCAATGGTCTTGAAGTCGGAAGATTACAGAAATGAAGATGAGAGGGAGCCGGGTGGTAGCACAGTGGGTTAAGTGCATGTGGTGCAGAACGCAAGGACCAGCATAGGATCCTGGTTCTAGCGTCTGGCTCCTCACCTGCAGGGAAGTCTCTTCACAAGCTGTGATGCAGGTCTGCAGGTGTCTATCTTTCTCTCCCCCTCTGTCTTCTCCTCCTCTCTCCATTTCTCTCTGTCCTATCCAACAACGACGACATCAATAACAACAACAAGAAAACAATAAGGGCAACAAAAGGAAATAAAAAAAAAAGAAATGAACATGAGATTAACAGTGGTGGGGGAAGTGACCGTTATAATGAGATAGCAGGAGGTGACAGCCCTGCTCTGGGTCTTGGTGGTAGTCATGGAGACACTGTAGTGACCGTTGTAATGAGATAGCAGGAGGTGACAGCCCTGCTCTGGGTCTTGGTGGTAGTCATGGAGACACTGTAGTGACCGTTGTAATGAGATAGCAGGAGGTGACAGCCCTGCTCTGGGTCTTGGTGGTAGTCATGGAGACACTGTAGACTGATCAAGAGCCACGGGAGTACTTTATGGCAATTGCTGACTTTGGCTTTGTTCTAGAGTTAGCAGAGGTGTGGGGAGATAGGGTGCTCTTTCTCTCTCTGTCTCTCTCTCTTGCTTCCGGGATTATTGTTGGGGCTTGGTGCCAGCAGTACGAATTCACTGCTCCTGGTGACCTTCCCCCCCCATTTTTTAAAAATTAATTTATTTATTTTCCCTTTTGTTGCCCTTGTTTTTCATTGTTGTTGTAGTTATTATTGTTATTCATGTTGTTGTTGTTGGATAGGACAGAGATAAATGGAGAGAGGAGGGGAAGACAGAGAGGGGGAGAGAAAGATAGACACCTGCAGACCTGCTTCACTGCTTGTGAAGCAACTGCCCTACAGGTGGGGAGCCGGGGGCTCGAACTGGGATCCTTACTCTGGTCCTTGGGCTTTGTGCCATATGAGCTTAACCCTCTGCGCCACCGCCCGACTTCCCTTTTTGTCCCCATTTTTTTTTTTTAAATATTTATTTTATTTATTTATTCCCTTTTGTTGCCCTTTATTGTTGTAGTTATTATTGTTGTTGTTGTTGTTGGATAGGACAGAGAGAAATGGAGAGAGGAGGGGAAGACAGAGAGGAGGAGAGAAAGACAGACACCTGCAGACCTGCTTCACCACCTGTGAAGCGACTCCCCTGCAGGTGGGGAGCCGGGGTTCGAACCGGGATCCTTATGCCGGTCCTTGTGCTTTGCGCCACCTGCGCTTAACCCGCTGCGCTACAGCCTGACTCCCTTTGTCCCCATTTTTTATTGGATAGGACAGATAAAAATTGAGAGAGGAGGAGAGAAAGTTGCCAGGCAGTGGTGCACCTGGTAAATGTACGGACTACGATGTGCAAGGACACAGGTTCAAGCCTCTGCTCCTCACCTGCAGAGGGAAGGTTTCACGAGTGGTGAAGCAGTGCTACAAGTGTCTCTTTGTCCCTCTCCCACTCTGTCTCCCCTCCCCTATCAATTTCTCTCTGTCTCTATCCAATAATAAATGAAATGAAGTTAATAAAAAAAAAAGAGGAGAGAAAGACACACCTTCAGACCTGCTTCACCACTTGTGAAGTGTTTCTCCCTCCCCCCCACAGGTTTGGGGGCTCTAACTGGGACCCTTGCATAGGTCCTTACACTGTGTGCTATGTGTGTTTGACCCAGCGCACTAGCACCCGGGCCCCTGAAGGGTGCTATTTGTATGTAATAACTTTACAACTTTTTCCTGATCTAGAATCATTTCTAAATGAAAAGTTAAAAAATACCCAAACCAAAATCAAAAGGTTTGTCTCCTAATAGGAGTTTTAGTAAAAAAAAAAAAAATCCTAATAGTAAAAGAAAACAAACAAACTGTGGTAGCATATTCTATTCAGCCATTAAAAAAGATGACATGTCTTTGCGGACAAAACAGATGGAACTCAAGTGATGATGCTGAGTGAGCTCATTAAGGAAGTGAAACCAGCTGGTTTCCGTCACACGTAGAGAATAGACTGAGTGGTCTGGAGGTGGTGCGGTGGATGGGGCCTTGGACCTTCAAGCAAGAGGTCTTGAGTTCAAGCCCTGGCAGTACATGTACCAGAGTGGTCTGGTTCTTTCTCTCTCTCCTCCTATCTTTCTCATAATAAATAAATAAATAAATAAATAAATAAATCTTAAGAGAAAGAGAGAATAGACTGGGAAATAAATCCCTTCTTTTATTCTCCATAAAATCTGTTCGGGGTGGGGGGTGACAGGGGAGGGATTGCTCACTGAGTAGGGCATGGGTCTTGTCAAGCACGTGGCGTAGATTAGAGCATTACCATGCTGGGGGAAGCTCTGGTGAAAAAGTCAGTCCTGGAGCCATGACACCTTGCACGTGGGAGGTCCTGGCTTTGTAAGAAAACAGTGAAACCATGCTGGTGATTGGAGGAGAGAATGGGGAGAGGAAGTAGGGTGACAGGGAGAGAGATCTCGTTGGTGTGGTGGTACTGGGACTTTGTTGGTGGGCGTGGTGAGTCATTCACATGTGCGTACACTCGTCCGGCGGTGGCGCTCTACTCAGAAAAGTATTATAATATTGTCCACACGTTAAATGGGTTTGACAACAGCACACTCAGAAGTGCTCTTCACTGTCTCCTTTGCTCTTGGCCTTCGAGTTGAGAACACACCTGTGCCTTGTGTTTTTTGTTTCCTTTTGGTTTCGCACAGATAGAATGTTTGGATTTCTAACCTGCGTGTTTTTTTTTTTTTTGCCTTATTTTATTTTAAATTAAGACAAATTATTATTATTTATTTGATGGATAGAAACTGCCAGAAATCGAGAAGGAAGGGGAAGATAGAAAGGGAGAGAGACAGAGAGACAGCTATAGCTTCCCCCTGCAGGTGAGGACTGAGGGCTTGAACCTGGGACCTTGTGCATGGTAACGTGTGCTCAACCAGGTGTGCCACCACCTGGCCCCTTTGCTTTATTTTCTTTTTCTTATCTTTGATAGGACAGGAATTAAGAGTGAAGGGGGAGATAGAGAGGGAGAAAGACATCTGCACTGTTCATGAAGCTTCCCTGCGGTATTACCTGGTGAATAGTAATATGTGCATTCATCTGGGTGCACTACTGCTCAGCCCCTCTGACCTGTATTTAAACAGGTAGCTGTCATTCATCTGTGCCGATGACTCAGAACCTTGCCTCTTAGGACGTCTGTCACATGTCCTTCTGTCTTCCCAGGAGAGGGCAAAGAGGAGATTGTGAAGGTGACTTTCGAAGAGCTGAGACAGCAGGTGGCGCTGTTCGCAGCTGCAATGAGGAAAGTGGGCGTGAAGAAGGGAGACCGGGTGGTCGGTAAGTGTAGGGGCGTGTCAGGGTTTGGGGGAGCAGACCAGGGTGGCATGAAGGGCATGGAGGGGTGAGCTGGTGCTAGGATAATTTGGAATGATGCAGTGAGGCATGGTCTTGGGGGACCCGAACTGCACTTATGAAGCAAAAACGTCTGCCAGCGAGGAAGGTTGCCCCTGAGTCTGGCCTTCAAGGCCCACTCTGTGGCCTGGCCAAAGGGCCTCCCCACCCTGCCCCTGCCCACAGCCGCAGCTTTTCTCAGTGTGCACCTCTCCTGTGTGAACTCCGAGCTCCATGGTTGCAGACGCAAGTTCATTCTAAGGAGACAGTCCCTAATCACAAACATGCTAAACGCTCCCAGGCTTGGTCAGGGACAGTGACACTGAGGGGCTAGGAGGTCAGGGCGTCTGTAGGGGTGACAACAGCTCAGTGGCTGAGTGTGGGGCATATGTGGAGCCCTCTGGGGCCTGGGAAGATGTCAAGGTGTCAGGCTCGCAGGCCTGCGCCACCCTCCCTGAGCCCCGCCCTTCCTGTGTCCCCTGTCTTTCCAGCAGTGAGCAAGGACTTCCTTCCAAGAGAAGCTCAGGACCTACCTACCTACCCTTAATTTCTTCCTTCATTCTTAAAAAAAATTTTTTTTTTAAATGAGAAATAAATACATATTTATTTATTTATGTATTTATTTCTCATGAAGGAGATACTGAGAGAGAGACAGAGATCAGAGCACTGGTCAGCTCCGGCTTATAATGAAGCCAGGAATTGAACCTCAAGCATGAAGGTCATATGTTTTTTCCCAGGCCCCTTCCATTTAAAAAATATATATTGGGAGCCGGATGGTAGCGTAGCAAGTTAAGTGCACATGGTGCAAAGTGCAAGAACTGACCTAAGGATCCCGGTTCGAGCCCCTGGCTCCCCACCTGCAGGGGGGTCGCTTCACAAGTGGTGAAGCAGGTCTGCAGGTGTCTGTCTTTCTCTCCTTCTCTCTGTCTTCCCTTCCTCTCTCCATTTCTCTCTGTCCTATCCAACAACGATGACATCAGTAACAACAACAATAAAACAACAAGGGCAGCCAAAGGGAATAAATAAATAAATATTAAAAAATATATATTTATTTATTAATGGATAGAGACACAGAAATCAAGAGGGAAAGAGGAGATGGGGGAAGGGGGAGAGAGAGAGGGGGAGAGAGGAAAGAGAGAGTTGCAGCACTGCTTCACTGCTTGTGAAGCCTCCCCCCTGCAGGTGAGACCTGGAGGCTTGAGCCTGGGTCCTTGCTCATGGTAATGTATGCATTCAACTGGTGTGCCACTGCCTGGCCTGCCTCCCTTCCTCCCTCCCATTTCTTTGGCTTCTGAAAAAGGCAGAAAGGCTTGGAAACAGACCTGGGCTCAACCCCCTGAACTTGAGCTGATTTTTTTTTATTATTCCTCTTTGTTGCCCTTGTTGTTTTATTGTTATAGTTATTATTGTTGTAGTTGTTGGATAGGACAGAGAGAAATGGAGAGAGGAGGGGAAGACAGAGAGGGGGAGAGAAAGACAGACACCTGCAGACTTGCTTCACTGCCTGATGAAGTGACTCCTCTGCAGGTGGGGAGCCGGGGCTTGAACCGGGATCCTTATGCTGGTCCTTGCGCTTCGCGCCACCTGCGCTTGACCCGGTGTGCTACTGCCCGACTCCCACTTGAGCTGATTTTGATGTTGGGGAATCGTGTAGAGTGTGAGCAGGTGAAGCTGGGGTGACTGTTCTCAAGAGTTCTAGACCCCCTTGGCTCTCCCAGTGACACCTCAAGGACCATGGGCCAGGGGCTGTGGCGGAAGGAGTGCTGGGTGGGATTTGGCCTTGGCCTTTCTGTGCTTGGCATGGGTGCGCCCAGGTCCAGGAAGTTCCTGCTTGAGGCCAGCCAGAGTGTTTGCAAAGAGGGCAGGCCGGCTGGCCATCATATCACACCTGAACTGAGTGAATGGGCTGGGCCAGCCCCCCCCCCCCCCCCGTGTCTCCTCCTGGAGCTCCTGCCTGCCATCTGGCAGTGACTGACTGCAAAGGAAGTGGACTTGGACACTCCCGGCTCCTCCTGGTGCCACCCCCTGAAGGGCTGTCCTGCTGCCTTGTCATCTCTGCTCTGAGACCTCTCACAGTCGGCCCCGACGCGTCATCCTTGTCGTCACCCCAGTCATAGCAGAGTGTGTGTGTTGTGTGTGTTGTGTGTGTGTGTGTTGTGTGTGTGTATGGAAGGTAAGGCCTTGTCTTATGTACAGAGGGTGGCTGCCCCTGCCCCTTGGGTGCTTCTGGTCGGGTGGGGAGCTGCACCTCAAGAAACAGGAGTGCTGGCTGCTCTGGCAAACAGGCCATGGTTAGCAGTGGAGATGGGCAAAGGGAGAGTGTCCAGGCAGCCCTGATGGCCAAGGAGCCGAGCTCTGCGAGGCACGCAGCCCTGACCTTTCTGTGTTTTGTTTGATCATTTCCTCCTATCTCTTTCTCTAAGATTTTATTTATTTATTCATGAGAAATAATAGGGGAGAGAGAGAAAGAACCAGACATCACTCTGGCACATGTGCTGCCAGGGATTGAACTCGGGATCTCATGCTTGAGAGTCCAAAGCCTTATCCCCCGCGCCACCTCTCAGGCCACCCCTCCTATCTCCATTGAGATAAAAACCCACCTCCTGCTAGAGGAGTCTGAGCACCCCCTCTGCCCTTGCAGATTCGTGTATGTTTCCTGAAAGTCGTGCTCTTAGTCCTTACTCCCCTCCTCTCCTCTATCTGTCCATCACTACTATCTGTTCACCTGTCTATGTCTGTCCATCAATTGACCCATTCATATATCTGTCCACTCACCCATCCATCTACTATTCATTTGTCCTCGTTTGCCTTCTTCCCCATCCATCCATCCATTCACCTGTTCATCCATCTGCCCACCCATCTACCATCTCTGTCCATCACTCCATCCATTTGTCTATTTGTCCATTTATCTATCTGTTCATCTGTCTACTCATCCATTTGTCCATCCATCCATCCATCCATCCATCCATCCATCCATCCATCCATCCACCCATCCATCCATCCATCCATCCACCCATCCATCCATGATTCATCTGTCTACTTGTCTGTCCACCTCTCTACCCATCCATTTGCTTGTCTGTCCATCTGTCTACCTATCCATCTGTCTCCATCTATCTACCCATCCATCTGTTTATCTGCCAGCTTGACTAATATCTGAGGTCCTGATAAGTAGGGCAAAGGAGAAAGAATCCACCCTCACATGAGAGTAGGTGCCAAGCAGCCCGTTATGATATACATTGATGGTTATTAGGTGAGTTTGGGGTGTGGGGATGTTGTGTCTTTTGTGGGTGACTGTATTAGGACAAGGGTGGCCGGGAGAAGCTTCTAAGAAAACAAGCTAAGGCGGGTGTGTGTGCCGTGTGAGAATAGTGCTCAGACAGCAGAGACAGCATGAGCAAAGGTCCTGAGGTGGCAGGATCTTGGACAGCAGAAGAAAGGACACACGCATGAGCCCTGAGCCCTTTGTCTCTCTGGCCCCATCATGCAGGTTATCTGCCCAACAGTGCGCATGCTGTGGAGGCCATGCTGGCTGCAGCGAGCATCGGCGCCGTCTGGAGCTCCACGTCCCCAGACTTTGGTGTGAACGTGAGTCTGGGGAAACATTCTCATGCGATTCCCTGGGCACCTGAGTCGAGGGCTTGGGGGCTGTAGCGGGACCAGTGAGGCTGGTAAAAACCGCCCGAGGCTCTCCCCTGGGCCTCTGTAGGCTGTCTGTGCTGTCTGCCTCTGCAGTGTCTCTGCAGGCAGGCAGAGTGGTGGCGTCTCCAGAATCATGTGCTTTCTCTCTCCTGAGATTTCCTGGGTCTCCCCCTGCAAAGACTTGGCCCAGATTTGTCCTGGAAGTGTCCTGCCTTTCCCCATCTCTCATGCTGAGAGGAAGGGGCCAGGCCACTTTTTCCCCATACATCCACTTGTCCAGAGAGGCCCAAGGCTGGGAAGGTCATTCATGAATCCACCTTCCATGTCCTTGCCTGATCTTCCTGCCATCAGGGTGCTTGTTCTTGGTATGGCCTCTGCCGTGGCTTGCCAGGCAGTGCGACCCAGTAGTAGGTGCAGGCTTGGTTCTGCTAGCTGTGCATCTGGGGCTGGTTCTTGAGCCCCCTCTGGGCCTCAGTTTCCTTAGCTCCAGAATGGGCTGGGTGGAAAGAGAGAAGTCTGGGGTCAGGGTTGGCACATTCTGTGTGTGAGGGCGTGAGGCCAGCACTCCCCTCTGGCTCATGTCAGCGTTGCCCCATGGAAGCCCTCACACAGAGCAGAACTCCAGGATTAGATTGGGCTCACGGGTGTGAAAGACTAGTGTAGCTGTGGCCTGTCACCTCCCACGGGCTGTAGGGTCAGCTGGTGCTATTGTGTGTTCTCACAGGTCAGCGTCCAGCATAGCGTGCCACCACCACAGGCCTCTCTGGACACATTGTTCCCACAGGCTTTGCTGCTGTCTGGGGACTCAAGGTGCCAGGGCATGGCTCTGGGTGTCTTCTCTGGTGCTAAGCTGGCTCCTCGGGCTTCTGGAACCACAGCTGCTGCTGTGCGCCTGGTGCGAACGTGCACTAGAGGGCAGCGTGGCTCTGCTCCTGCACGCTGCTTCCAGAGCCTGGGCTTGTGGGAGACTCTGTTTAACTAGAAAGGGACTGCTTGGGAGTCGGGCGGTAGCACAGAAGGTTAAGCACAGGTGGCACAAAGCACAAGGACTGGCTTAAGGATCCCAGTTCAAGCCCCTGGCTCCCCACCTGCAGGAGATTTGCTTCACAGGTGGTGAAGCAGGTCTGCAGGTGTCTATCTTTCTCTCGCCCTCTCTGTCTTCCCCTCCTCCCTTCTCCATTTCTCTCTGTCCTAAACAATGACGACATCAACAATAATAACTATAACAATAATGAAAAACAACAAAGGCAACAAAAGGGAAAATATAGAAAAAAAAAAGAAAGTGACTGGTAGGGACTGGGCAGTGGCACACCTGGTTGACTGCACACATTGCCATGCTCAAGGACCTGGGTTTGAGACCTCCCCACTCCCCAGAGGCGGCACTTCACAAGTGAAGCAGGTTTACAGGTGTCTATCTTTCTTTCTCCCTATCTCCCCCTCCCCTCTGTCCTCTGTCCTATCAAATAAAATAGAAAAAGAAGAAAGGAAAAAAAAAAAAAAGGCCGTCGGAAGCTGTGGATTGGTAGTGCTGCCACCGAGCCCCAGTGATAACCCTGGTGGCAATTAAAGAAAAAATAGACAATGGCCACCCCCAGTGCCTTCCTGCGGACACACTTTGTCCTCCCTGTCTCTGGGAAACAGTCATCTTTTGGCTGGTTTCCTGCTGTGGGGAACTCTCTGTCCTGTCACATGTGGTGGACATGGGGCCACCAGGCCACCAACAGTTAGTGTGTCAGCACTTGGGCATGTACCCTGGCTGCATGCACCCACTTCTGGGCTCCCATGGGTGAGCATTCTTGCCTGGAAACCCTGGGTCGAGGAGACAAATCAGGGTTCCCTCTCTCTTATGTGGGTGCCTGTTCTCACATGCTGAGGAGGGACGTGGGCCCTCAGCCGCCCCAGCTGGCTGCCTATTTGTTTTAATGTCCTCTGGGAGCTAACGCCAGCAGGAAGGTACTAGGTGTGTTCTGGGGATGAGCAGAGGGGAGGGTTCTTTATAGTGATTTGCAAATCCGTTTTTTTTTTCTTTAAATATTTACTTACTTATTCCCTTTTGTTGCCCTTGTTTTATTGTTGTAGTTATTATTGTTGTTGATGTCATTGTTGTTGGATAGGACAGAGAGAAATAGAGGAGGGGAAGACAGAGAGAGGGAGAGAAAGATAGACACCTGCAGACCTGCTTCACCTCTTGTGAAGTGACTCCCCTGCAGGTGGGGAGCCGGGGGCTTGAACCGGGATCTTTACTCCTGTCCTTGTGCTATGCGCCACTTGTGCTTTACCCGCTGTGCTACAGACTGTAGCAAATGTTCTTTTTTTAAATTTTTTTTTAGTTTTTATTTAATGTATTTATTCCTTTTGTTGCCCTTGTTGTTTTATTGTTATAATTATTGATGTCATTGTTGTTGGATATAGGACAGAGAGAAATGGAGAGAGGAGGTGAAGACAGAGAGGGGGAGAGAAAGATAGACACCTACAGATCTGCCTCACCGCCTGTGAAGTGACTCCTTGGAGTTTGGTATGTGCATGACTCCACTGCTCCCAGTGGGTTGTTCCCCACCCCCTTTCTATTATTTTATTTGGATAGAGAAAGCATTCATGAGGGAAGGAGGAGACAGAGAAAGAGAGACACCTGCAGCACTGCTTCACCACTCCCTGCAGGCGGGGGCCAGTGGCTTGAACCTAGGTCCTTGTGCATGGTGACATGTGTGCTCAACGAGGTGCACTACTGCCTGCCCCCCCCTTTCCCTCTAGATAAAGGGAGAGAGAGAGGGAGAGGAGAGATGTCACAGCACTGCCCACGAAGCTTCCTCCCTTACCAGCACTGTCAAGTGGTGGCCTGGGGCTTGAATCTGGGAATACCGTAGTCTTTTTTTTTTTTTTTTTTAATATTTTTTATTTTATTTATTTATTCCCTTTTGTTGCCCTTGTTGTTTTATTGTTGTAGTTATTATTGTTGTTGTCGTCGTTGTTGGATAGGACAGAGAGAAATGGAGAGAGGAGGGGAAGACAGAGAGGAGGAGAGAAAGATAGACACCTGCAGACCTGCTTCACCGCCTGTGAAGCGACTCCCCTGCAGGTGGGGAGCCGGGGTTCGAACCGGGATTCTTATGCCGGTCCTTGTGCTTTGCGCCACCTGCGCTTAACCCGCTGCACTACAGCCCGACTCCCAAATACCGTAGTCTTAACTGCTGACGTCACCATCCTGAAGTTCAGTGGGGGGAGTCCCCCTTCTCAGCAAGGGCTTTGTTCTGAAGTGAAGAAGGAAGCATGATGGTCTTCCCTGCTCTGAAGCAGGATTCTCGTTGCCAAGCACAGTGCTCCCTGCTGGTTGAGGGCTGCGAGTCCTGCCCCCCACTGCTGGCTGCTGTTTGCTGCCAGACCCATTCTGTGGGGGGCTTTTCCAGGAGCCTGGGGACTCCTGCCTCTTCCTGGGACACTGGGTCACTTTTCTCACTTCCTCGCCCTCTGCTTTCTTCTCCTGCTCTCTGCTTCTCTCCTCTTTTTAGTTTTTAAATGTAATTATTCTTTATTTTTTTTACTATTATTTATTATTGGATAGAGAAATTGAGATGGGCGGGGGAGGCAGAGGGGAGAGAGGGAGAGGGAGAGAGCTTCACCAATGGTGAAGCTTTCCCTCTGCAGGTGGGGACCAGGTGTTTGAACCTGGGCCCTTGTGCACTTTAATGCACTTATCCAGGTGCACCACCTCCTGGCCCCCTCCTCTGCCCTCTTCACTGTCCTTCCTCCCATCTCCATGTCACTGGCCTCTCAGCTTGGACACCTGCCATGTGTGGGCTGTGGGTGGGACGGGGACACTGCCAAGTGGGGCACATGCTGTATCCCCAGTCCTCCAGCTTTGCTGAGACCTCCAGATCCTACATTTTCTTTCTTTCTTTCTTTCTTTCTTTCTTTCTTTCTTTCTTTCTTTCTTTCTTCCTTTCTTTCTTTCTTTCTTTCTTTCTCCCTTTCTCTCTCTCTCTCTCTCTCTTTTTTTTTTTTTTAAGATTTTATTTATCTATTAATGAGAAAGATAGAAGAGAGAAAGAACCAGACATCACTCTGGTACATGTGCTGCCAGGGATTGAACTCTGAACCTCAGGCTTGAGAGTCCTGTTCTTTATCCACTGTGCCACCTCCCAGACCACAGGCCCTACATTTCCCAGTGAAATTTCTCATGTGTCCCTTCGCCACTCCTAGGACTCAGTTTCACCCAGAGAAAGACAGACACCATAATATTGGAGCTTCCCTTGCGCTGTGACACATCCTTGTGGTGCTGGGGGCTCAAACCTGGGCCACGTGTAAGGCAAGGCATGCAGCCTACCTACTGGGCTTTTTTTTTGGTTATTGCATTGTTTACCTTTTAGTTGTGACATTTTAATTTTTTTAGATGTAAAAATTTCTTTATTTCAAGTATATATATTTATTGGATAGAAACAGAAATTGAGAGGGAAGAGAGAGATAGGGAGAGTGAGATACCTACAACACTGCTTCATTGCTTGCGAAGCCTCTCCCCTGCTAGTGGGAGTCGGGGACTTGAACCTGGATCCTTGCATATTATAACGTGTGCTCTACCATGTGTGCCGCCACCCAGCATCCTAAATCTCGCTTTACTATAGAGACAGAGACTGGTCGAGTGAAAGAGATCACAGCACTGAAGCGTCCTTCAGTGAGGTGGGGGCCAGGCTTGAACTTGGAACTTGGATTGCGCACATGGCAAAACAGTACCCTATCCAAGTGAGCTATTATGCCAGCCCTGAGTGGGTGGCTTTTTAAAAGATGTTGGGAGGAGGCTCACTGGCCTCTGAGAGCTCAGCTCCTCACTTTGAAGGGGGTTGGATGAGAGCGAGTGCGCACACACTCTCACAGGATCAGGGCAGACAGTCTCCCGTGGGCCCCTTGACTTAGCGGTTGCTAAGTGACGTATTAAGGGCAGCTGCAGCGTCTCAGATGTGCCTGTGTGGCTTCCCCAGGGCCATAGCAGGGGGCAGCTTGTTTTGAAGGCTTGGGGGTCCTGTGTCATCAGCCAGGGACACTCCACCACTCTGTCTTGGGGACCACTCTGTCTTGTTCCAGTGCAGGGACCAGGCTGCTGACTCTAAGCCAGCGGTCACCTGTGTTGTGTGCTCAGCCACTGTGACTGAGGGTTGCCTCCCAGGTGCCTGGGCCCTTTCTGAAAAAAGCAGCAGGTGGGGGGGTATCTGTCCGTCTGTCTGTTTGTTTGTTTGTTTATTTGCCTCCAGGGTTATTGCTGGGCCCCTGTGCCTGCACTATGAATCCACTGCTCCTGGAGGCCATTTTTTTCCCATTTTGTTGCCCTTGTTGTCGTTATTATTGTTGTCGGATAGGACAGAGAGAAATTGAGAAGGGAGGGAGACAGAAGGGGAGAGAAAGACAGACACCTACTGACCCGCTTCACTGCCTGTGAAGCGATCCCCCTGCAGGTGGGGAGCCGGGGACTCAAATTGGGATCCTTATGCTGGTCCTTGTGCTTAGCTCCATGTGCGCTTAACCAACTGCACTACTGCCTGACCCCGTTTACTTATTTAGCAGGACAGAGAGAAATGGAGAGAGGAGGGGAGACAGAGAGGAGGAGAGAAAGGTAGACACCTGCAGACCTGCTTCACCACCTGCAAAGCAACCCCCCTCTGCTGGTGGGGAGCCAGGGGCTTGAAATGGGATCCTTATGCTGGTTCTTGCACTTTGTGCCATGTGCGCTTGACCCACTGCACTACCGCCCAGCCCCTGCTAGTTCCATTTTTTAAAATTATTTTTATTTTATATATATATATTTACCAGAGCATGCTCAGCTCTGGCTTATGTTGGTGCAGGGGATTGAACCTGGGACTTCGGAGCCTCAGGCATGAGAGTCTGTTTACATAGCCATTATGCTATCTACCCCTGTGCTAGTCCCATTTTTTAAAAAATATTATTTTTATTAATGATGAGAGAGAGCGTGTGTGCACCAGATAATCGCTCTGAATACGCATTGTCAGGGATTAAACTTGGGACCTCATGCTGGTGCATACAATGGTTTGTCCACTGTGCTACTTTCTGGGCTGCCGCGGTTGGTTCTAGAACCCAGGTTGGGACCTGCCTTGGAGGTATGCCTTCTTTTCAGGGAGAGAGCTGTACCTGGCGGGACTCAGATTCTGCATGTGGAGTGAACACCTCGGTGTGGCCAGCCTGCTGTCTTAGATGGGGCTTGTTTCCTTAGACGTAACGAGGGATAAAGAGGAGAGAGAGAGAACCAGACATCACTCTGGTACATGTGCTGCTGGGGATCAAACTCAGGACCTCCTGCTTGAGAGTCTAATGCTTTCTCCACTGCTCCACTTCCCTGACCACATCTGGAACCTTTTTGCAGTGTTGCTGCCTTTTGGGAAGGCATTTCTTCTTTCATATTTCCATAAGAGCCTGTAGAAAGATTCTTTCTGTAAGGTGGGCAATCTTGGGACGGGCAGACACTCACCTAGGAAGCTCCCACCTCATGGCCTTGTGGCCTTGGGCTGTGCTGTTGCAGTGTGTACCTGCCAGTCCTCTTGCTAGCTAGCTCTTTGCACGCGTACATCTCTTGAAGTGATGCCCACTTTGCAAGGTCACATCTTGACTCCTGGCCACTGGTGATAGGGACACAGGAGCATGATTGGCACACAGGCAGCACGGCTCTTTTCTTCCCCTGGAAATGCAGCAGCCCCGTGGACAGCTGATGGGTCAACTTTTGCCTGACAGCCGCTTGCTCTCCCCCACAGGGCGTTCTGGACCGTTTCTCCCAGATCCAGCCTAAGCTCATCTTTTCTGTGGAGGCTGTTGTGTACAATGGCAAAGAGTACAGCCACATGGATAAGCTACTACGCGTCGTCAAAGGTGGGCAACCCTTCCAGGTTACACTGGCCTGGTCGGGGAGTAACTGGGGAGGGGTACACAGACAGGAGCCCCCCAGGAGTCTGTCAGAAAACCTCCAGAAACTACAAGTTGTGAAATGCCTAGGAGGCCCATCCTGTAAGCTGCTATCTCTCTGCCTTCCTTCCAGGACTGCCAGACTTGAAAAAGGTGGTGATGATTCCCTACATTAACTCGAGAGAGAAGATCGACATTTCTAAGATCCCAAATAGGTAAGCCATGTGAGGCTCACTGGTTCCAGTTGTAAGCTGCTCCAGGTTTGCTGGAAGTTGTCCATTTTGTCCCAAAGGACACAATATCTCCAGCTTTTGATTGCAGAGTAGTATTCTAAGGAGTATGGATGCCATAACTTCTTTATCTAGTTGTCTGTTGATGGGCATTTAGGCTGCTTCCACTCTTTGACTATTGTGAATAATGCAGCTATGAACATAGGTGTGCATATGTTCCCTTAAATTAGTGTTTGAGTGTCCTTTGGGTGAATCCCTAAGAGTGGTACTGCTGGATCATATGGTCCTTCCATTTTTATTTGTTTAAGGGTTGCCCCAGTTTGCATTTCCACCGGCAGTGGAGTAGAGTTCAGGCTTCCCTTTAGAGATGGGACAATGTGCTTAGGTCTGAAGACCCTGGTTCTTCTTTTAACTTCTTTAGTGGAGTTTCCACGGTCAGCAGGTGTGTTGATTCTAGTGACTCTTAGGTCCTCTGAAGGGATGGACCATCGCCCTTGGACCCATCAGCAGCATCCAGAAATCCTCATCCAGTTAGATTTCTCTCTCTCTTTTGCCACCAGGGTTCTAGCTGGGGCTCAGTGCCCGCACTTGGAATCCACTGCTCCCGGTGGCCATTTGTTCCATAGTTTTTTCTTGACAGGACAGAGAGAAATTGAGAAAGGAGAGGCGTTAACTAGGGAGAGAGACAGACAGACACCACAGACCCGCTTCACTGCTCATGAAGCATTCCCCCTGTAGGTTCCTCCGCTCGAACCCGGGTCCTTGTGCTTAGTACTATGTGCACCACCACCCGGCCCCTGACTTCCTTCCCTCTCTGTCACTGGGGATACCCGACTCCTTCCCTCCCCTCCTGCAGAGTTTCCAAGTGAGGCCAGGCTCCCCAGAAATCAGCGCCCCTCAGGTAGGAGTGGGGGGGGGGTGTCACCACCTGCACCGGCTGCAGGCTGTTGTTCTGGAAGGTTCACCGCCTGTCTCCTATGTGTTTGCGCCTCCAGTGTGTTCCTG
This sequence comes from Erinaceus europaeus, assembly GCF_950295315.1. Taxonomy (NCBI): domain Eukaryota; kingdom Metazoa; phylum Chordata; class Mammalia; order Eulipotyphla; family Erinaceidae; genus Erinaceus; species Erinaceus europaeus. Next base: position 18,023,939 of record NC_080167.1, read on the forward strand.
GAGGATTTTCTGGCAAGCGGGAAAGGGGATCAGGCCCCCCAGCTGGAGTTTGAGCAGCTGCCCTTCAGTCACCCCCTCTTCATCATGTTCTCGTCGGGCACGACCGGGGCACCCAAGTGCATGGTGCACTCGGCTGGGGTAGGTGTCTCCCTCCTGCCTGCTCTCTCGGGAGGTCTGGAAGAGAGCCCCTGCTGGGGTCCCTGCCACCACTGTGACAGTCACAGACACTCCATTGTTCCCACACTGGGTGTCACAGGGGCCTATACACTGCAGGGCGTGTCCCATTAGAGCATAGTGAGCTCAGAGGGTGGGCGCTATCAGCACTGAAGCAAGTTGTCTGGGAGGTGGCACCGTGGAAAAAGCATTGAACTCTCAAGCATGAGGTCTTGAGTTCACTTCTCGGCAGCACATGTACCAGAGTGATGTCTGGTTCTTTCTCTTCTATCTTCCTCATGCATCAATAAATAAAACCTTTAAAAGAAATGAAGCAAAAGAGATAAGAATAGAAAATACCAGTGGCTGGGAGATAGCTCATGTAGTAAAGCACATGCACACACCTGTGATGACCCAGGCTCGGGCCCTGGCACCACATGTCGCTTCATAGGCGGTGAAGCAGGCCTGCAGGTGTCGATCTTTCTCTCCCCCTCTCTGTCTTCCCCTCCTCTCTCCATTTCTCTCTGTCATTGGGAGTGGTAGGTTAGTAGTGATATCCCTGGTGAGAAAAGGGGAGGAGGAGGAGGAGCTGGAGGAGGAAGGAAAGAAGAGGGGGAGAGAGAAACGAAAATAAACCGCAGCACCTTCCACCACCTGTGGAGCTTCCCCTGGTGCCATCCTCATACCAGTCCTTGCGCTTTGCGCCACATGCACTTAACCCACTGCGTTACCACCCGACTCCCCTATCCTGGCTTTTTTGGGCTCCTGCATCGGCAGAGAAGCAGATAAGCATCTTCAGGAGTTGTTGAATAGAGATAGAGAAATCAAGGGGGAGGTAGAGAGGGAGAGACAGAGAGACACCTGCAGACCTGCTTCACTGCTTGTGAAGCTTCCCCTTCCTGCAGGTGGGGAGCCTGGGTCCTTGTTCATGGCAGCATGTCCACTTAACTGGGTGTGCCACTGCCCAGCCCCATTCATGGTAGCGTGTGCACTCTACCAGGTGCACCACCACCTGGCCCCCCCCACTGGCACACTTGAGAAAGCCCCCAGAAGCCTGACTCCTGAGACCACAGTTGGCCATGAGGACCCCTTAGAAAGGACCTGATCTGGGGGGCTGGGTGGTAGTGCAGCGGGTTAAGCACACAAGGACCAGCTAAGTGTAAGGATCCCAGTTCAAGCCCCAGGCTCCCCACCTGCAGGGGAGTCGCTTCACAAGCGGTGAAGCAGGTCTGCAGGTGTCTATCTCTCTCTCCCTCTCTGTCTCCTCCTCTCTCCATTTCTCTCTGTCCTATCCAACAACAACAACAATGGCAACAAAATGGAGAAAATGGCCTTCAGGAGCAGTGGATTTGAAGTGCAGGCTCTGAGCCCTAGTGATAACCCCGGAGGATCTGTTCTGGGGGCGGTAGCACAACAGGTTAAGTGCACATGGCTTGAAGTGCAAGGATCAGCACAAGGACCCCGCTTCGAGCCCCCATCTCCCCTCCTGCAGGGGGTTGCTTCACAGGTGGTGAAGCAGGTCTGTAGGTGTCTGTCTTTCTCTCCCCCTCTCTGTCTTCCCTTTCGCTCTCAATTTCTCTCTGTCCTATCCAACAACAATAGCAATAACAACAATAACAATAAAAACAACAAGGGCAACAACAAAGGACAACAAAATGGGAGAAAAGGCCTCCAGGAGCAGTAGACTTGTAGTGCAGGCACCTAACCCCCCAGTGATAACCATGGAGGCGAAAAAAAAAAAAAAAAAGGACCTGTTCTTCCCCTCTGGCTTTGCCCTTCAGTCTCCTGCCCCCCATGAGCCTGGTAATGGGGTACTACTCAGAACAGGCTTTGTTTGGAACTCTGGATCTTGAATTAGAGAATTTGCTGGGTCCTTTCCTTCCACGATGCCCTTTTTGATTTATCTTGGATGCAATGAGGGTGGTTGAGGCGGGCTTATATCAGGGTCCTAGCTTCAGCCTCAAGTGTCATTGAGTAGCCAGGGGGTCAGCGTGTCTGTGCAGGGTGGGCCTTGCACCCAGGACCCCTGAGCCAGCTCACTCTGCAAGTGTCTCTGCAGGGCACCCTCATCCAGCACCTGAAGGAGCATGTTCTGCACGGTGACATGGGCAGCTCGGACATCCTCCTGTACTACACCACGGTAAGCTGGGGCGCTGTGGATGGGTACCCCCTTGCCCCTCCCACTAGTTCCTGGCACTCACTGTGGTGCCTCTGGAGGTCTCTCTGTTCTGGTTTCACTCTGACCTGGGCTCTCCCAAGTGGTGAGCCCCTTGTCACACATGTCACTAGCCAGGCTCCACGTGACCTCTGGCTGCTGCCACTGTGGCAGCCTCTTCCTTGTGGCCCTGACTCTGAGCTCTGTCTCCTTTCAGACCCTGCCCTTCCCTCTATTTCTGCTGCCCCCTGGCACATTGGCACAAGTAGAGGTACCTCCTCAAGAAGGCCCATCACCCTGGGGGACGAACCACAGAACTGAAATCTTAGCTCACCCAGGGGGGCGGGGGTTCTGAGGACCGTCTGTTCTTAGTCATGTGGTGCAAAGGGACTCTGACCACCGAAGGTGGGACATGCACTTATTGGGAGTGCTGGGCAGATTGGGGACAGAGCAGTCGTCCCCAGGATACCCATCTAGATTCCTGAGTCTGTGGACATGTGACTAACCATGCAGAAGGACCTCTAGCTGTGACTCAGCTCCACACCCTCCGATGAGAGGTCGTCTTGATGATTCAGGGGAGCCATGGCACTCACAGGGTCCTCGTAAGAGGGAGGTAGGAGGACTGGTGGCCAGCCAAGAGACCTGATGGCGGACACAGAGGCAGAGTGCTGGGGGCAAGGCAGTGGCAGCCCCAGCAGCTGGAAGGGCTAAGCACCTTCCTCCCTGTGAGCCTCGGAATGAACAAGCCGGCCCACCCCTTGACCTGGGAACCTCTGAGCTCTTGGATAGTGAACTCCTGATGTTGTGGGCCACTGAGCATGTGGCAATTGTGACAACAATGAAAGATAAAAGAAATGCCTAGGTGGTTTGCCTAGTTATGGTGATGGGGTCTGGGAAGCGGACACCGGGTGAGGCTCCAGGGAGGCTATGCAGTGAGAGCAGAGACCGGAACTGCCCTCTGGCCCCCAGAGAGTGGGCCTGTGGCCTGTGCTGCCTGCCCACCATAGCACACATGGCCCTGGAACGGACGTCTCTGTGTGTGTTTGATATGGGCTGTCACCAGCAGCTTCTGGCCTAGTTTTTGGCAGTCTTCCTGGGACCCGAGAGATCAAGGGTCAGGCAGGCAGCAGGTGGGGAGTGGGTTTCTCTGGGGTGACACCATGCTTCTCTCTGCCCAGGTTGGCTGGATGATGTGGAACTGGATGGTGTCTGCTCTGGCCACTGGGGCGGCCGTGGTCCTATATGATGGCTCCCCCCTGGTGCCAACACCCAACGTGCTGTGGGACCTGGTGGACAGGATCGGGTAGGTGGCTGTGATGCCCAGGCTGGCCCAAGGACACTGCCTTGTCACTGTATTTATCAGGAACACTTGTCTGTTCTGGAAGTCCCCTCTGTAGGAGGTGTCCCCAGGACAGTCAAAATGGGGGTTAGAAGGATCAAGGCCCTGACGGGGGCCTGGGTACTTCATGTAGAGGCGAGGTTTGCCGGAATCTGAGACACGGCCTCTGAGAGGGTGGGGGTCTCTGGGTTTCTGGAACTCTGGATTCAGAACTGCTGGGGCTCAGAGGATAGGAAGACAGTAACAGTAAAAGTTCTGCTGGACCCACCAAGAACAAGGACAAGACCACCAAGCCTGGGTGAGACCCACAGGGAACAGTAAGCCACAGCTGTAAGTCTAGGTGGGGGACACCCCCATTCTTCTGCCCTGCAGGTTGGTTGTGCCCTCAGGCTTTTGAGCCTGGCACAGATTCTTTCCTTCCTTGTTGTTTTCGACGGGTTATGTTGTTTTCGCCGGGCTGGCTTCACGGGTGGGTAACAGACGACCAGGGACTCATGGCTGGGTTGTAGGCAGTATCTCTTTATTCATGCAGGACGCAGCACAATCTAAGACGAGCTAAGCTAAATTCAAGGTACAGTACTGTAAAACTCACAATGCTGTCTTTATATATACTTGCCAAGTAAGGTGGAAACAGGATGTGACATAGAGAGGGTGGAGAGAAAAGTGACTGGTGAAAATCAGGGTGTGACAAAGAAGGGATCAGGGTGTGACAAGGAGGGGGGTGGAGCAAAAACATATCCTGAAACAGTGGGGATTGAACCAATGCCCTGGAGGGAGGTGCTTGTTAACAGCGGTTATGTAAATAGAATGAAGTGGTTATGTAAATAGAATAGTGTTAAGCAGGGGGGATTTAAACCAAATGAAACAGAAGGGGTCTCATGCATACCAACAATTCCCCCTTTCTTTTTAACTAATGGCCATTGCGGGGTGAACAGAAACGTATATCGTACAGGCGTTTTCAAAAGAACTGGCATATGACATGGAAAATAAAATAGGCCAGCAGCAATAACGAGCGTGATGCCAAGGGGAGCTTTTCTTGCCTCAAAGGGCAAGGCCTAGCAGGTGAAAGGGCATTTCTTGCCTCTGGGAATGCTTCATGCCTCTGGGGGCATCTCTTGCCTCAAAGGGCGTTTCCTGCCTCTGTGGGCATCTCTTGCCTCTTGGGGCGCTTCATGCCTCTGTGGGCATAACCTAATAAGGAGGGGGAGTTTTCTGCCTCTGGGACAGAGCCTGCAGGCGAGGGGACATGGTCTATAAAGTCTCAAGGCAATTGGCTGAAGTTAGTCTTAGAGAAACACAGCAGCGTGTACCAGTAAGTCCGATGGAGGTGTCAGTCCAAAGTAGCTGACCACAGAAGAAAATGCCAGAGGATGAAACGCTGCATGTCTGTCTCGATGGGGAATGTCGGACACCAGAATTCTGCTTTTCTGTAGAGAGTGAGCTTTCGAGTCTGTGAATCTGTTTCTTCAGGTCGTGCCAGGTCACATCATTGGTTTCCGGGGGCGATGTCAGAGAACAGGGTCCAAATGGATTTCCAGGAATTCCATTTGAATAGATGCTTTTTCATGTGAAGACTTGACAGCTGAAATTCACTTACTTGTCAAACAAAACTTGTAGCAGATTAAAAGTTTACTATAATTGATAACTCCATTATAATTGGAAGTCCTTTCTAGTATGATTTTAAGGTTGTTGAAACAGTTTAAACTCAATAAAATGTGGAAAGGTAAACAGAAGAACCACAGTAGAAGCCTCAGGCATGAGAATAATTAACATAATCATTGCACTATCTGCCCCACCCATAACTCATACAGTTTTCAGGATTAAACGTTTCAGATTCATGTCAAGATGTAAAAGAGAAATCAAAGGAGGAAAAAAACAATTTTTTGGATTGTTTCTGGATGTCTCTAGAAATCATGGCTTCGTCCAGCATTTTTTTTTTTAAGTCAATGTCAAACAAAAATTCAGTCATTCAAATAATTCTCTTATGAAACACAACTTGAACCAGATTATCAAGATCTCACCATGTAGGATTAAGAATCCCCGGAGGGCGTCCTAGTCCAAAAAGCTCCTCGAAATTCCATTTAGGGTGTTTCTGACTGTTCCTGCTGGATTGCTTCAGGCACCCATTTTTAAAAGCGTCTTCCCATTGAAGAAAGAATCCAATCAGGAGAGTAGAACTAACCACGTGTCTCCATACTTGGGAACTGCCAGGGTACTGGAGAACGCTCCTCAAACTAGAGTAGTCCTTCTCCATGGGAAACATGCGAGAAGAAGTCCAGAAAGTCCCAGTGGAAATCCCCATGCATATCCCAAGGTCTACGATCACGGTCATAAAGAACCAAATTGTGGCCCAGAGCAAAATGTAGTCCTTTTCCTCAGGAAACATGGGAGAGGGAATCCAGAAAGTCCAAGGAGAAATCTCCGTGCATCTCCCAAGCTCTATGATCCCGGTCATAAGAAACCAAAGTTCCCGGTCAGGGAACCGAAGTGTAGCCCAGAGTAAAATGTTCCAGAGACAGACTAACTGTCTCATGATGAAACAGTAGAGGCTTTGGCAAACCTCTTCATAAGTAGAAAGGCAACCCATGGTGGATGGGTAGCCAAGTTTACTTATCTGGACGATGGGTGGGTAGGGTCCCGCGTTGATGCTGGTCCATGTTTCAGGGCTTATTTCAGTCCCTGTTCAGGCGCCATATGTTGTTTTCGACGGGTTATGTTGTTTTCGCCGGGCTGGCTTCACGGGCGGGTAACAGACGACCAGGGACTCATGGCTGGGTTGTAGGCAGTATCTCTTTATTCATGCAGGACGCAGCACAATCTAAGATGAGCTAAGCTAAATTCAAGGTACAGTACTGTAAAACTCACAATGCTGTCTTTATATATACTTGCCAAGTAAGGTGGAAACAGGATGTGACATAGAGAGGGTGGAGAGAAAAGTGACTGGTGAAAGTCAGGGTGTGACAAAGAAGGGATCAGGGTGTGACAAGGAGGGGGGTGGAGCAAAAACATATCCTGAAACAGTGGGGATTGAACCAGTGCCCTGGAGGGAGGTGCTTGTTAACAGCGGTTATGTAAATAGAATGAAGTGGTTATGTAAATAGAATAGTGTTAAGCAGGGGGGATTTAAACCAAATGAAACAGAAGGGGTCTCATGCATACCAACACTTCCTGAGCCAGAGGTGGGGTCAGGGAGCCCCAGAAACAGAGGCAGAAGCAGTGACTGTGTGGGAAACAGTGAGAGATGGAGTGGACCATCTCTCCCACACTCCTGCCATTTTTTTAAAGTTTTTTTTTTAAATATTTATTTATTCATTTTCCCTTTGTTTTTGCCCTTGTTGTTTTATTGTTGTAGTTATTATTGTTGTTGTTATTGATGTCTTCGTTGTAGGATAGGACAGAGAGAAATGGAGAGAGGAGGGGGAGATAGAGAGGGAAGAGAAAGACACCCGCAGACCTGCTTCACCGCTTGTGAAACGACTCCCCTGCAGGTGGGGAGCCCGGGGGCTTGAACCGGGATCCTCTCGCTGGTCATTGTGCTTTGCGCCACCTGTGCTTAACCGCTGTGCTACCGCCCGACTCCCCCTCCTGCCATTTCTAGCACTTTCTCTGTCAAGTGTCCATCTTAACTATGGCTCCTGGTCACCACTGGGCTAAGCTGGCGTTTGCAGGGATGGCACAGAAGAGCCCACAGAACTCTGGGCTGGAAGTCGACTGTCGCAAGTCAGGCTTATTACTTAGAAGTTTGAGTCGATTCATAGTGGGGCCACTGAAGGAGCCCCTGATGTTCTTAGCTCTTCACCCATTGATATTTGAAATCTAACTGTCGGACCTGGGGAATATTTAAATCCTGACATTTGGCTCATGGCATTAGCAGGGAAGGTGCACTTCTAATGAGACTGTCTTCAGACAAAGGTTAATGGATCCCTTGGAACCTGGGTGGCTTTCACCTTTAATACCGGCTAGACTTCTGCTGGAGACAGTGTATGCTGGGAGGGTGGGAGGAAGAAGAATATCATTGGGGCATGGGGGAGAGAGAAAGAGGGAGAGGGAGAGAGACGGCAAGAAGAATGGAGTGTATATATATCACTGGGGCCTGGTAGAGAGAAAGAGTGATACGGGCAAAGGGAGAGACAGGAAGAGGAATGGAGTGTTTGCTGTTGGGGCTTGATGCTAGTGCAGTTAAAGGAGGAAGAGCCCCAGGAAGTGTGTAGGTGTACATGATGTGTGTGCACAGTGTGAGCGAGTGTGAACAGGACGAGCTGTGTGTGCGCATGCTTGCGCGAGGAGCCTGCTGTGAGCTGGATTGAAGCAGTCGGCGTGGACTACAGGCCCAACTGATGGTGGCCCAGATGCTGACAGACGTGACCTTGGCCAAGCTGAGGGAGGTAGACGGGTGCTAGCAGGCAGCCTGACGGGCCTGGGGTCTGGACTGCAGGGTGTGAGCCCGCTCTGACCACTGAGGGCAAGGTCAGGAGTGGAGCCAAAGTGGATGTGGTCCCCTAGGTTCCTTCACCTGTGGCAGGAGGGGCGTCTCTTCAAGGTAGGCAGGGCGGGTGCTATTGGTGAAATGCTGCATTGACATCTCTAGCTTTTTTTTTTTTTTAAGAGAGCAATCAAAAGAGATAGGGAAAATAGAGAGGATGAGAGACAGAGAGACACACCTACAGCCCTGCTTCACCACTCATGAAGCTTTCCCCCTGCAGGTAGGGACCAGGGCCTTGAACCCCAGTCTTTGTGCACTGTACTGTGAGCACTCAATGGGTTGACCGTCACCTGGCCCCTGGTCCTTGCTTTTAGCTTGGTCCCATTCCTTATTGGAGAGTCAGGTGTCGGGTGAGTGCAGAGTGGGGAGCCTGGCTCTTGGGCTGATGAAGCCCTGTGGCTGCAGGAAGTGGCGGCCTTGGACAAGCTGTCTCTGAGCTGTCTGTGTACAGGGCGGGGTTGGTGGGGGGCTGAGCCCAGTACCTCCAACTGGGAGCTGCCGCCTCCTGTGTCTGGAGGTTCCCAGCAGCACTTGCTAAAATTACCCAGCAGTGCGCCCACACAGGGGCTCTGCGCTTCGTGAACTGACTCCTTTTTTAAATCATCTTATGCAAGCCCAAGGGATTAATGGGGGCCTTGGCCATGTTTAGACAAGCGGGGCTGTGGCCCAGGCCTGGAACATTGGCTCAGAATCGATACATTACTAAGGTCAGGCTTCGAGGACTTCAGCATGCCTTAGCACAGAGAGCACCAGTTTCCGGGGATGGGGGACTGGGGGTTGCCCAGAAGGAGGGCCTTGGTTACAGAGCCTCCTCAGCACCTAGAGAAAACCTTTAGTCTGCAAGAGAGTTTGCAGGGCAAAGTTAGCCAGGCTAGAAGGCCAGCAGGGGGAGCTAGAAACTGGAATGACTCCTGTACCCTCCCACTCCTGAAAGCCCGTTGGTTTAAACTCAACGTAGATTCTCTCATGATCTGAGTGCAGACCTGGACTTAGGTCCTAAACGTTCAAAAAGGGAAAGCTGAGGGCCAGAAGGAGGTGGAGAAAGCATTGGACTCTCAAGCATGAGGTCCCAAGTTTAATCCCTGGCTTCACATGTCTCAGAGTGATGCTATGTCTCTCTCTCTCTTTCTCTCCTTCTCCTCCTCTGTCTCTCACCAAGCAGTCTGTCTCAAAAAACGTAGGGAAGGGGGTTGGGCGGTAGCGCAGCGGGTTAAGTGCACATGGCACAACGCACGTGGTGCAAAGTGCAAGGACCAGCATAAGAATCCCAGTTCGAGCCCCCGGCTCCCCACCTGCAGGGGAGTCGCTTCACAGGCGGTGAAGCAGGTCTGTAGGTGTCTATCTTTCTCTCCCCCTCTCTGTGTTCCCCTCCTCTCTCCATTTCTCTCTGTCCTATCCAACAACAAATGACATCAACAACAACAATAACCACAACAAAGCTACAACAACAAGGGCAACAAAAGGGAGAAAAAAAGGCCTCTAGGAGCAGTGCAGGTACCAAGAGCCCTAGCAATAACCCTGGAGGCAAAAACAAAACCCTAGGGAAGTAGGAGCATATTTAAGAAAAGGGGTGGGGGTAGCATATTGCGACTATGATGACAAACTTGCTGTCCCCTCTCCGCTGGGAGGCAGACTGAGGGAGTGTTTGTGGGCTGTTGGATCTTGTGACTTCCAAGGGAAGCTCTGTGTAGTTGGCTCTATAGGTGGGCGGTGTTTTTTTTTTAAACTTATTTTTACTTAATTATATTTATTATAATTTTTAATATAAATCATTTAAAATTTGTGATTGATAGCAGTTTCCAAGATTATCAGGTTACAGGGTAGAGTTCCACACCACACTCACCATCAGAGTTCTGTGTTCCGGCCTCCCAAAGAGAACCACCATAGTTGTCAAAGTCCTAGAGACAGTTTGTTCATGTCTGTCTTTTATTTTTATTTTTTTTCGCAAGCTCTTGTGTTTCAGTTCTCAGAGGACTGTTTTAAATAGAGCTGCATTTGCAGGAGCCAGGTGCGCCCCACTCTGTAAACACGGGTGTTGTGACGCAGACACCATTGAATGTTCAATAGGAACTCAACTCAGAAAACCCTGGTGTCCCGGATTCTCCCGGAACTGTCAGGAACAAAGTCCTCAGTCTAGAAAGCTGTGGTGCTCGGCACACGGCAGCACCTGGAAGAGTCTCCTGTGTTTTCTGTCCCTCCCATCCCCACAGCATCACCATCCTCGGGACGGGCGCCAAGTGGCTGGCTGTGCTTGAAGAGAAGAACATGAAGCCAGGTAAGTGCGCTGCTCAGAGAGCTCACGGCCGACCTCTGATGGTGTCACCCCACGGGCAGGCGTGCAGGGCTTCGAGCGCCAGGGTGAAACATGACTCTCCCATGATTCTCTGCCCCAGTGGAAACCCACAACCTCCAGACGCTTCACACCATCCTGTCCACTGGCTCCCCGCTGAAAGCCCAGAGCTATGAGTATGTGTACAGGTGCATCAAGAGCAGCGTCCTGCTGGGCTCCATCTCAGGTACTGACTCCCGGCCCCACCCCACCCCCGCTCACCTCCCTGGTGCCTGGGTAGCAGGGAGTGGGAACATGGCCGGGATGGTCCCCTGGAATGCAGGACATGCAGATGTGGGCAACTGAGTCTGTTTGCTGGGTTAAGTTGGAGAAAGTCACCATGAACATGGAGTCAGGGAATGCTGAACCCCCACTAGTTGGCAAGGTGAGTGTGTTTATATGTTCACATACAAATACATCTCACCAGAAGTTGGGCGGTAGCGCAGTGGATTGAGTGTACATGGCGCGAAATGCAAGGACCAGCGTAAGGATCCTGGTTCGAGCCCCTGGCTCCCCACCTGCAGGGGAGTCGCTTCACAGGCGGTGAAGCAGGTCTGCAGGTGTGTCTTTATCTCCCCCCCTCTGTCTTCCTCTCCTCTCTTGATTTCTCTCTGTCCTATCCAGTGACAGCAACAACAATAATAATAACTGATAAAACAACAAGGGCAACAAAAGGGGAGAAAATGGTCTCCGGGAGCAGTGGATTCGTGGTGCAGGCACCAAGCCCAGGCAAAAACCCTGGAGGCAAAAAAAAAATCTCACCAATTATAATCTTCAATCCTAAAAAACAGTGGGTAGGGCCTAAGTTTAGCTCACTTAGCTTGCATGCCTGAGGCTGTCCCCACTCTGCTTGGAGCAGAATCAGTCTTGTCTTTTTCTTTTTTTTTTTTAACAGAGCACAGATCAGCTCTGACTTATGCCAGTGCAGGGGACTGAACTTGGGACTTCACAGACTCAGGCATGAGAGTCTCTTTGCATAACCATTATGTTACTTACCACCCCCACTCACTTTCTGTCTCTGTGTTTTATTTGTTTAATTTTTCTTGTTTTTAAACTCATGTTTTAATATTTTATTTTAATGAGAGAGAGACAATAGAAAGATGAGAACACTGCTCAGCTCTTGCTTATGGTGGTGCTGGGAATCGAACCTGGAACCTCAGAATCTTAGGTATGAAAGTCTTGTAGAACCATTATGCTGTCTCCCCAGCCCTTACTTTTTTTTTTTTTTTAAACCAGAGCACTGCTCAGCTCTGGCTTATGGTGGTGCTGGGGATTGAACCTGGGACCTAAGAGCCCCAGGCATGGGAGTCTTTTTTGCATAACCATTATGCTGTCTCTTCTGCTTGGCATGAGGTCTTGCATCAAATGTGTCAGAGTGATGTTCTGGTCTTCTCTCTCCATTCCTTTCCCTCATTAATAATTAAAACTCAAGATACTATTTAAAAAGAAAAATAGAGAATAGACCTCTCTTTGAGGTCTCTTCCCTTGGACATTCGATTAAAAAACAAGCAGTTTGTCCCCTCTTGTGACGTTCATGCCTCCTTCCACCTTTGCCCACAGGAGGCACGGACATCATCTCCTGTTTCATGGGCCAGAACGTGTCCATCCCGGTGTATAAAGGCGAGATCCAGGCCCGCAACCTGGCCATGGCAGTGGAGGCCTGGGACGAGGAAGGTGACAGCTCTCTCCCCTCCCTTTCTGCGCCGGGTGGGGCTGCGGCTGGAAGCGCTTGGCCCTGTGACTCTGCTCAGTGAAAGTTCTAGAAAACTGCCTGTGAGGGTGCAGCCCCTTCGCCCACAGACTGATGCCCCTGTAGCCTGTATTAGCTGCTCCCCAGACTGCCCAAGCCCAGCTGAGCTATCACTGAACATAGGGGGAGCTGTGCTGGGATGGCAGGTTCCCGCCGAGTGCACCCACACTTTGAAGAGGCTCACAAGGGTGGGGGGGGCTCTGCCTTTGTTTCCTCTTCTTCATGCCCGGTGTCTACACATTAACAAAGCCTGCGTGTGTCTGCGCCCCCAAAGGCCTGGCCTGCGGGGTGTGCACTGGACAAGTTCACGGGCTCAAAGTGCTTGCAGCCACAGCAGATGGGAAGGTTATGCTCACTGCCATTTTGGGGAAGAAGAGGGAAAGACAAGTTTGGGCTGGATGCCGAGAATTGTAACCCCCGCAACCCCAACCCTCCCAGCTCACAGAAGATGTTGCCTGTGACCTTTCTCAAAGTCAGGCCTTTGTTTCAACTTCAGCTGCCCAGACAGGCCTACTCACGGATGTTCCCAGCCTCTGTCTTCCTCCAACAGCCTGAGCGGTTTCCCTGGGGCTTCTGGTCCCTGTCACATCCTGGAGTCTGGTCAGGAGGGATGACACAGAAAGTCCCCTCTTGGGTATTGTGAGGTGGGACTGAGGGGGTGAGCCCTCTGAGGTGAAAGAATTGGAGCAGTCAGGCCTGTGCAGAACTGTGGGGGAGATGGCGGGTTCTCTAGCACTCTGCTATGGAAGGATCTAGATAGACAAGCTCCAGCCAGCTCCCTGCTCTATGGCTGAGTCTCCAGAGAGTGTGCTCTGTCCTCTGCCCCCTGCCCTGGCTGCTGAAGCCACTGCTTCACCAGGGTTCAAAGTGGGCCACCTTCATGGTAACAGGCACCACTCAGTCAGTGGTCCTCCTGTAGAATGGTTCAGGTGGAGATTCCGGGGACCCTGCGACCCTGAAATTCCTCTTCTGGGGAAGGCATGTGATGCTGACAAGGCATTGTGTGCCTCAGTACCTGCTTTGTAGGAGAAAACCAAACTGAAGAACACACAAGCCCCGTGCAAGTCCCATGGGCCACCACGGGCCCATGCTGAGCCTCAGCCGGCACCGGGCACGCCAGGCTTTAGGAACATGCCAGTGACAGTGCGTGCCATTCAGAGGAGTGTGTAGACGGGAATAAGAGCAGGGGACGCTCGAGAGACTGGGGGTGGCGCACGAGTGCGTGCCCTGTGCAGGTGTCCAGGACAGAGCTCAGGGGAGTGGGCCAGGCAGGTGCCGGGGTGTGTGCTCACTGTGCTGTTCTCCGCTCCAGGAAAGGCAGTCTGGGGAGAGAGCGGGGAGCTGGTGTGTACCAAGCCGCTGCCCTGCCAGCCCACGCACTTCTGGAATGACGAGAACGGCAGCAAGTATCGCAAGGCCTATTTCTCCAGGTTCCCAGGTAGGTAGGGACCCTTATCTGTCCCCCCCCCCCCTCCAGTTCCCAGGGCTTCTCCACACACACACCAGCCACCCCCTTCTCCTGCGCCTGCTGGGAAAGAGCTTTCCATCACCCTCTTGTCATCTTCAGATGAAACAGGAATCTGGGTTCAGTTTAGTCTTTGCCACCTGCTGTGTCCAGAGCCCTTGGTGCTGGGAGCTGCCTGCTCACTCACTCCAGGCTGGCACGCCGTGGCAGAGCTGTCTGGTGTGGCATCTGCCTGTCTGTCTGGCGCTCCACCACCCAGATTTGTGCCGAGACTGGAGGAGAAGTGGGGGGGGGCTGTGGATGTGGGGGTACTGTGATGGCAGCCGGGCCTGGCACTCCAGATGACACCTTGGCCCGGAGGCCTTTTACATAGAGCCCGGGTCCCTGCCTCCTTCTTGACTCACTTCATAAACAGCCTCGAGTTGTCGCTGCTCTAGAATCCATAATTCAGCAAGCCTTCTGTTCCGGAGTTATTTATACTAAGGACTTGCTTTCTGTAATTGGATTTTGCACAAACTGTGCAGAGAGTGAGAGAGCAGAGGACCGCCGGTGGTGGGGTCTTCCCTGTCCTCTCTGTGAGTTGCAGTGGCTTTCTCCCACATGCAGCCTCTCAGCTTCACTGTGGAGCCTGCCGACGTGGGCCAGTCCAGACAGACCAAAGCAGAATTGAGAGCATGTCAGCATAGAGAGACAGAGACAGAGAGAGAGATATGGTTCTTTGGTCTCTGAAGACAGGACAGGGGCCCTTATCTTAGGAGGGAAGCTGGGGTCAGGCAGTGGCGCACCTGTTAAACACACCCATTACTGTGCACCAGGACACAGGTTCAATCCCCTGGTCCCCACCTGCAGGGGGAAAGCTTCACAAGTGGTGAAGCAGGGCTGCAGGTGTCTCTCTCCCTCTCTCCCTCTCTGTAGCTCCCTTCTCTTTCAGTTTCTCTCTGCCTCTATCCAATAATAAATAAATAAAAAAAAGAGGTAAGCCCAAAGAATCAGAGCCGGGGCTGGACAGTGGCTCACCTGGTTGAGTACACACTTGCTCATGTTACCGTGCGTGAGGACCCTAGTCTGCACCTTGAGGGGTGAGGAGACTTCAAGAGTGGTGAAGTAGTGCTGCAGGTGTCTGTTGGTCTCTCCCCCCACCAGTTTCTATCTTATTAAATTAAGAGTATGTGTGTGAGGGAAGAAATGGCCACTGAGAGCAGTGGATTCATTGTCTAGGCACCGAGTCCTGGTTATAGCCTTGGTGGCATTGAAGTAAGAGTCAAGAGTCTCAACTTGAGGGGCCACCTAAGAAATTCCCACACTTCATCTTCTACAGTGCTGGTTTTGGAAACTCTCTTTTCTGTCATTTTTTTTGTTATGTATACAAGAGTTCACATGATACATGCCTTTCAGGATTAATTTCAGAATAAGTCACTTGTTTTTATTTTGCTTATTTATTTGTTTATTTTTCTTTTACCAGAGCTCTGCTCAACTCTGGTCTGTGGTGGTGGTGGTGGTGGTGTGTGTGTGTGTGTGTGTGTGTGTGTGTGTGTGTGTGTGTGTATGTAGTGGGGGATTGAACCTGAAACCTCAGAGCCTGAGGCATGAGAGTCTTTTTGCATAACTATTATGCTGTCTCCTCTGCCGAGTCTTTTTCTTTCCTTTTTAAAAAAAATTCCCTTTTGTTGCCCTTGTTGTTTTATTGTTGTAGTTATTATTTTTGTCGTCGTTGTTGAATAGGACAGAGAGGATGGAGAGAGGAGAGGGAGACAAAGAGAGGGAGAGAAAGATAGACACCTGCAGACCTGCTTCACCGCTTGTGCCTCCCCTGCAGGTGGGGAGCCGGGGGCTCGAACCAGGATTCTTAGACCAGTCCTTGCATTTTGTGCCACATGTTTTTAACCTGTTGCTCTACCACTCAGCTCCCCATCTTTTTCTTTTTTATTACTGTGTTTTGCATTGATCTTCCTCCTTGGAGAAAACAGACTTTGTGACCTGTTAGATTTCCCGTTTCACCTTGGCTGCCAGGAAGCTCAGAACTAGATTCATAGCTCTTTTGTAACAGCTGCTCCCTCCCAGTGCAGGATTTCTAATTCTCTTTTAAGTAGCTCCAGCAGGAACTGGGCTCATAGGTAGGTTCCTTAGATGCTTACTGGGAGCAGGTGGGAGACACCACAGTGATGAATTAAGGAATGATAAAAGCAGATGAGACAATGGGTCTGAAGCTCTTGGTCATGGAGAGAGTGAATAACAGGTGGAAAGTGGACTCTTCCAGAGCTCAGTTCTGGAAGAGTCTTGGAAGCCAACAACCCAGGAGCAGGCTCTTCCTTCCTGCCACAGGTAGCAGACTTGCCGCCGACATCTTTGCCATGAAAAGCAGCCTGACAGCCGGTGTGCTGGCATGGGGAGAGAGCCGGGAAGTTGCTAGGCTGAGCGTCGGGGCTGGAGGGCCTAGCATCACTATGGCATCACTGTTTAAACATTAGTCCATGCATACACAGTGGCGGATGAATGAAGTCTGGGTGGTGGGGTTCAGGTCCATTGTGCTTTTCTTTAAAATTCTTTTTTAATATTTATTTATTCCCTTTTGTTGCCCTTGGTTTTTTAAATTTATTATTGTAGTTATTGATGCTGTTGTTGGATAGGACAGAGAGAAATGCAGAGAGGAGGGGAAGACAGAAAGGGGGAGAGAAAGACAGACACCTGCAGACCTGCTTCACCGCCTGTGAAGCGACTCCCCTGCAGGTGGGGAGTCGGGGGCTCGAACCGGGATCCTCATGCCAGTCCTTGCACTTTGTGTCACCTGTGCTACCACCCGACTCCCTTATTGTGCTTTTTATGACTTCGAATTTGTCTTAAGAGCCTAATGAAAATTCAAAGAGAAGTGAAGAGCAGCTGTGAGAGATCTAGATTATCCCGATAGTTTCAGTTCTGAGTCTCCTGGCAGCAGACAAAACTGGAAATATAACAGGAACAGATAATTCAAGATAAGAAATTTTATTATTTTCTCATGCCACCGGGGTTGTTATCACTGGGGCTTGGTACCTACATGTTGACTCCACTGCACCACTGATGGTGCCTTTTTTCTTCCTTTTTCTTTTAGAGGCAGAAATAAAGAGGCAGTGGAGGGCAGGGGAGAGAAAGAGAGAGAAAGAGAGACACTTGCAGCACTACTTCACTGCTTGTGAAGCTCCCTCCCTGCAGGTGGGGGCCAGGGGCTTGAACCTGGGTCTTTGTGCATGGTTATAACACATGTGCTCTGGCTCCATCAAAGATGAGAAGTTGTAGGGCGACCAGGCCTGCCGTCGAGCTGTCAGGTTTTGATCTTGGTGAAGGTGGCACTTAGGGCTCCATGCCCTCCAGTGGGGTCTCTGCTCTGGTGCTGCCCTAGTTCAGGCCTGAGTTCCCAGGGCTGTTGTCAGTAGCACCTTCACCCGGTCTCGCTGCTTCTGTCTACTGCATTCCAGATCACCTCAGCCCTCCAAAAGGGGCTCCCTCTCCCCAGTGGCTTCCACTCAGGGGTCTCCCCAAGGCCCCCCTTGCCCTCCCTGAAACCCCCACTTCTCACAGAATGGGGCCAGAGATCTGGGTGCAGGCCATCCCCCTCCCCCAGTTTCTGTGACCTTGGCTTTGTGTCCTGTTGCTGTTCTGCCTGCAGTGGGCTTCTGTCCAGGCACTCTGGACCCCTTCTCCTTCAGGTGACCGAATCCCTCCATCTTCCCACAGGTATCTGGGCCCATGGCGACTACTGCAGGATCAACCCCAAGACAGGAGGCATCATCATGCTTGGCCGGAGGTGAGAGTCTGGGGTCCCCTTCTCTTGTCTGGAGACACCTGGGAGGAGGATGAGGTGCTTGTGTGTCACAGTCCCTGCCCAGGTCAGCTTCAGGGGTGCTGGGACCCTCCATAGCACTACCAGGCCCTTCTAGGATGGGCTGGATGGGGGTTGGGACTCACAGTACCCCTGAGAGAGAGGGACACTTGTAGGAGGGTGGGGGGGGGGAGGTGACTTTCCTTGATAACTCAGTTTTGAGTTGAGAGAGGGGCCTGGTGGCAGCTGGGGACAGGAAAGGGGAGCCATCAGTGACTGGGCCTGGCATGCCATGTGGGAAGAGATGGCTGCCCCCACCCCGGGTCTCCCTACCCACCCCCCCACTCCCACTCGCCTCACTCATCACGGCTGAGTGTTCATAACCTTGTCTCTTCCCAGTGATGGCACCCTGAACCCCAACGGAGTGCGATTTGGCAGTTCGGAAATCTACAATATTGGTATGCGCACTCCACTCCACACACACCTCCCTCCCCCGCCCCCGCCCCCGCCCCCGAGTTATTCTCTGGTCCTCTGACAAGGAAGGGGCTTCTCACAGTGACCCCTAAGCCAGCTTCCCAGTGTTTACTCTTTAGACGTAACTTTGGCCCCTCTGCCTGGCGTGAGAGCAGACACTTGGTGAGCTGGGTCTTCAGCAGAGCCCAGAGCTGCAGCTGGGGGTCACGTGGCCTCCCTGGCACAGCTCTTTCCACAGTCAGCTCTGAGGGGCGGGCTCACCATGACCCCTCCTTTCTGTTATGAATTCCTTGCTCATGCTCCCCCAACCTTTTATTCTGTGCCATTAGAGAGAGGGAGAGAGAGAGACACCAGACCACCCCTCTACCATCCATGGAGTTCCCTCTGTGCTGTCCTTGGTGCCCCCATGTGGTGCTGGGGACTGAACCTAGGGCTTCGTGTATGCCAGGGCCTGCACGCTACCCATTCAGCTATCTCCAAGCCCCTAATTATGTCCCATTTTTATGGGTGAAGAAAAAAAAAAGCAGAGAAGAGCCACAGGATTGTCAGAGGTCACACAACACCGTACAGGACGCCCAGTAAGAATGGTGGGCTGCAGAGATGCACAGCAGAGTCCCCTGTGCGTCCCCACAACTGTCCCAGCTCAGTCCTCCAGGCAGTCAGCCTCCCTGAGAGGTTGCTTTAGTGGTTTTCTCCAAGTTCCAAAGTTCGACTTGCTTGTGCAGCCTTACTGGAGACGTCTTGGCCCCAAAAGCTTGCAGTCCCCATTTCTCCTGCCTACCATGGCCTTATACTTCATGTTTCTTTGTAGTTATCTTAAAAATATTTTATTTATTAATGAGAAAGATAGGAGAGAAAGAATCAGACATCACTCTGGTACATGTGCTGCCGGAGATTGAACTCAGTACCTCATGCTTGGGGAGTCCAGTGCTTTATCCACTGTGCCACCTCCCAGACCACCTTTGTAATTATTTTTGTATTTTTATTTTTTCTTTTTACCAGAGCACTGCTCAGCCCTGACTTATGGTCATGTGGGGGATTGAACCTGGGACTTTGGAGCCTCAGGCATGAGAGTCTCCTTGCATAACCATTATGCTATCTACCCTGCCCCTTTAGTTATTTTTTTCCCTCCCCCCACCCATCTCTGGGGTTATTGCTGGTACTTGGTGCTACCTGCACTATGAATCCACGGTTCCTGGAAGCCATTAAAAATAGTTTTTTTTTGCTAATTTTTATTAGATAGGCCAGAGAGAAATTGAGAGAGGATGGAGAGACAGAGGGAGAGAAAACTAGACATCTGAAGACCTGCTTCACCACTTAAAGCAGACCCCCTGCAGGTGGGGAGCAGGGACTTGAACCCAGGTCCTTGCACTTGGTAATATGTGCGATTAACCAGGTGTGCACCACTGCCTGGCACCCTCGATGTAGTGATTTTTTATGCAGCGTGGGGGGAATGAAATCAGTTGCCTCCCAGATGCATGAGGCCACTGGGTGGCTTTCTTGGTCCATCTTTAAAATTTTAATTTAGAGAGACAGAGATGAGAGAGTGAGAGAGATAGCCACAGCACTGCCCCGCGTCCAGGGAGCCACCCCTCCTTTCCTTCCCTCCCCCCACTTGTACTATCCATGGTGCTGCCAGGGCTTGAACCCAGGACCCTATTATGGCAAGGTGCACTCCTTGGGAAGTGGTCTGTCTCCTTTTATTTATTTTTTATTTCTTTTTTTAAATATTTATTTTTTTCCCTTTTGTTGCCCTTTTTTTTTTTTTATTGTTGTTGTAGTTATTATAGTTGTTATTGATGTCATTGTTAGATAGGACAGAGAGAAATGGAGAGAGGAGGAGAAGACAGAGAAGGGGAGAGAAAGATAGACACCTGCAGACCTGCTTCACCACCTGTGAAGCGACTCCCCTGCAGGTGGGGAGCTGGGGGCTTGAACTCGGATCCTCAGGCTGGTCCTTGAGCATCACACCATGTGTGCTTAACTCGCGCTACTGCCCGACTCCCTATTTTTTATTTCTTGGATAGAGACAGGGGCAAAGGAGGGAGAGAGACACTGCAGCACCATAGCTTCCTTCAGTGTGGTGGGGGCTGGGCTTGAACCTGGCTCATGCACATGGCAAAGCAGCGCACTATCCAAGTGAGCTATTTTACTGGTCCCTGTTTTAAATTAATTGATAGTGAAGTGAGTGAGGGCTGTGCGTGGCCTCCTTATAACCTGTCAGCCATACCAGCTCATCTGCAGGTCTGTCTGACCGGCCCCCTCAGTCAGGCCCCCTGGGTTGTATTGCCCAAGGCAGGACCCAGGGGGTGACCCGTGTCCCCTCTCTGCAGTGGAAGCCTTCGAGGAGGTGATGGACAGCCTGTGTGTCCCCCAGTACAACAAGGACGGTGAGGAGAGGGTGGTCCTTTTCCTGAAGATGGCGTCCGGCCACTCCTTCCGGCCTGAGCTGGTGAAGAGCATTCGGGAGGCCATCCGCGCTGGCCTGTCTGCACGCCACGTGCCCAGCCTCATCCTGGAGACGCAGGGCATTCCGGTATGGATGTCCTTGGCTCACTGTCCATGGCCCACTGTCCACAGCCTGCTGTGCCCAGCCTGTGCCATTGTATAGAGCCGGCCGTGTTGCCTGGCAACCCCACCTCCTTCCCAACATTGCTTGCTGTCTTCTCCCCCTTTTCCTAAGCAGCCTTTAGGCAACTCCTGCCAAATGTGGGTGTCCAGGGGGTGAGCAGGCCCAGCTCTGCACCCCCACATAGTATTCCCCTCCCCCGCCTTCCCTAGCGTGGGCTTGTGCATGCCCCCGGAATGATTAACAAGGAAATTAGTTCTCCCTTCTTAAACAGTCTCTGGGAGGGCTGTCAGCGGGAGGGTTGTTCCTCTTGTCTTTTAATATGAAGTTAGTTCTGCCCGCGGAGACAGACCGGAAGTCTATTTAGAGGCACATCTTCAGAGGGCAGCCACCCTTTCCTCCCGTTGACTCAGCTTCCCGCACGTTGTTCACTGAACCGCAGACTGGAGATGGTGTGTGCACAGCAGTGCGCGCTTTTGCATTCTGCTGATAAAGACAGAGAAATTGAGAGGGAAGGGGGGTTAGGGAGAGAGAGGAACCTGTAGCACTGCTTCACTGTTTGTGAAGCTTCCCCCCGGCTGTGTAGGCTCAAATCTGGATCCTTGAACATGGCAACATGTGCTCAACTGGGTGTGTCACTGCCTGGCCCTTATCTGGAACATCCTGCGGACCCAGGCTTCAGTTCTGTCCCCCTTGCTTTTATTGGATGGAGAAGTTATTTTTTTTCTTTGCTGCCAGAATGGTTCTTGCTGTGCTGATGAGCGTCAGGTGGTTCACTCCAGGAGGTCAGGTTCTCAGTCTTCCTATTCTTGTGGGGTTATTTCTCCTTCAATAGTGCACTCTGTCCATCTGTGGCCCAGGAAGTCCTTTTATGAGATTTTTCAGAACCCTTTCTATGCTTGGACCTTATTAGTTGGTCCTGATGGGAAGTCCAGGATAGGCTGTGTTTGAACTGGGCTGGAAGTGGCTTCCTTGCTTCAGGTACTTGGGGCTGGTCTTGGGACAAGGGGTGGGGAGCAGTGGATTTGGGGGATTTGGGGCACCTTCAGGCCAGTCACAATGGTGTGACTGCTGCCTCACTGTGATGGGAGGGGGTGTGGCTTCTGTGCCTAGGGAGGGAAGGCGTGAGCTGAGCTTTCTGCCCTCAGCCCCCTTGTCACACAGGGAACAGTAGCTGGACTCCCTCTGAGACACTGTCCTGTCTGCATGCCCTGTGCTCCCAGAAGCTGCCCTCAGCTGCTGAGCAAAGCCTGCAGCACAGAGAGCACAGGAGATGGCACATCTCAGGTACCAGGAGCCAAGGACAGTGGAAGCCAGTGTTCAGAGCTCTGATTAGTTCACACGTTGAGTTTTTCAAAAGGAACAAAATTTAATCAACATCTCAGGTTAAAAACAAAACAAAAAACAGTGCTGTGAAAGGACACATCAGGTTTCTTCTTTTTAATTTCTTTCTTCTTTCCTTTTTTTTCTTTCTTTATTTCTTTCTTCCTTTTTTTTTTTTTTTTACCAGAGCACTGCTCAGCTCTGGCTTATGGTGATGCAGGAGATTGAACCTAGGACTTTGGAGTCTCAGGCATGAGTCTGTTTGCATAACCATTATGCTATATACCCCTGGCCTTTAATTATTTCTATATTATCTTTATTTATTTATTCGATAGAGACAGAAATCGAGAGGGAAGGGAGAGATAGAGAGGAAGAGAGACACCTGCAGCCCTGCTTCACCACTCATGAAGCTTTCCCTCTGCAGGTGGGAAAACGTTAAAGAACTTGAAAACTTTAAAACAACTTGGGTCCTTGTGCACTGTAACATGTGCGCTCAACCAGGTGCACACCACACAGCCTCTCTGCTTCTTCTTTTAAAAAAATATTTCTATGGGAGTCGGGCGGTAGCACAGTGGGTTAAGCGCATGTGGTGCAAAGGCAAGCACTGGCCTAAGGATCCTGGTTTGAGCCCCCAGCTCCCCACCTGTAGGGGAGTCGCTTCACAGGCAGTGAAGCAGGTCTGCAGGTGTCTATCTTTCTCTCCCCCTCTCTGTCTTCCCCTCCTCTCTCCATTTCTCTCTGTCCTAACAACAATAATAGTAACAACAACAACAATAAACAAGGGCAACAAAGGGGGGAAAATGGCCTCCAGGAGCAGTGGATTTGTAATGCAGGCACCGAGCCCCAGCAATAACCCTGGAGGCAAAAAAAAAGGTTAAAAAATATTTTTATTTATTTATTTAGGATAGCTACAGAGAGAAATTAAGAGAGGAGGGGAGATAGTCACCCACAGCCCTTCTTCACCCTTCGGGAAGCTTTCCCCTTGCAGATGGGAACTGGAAGCTTGAGCCTGGGTCCTTGTACATGGTAATAAATGCTCTCAACCAGCTGTGCCACCACTGGCCTCCTGGCATCATTTTTTTAAAAAAATTTTCTTTATTGGGGAATTAATGTTTTACATTCAACAGTAAATACAATAGTTTGTACATGCATAACATTTCTCAGTTCCTTCTTGGATCTGTATCTCCCCCCCCCCCAGAGTCTTTGACTTTGGTGCAATACGCCAATTCCAGTTCAGGTTCTTGTGTTTTCTCTTCTGGCATCAGCTTTCTGAAAGGGCTCTGTTGCTCTGGAAGCTTCTGGGGTCTGAAGAAGCTAGCCTAGCCCTGAAACAATAGTAAGGGCCAGCCAGTATTCACCATAAGATGCAGCCCCTGAACACAGCAAAGTAAATGCTCTCCACTAATAAATCACAGCAGTTGTGAGGCCTTTCTGGGGCCTAACGTGAGCTGCTCAGTGAGCCCCTGAGGCCCCCCACTTCATGGCCGAGGAGAGAGGCCCAGTTGGGCACTTTGCCCAGAGCTCCTAAGTGTCTCTCTGTGTGTGGGAATAGCAGGCACAAGGACGCCCCATTGTTGTGACCTCCTCCCTTCTAATTAATAAGAGGGCTGCAACCAGAGCATTGCTGGCATATTTGTACGGGGGATTGAACTCGGGACCTCAGCCCTCCATGCCCTGGCCTCTACCCCTAAGCCACTTCTCTGGCTGCCCTCCTTCAGTTTATTAACTGTTAGTGTGGCAGTGGTTGTGATGTGTGGATCCGGGACTTTGCACCTCTCTGGCCACTTTTCTATTTAACTAGAGAGAGGGATGGAGAGACAGGAGGAGAGACACCCCAACATCAGGGCTTCCCCCGGCACCGTGTCATTCTCATGTGGTAACAGGGTGTGAACCTGGGCCACCAGCATGACAAGGCACATAACAGTGAGCTGTTTCTCTGACCCTTCCTTCAGGGTTAATGCTCTTTCTCTGTCATCTTTTCTTTCTTTCTTTCTTTCTTTCTTTCTTTCTTTCTTTCTTTCTTTCTTTTTTTCTTTTTTTTTTCTTTTTTGCCTCCAGGATTATTTCTGGGGCTCGGTGCCTGCACCACAAATCCTCTCCTCCTGGAGGCTGTTTTTTCCCCTTTTTGTTGCCCTTGTTTTATCATTGTTGTGGTTATTGTTGTTACTGATGTCGTTGTTCTTGGATAAGAGAGAAATTAGGAGGGGAGACATCGAGGGGGAGAGAAAGAAAGATACCTGCAGGCCTGCTTCACACTTGTGAAGTGACTCCCCTGCAGGTGGGGAGCTGGGGGCTTGAGCTGGGATCCTTGAGCCAGTGCTTACGCTTTGTGCCATGTGTGCTTAACCCACTGCTCTACCACCCCTTCCTTCCTTTCTTTCTTTCTTTCTTTCTTTCTTTCTTTCTTTCTTTCCCTTTCCTCCATCCCTCCCTCTCTCCCATCTCCTTTCTTTTTCCCTTTCTTTCTTTCTCTTTCTATTTTTTAAAATATTTATTTATTCCCTTTTGTTGCCCTTGGTTTTTTAATTGTTGTAGTTATTATTATTGTCGTCATTGCTGGATAGGACAGAGAGAAATGGAGAGAGGAGGGGAAGACAGCGAGGGGGAGAGAAAGACAGACACCTGCAGACCTGCTTCATCGCCTGTGAAGCGACTCCCCTGCAGGTGGGAAGCCGGGGGCTTGAACCGGGATCCTCCTGCAGGTCCTTGCGCTTTGGGCCACCTGTGCTTAACCCGCTATGCTACCACCCAACTCCCTCTTTCTTTCTATTTTTGGATCAAGACAAATTAGGGAAGGGGAAGAGAGGGAAGAGAGAAAAATATCTACAGACCTGCTTTACCACTTGCAAAGCTTCCCCCTGGGGGTGGGAACTGGGCTTGAACCCTGGTCCTTGAGCAAGCTGATGTGTGCATTTATCCAGGTATACCACCCAGCCCCCCCCCACCTTTTTAAATGAGACTCCCAGAGTACTATTTGGCATATGGACCTCATGTGGGGGGTTGAACCCAAGGCTTCCTCCTGGCCCCCACACTCAGCTCCTCACTGCCCTCTCCCACTCCCCGCAGTATACCCTCAATGGCAAGAAAGTGGAGGTGGCTGTGAAGCAGATTATTGCTGGGAAAGCTGTGGAACAGCGAGGAGCCTTCTCGAACCCCGAGACCCTGGACTTGTACTGGGACATCCCTGAGCTGCGGGACTTCTGAGCCAGCCGGCCTGGAACTGCCTTTGGCCGTGGTGCATCTCTACTGTAACGGTCCACACCTACGGCCCTGGGAGGGGAGCTGTGCCCACACATCTGCAGGCTGGGGAGGCACCGTCTCCTCGCCCTGGAGTTCCACCTGGACGGGGCCGCTGGCTTCCACAGGCCCAGGGAGCACTGGGACTCTGTGTGGGACTGCAGTACTCTGGAGTGTGTCTTTGCACTTGAAGCGAGGAGAGGGTCCCTGTGTGTGTGTGTGCTCTCGGCCTTCGTCCTGGGCCCTGCACAGGGCTGGCTGATAGGCCTCCAGAGAGGACCTTGGCTTTGGCCTTGTTCCCTGTTTTATCCTCTCCACCCCTCGCCCCTATCCCCACCCCCAGAGATGTCTCTCCTTTCACACTGATTCCGGCCCTGCCCGCCGTCACTCAGGCCCATCTGTGCTGCTACGTCAGCTGCTATGCCGGCACATTTCAGCGTGACCCTACACGCCTCCACGGTCACCGCCGGGACCCCAGCTGCCACTCTCACTCAGTCTGTGTGTCACGCACGGAATGCGCACAGTCCCGGGGGGACTGAGAGTCACACCCTGACAGAGTCCTTGGAGGATGAGTGGACTTCACGCTTTAGCGGCTGGGGGTGGTTTAAAGACTGTGTAGTGTTTGGTATCTGCTGTGGGGGGGCTTGAAGAACCAGGTGCACCCTGGGTGTGTCCCTTCACTGTGTCCAGACAGTAGTAGGGACCCTGGGCTCCCTGGGGACAAAGTGGCCCAGGCCTCGGGGGGCGTGTCCTCCCGACTTCCTCCTCACGAGGGCATGTCAGTTCCAGGTTTGGCAACAGGTGCTTTGTATGATGTACCTTTCAATTCAGCTGACAGAAGATTCCTGTAAGCCTAATGTTTGATTTTGTATATTTTTAAACTAAGCACAAGGAAGTAACTTTTTTTGAGTTCTTCTGGATTGTACAAATATCAGGGGAAGTGCTCTGAGGGGACTTGATGCAATAAACAGACTTATGTATATGTGCACATTCGTGGTGTGTGTGTGCGGTGTCTGAAGTTGACCTGACCATCTGCTGACAGTTGGTGGTGCCCAGGATGACGGGTTTGGTCCACACGGAGAAGGGATTCCCCGACCCCTGGACAGTGAACAGCCATCTCTTATGCCAGAATGGCCGACAGTGCCTCCTCTCAGCATGACCCACTGTCAGAGCAGGGCCTCTACCCCTGGGCTGCCCTGTGCTGCTGAGCCTGTCTCCGGGCAGTTCTTTTCCTTTTTCTTTTTTCCATTTTTTAAATTTATTTTTTCTTTATTAGGGGATTAATGTTTTACACTTAACAGTAAATACAAAAGTTTGTACATGCATAACATTTCCCAGTACTCCACATAACAATACAACCCACACTAGGTCCTCTGCCATGTTTATTAACTTTATTTATTTATTAGAGACAGCCAGAAATCGAGAGGGGAGGGGTGACAGAGAGGGAAAGTCAGAGAGACACCTGCAGCCCTGCTTCACCACTTATGAAGCTTTCCCCTAGCAGGTGGGGAACGGGCTCAAACCTGGGTCCTTGTGCATTATAACATGTGTGTTCAACCAGGTGCACCACCACCCTGCCTCTCTCTTTGCCATTTTTTACCAGAACACCTTTCAGCTCTGGCTTATGGTGATACAGGGGATTGAACCTGTGACCTGAGAACCTCAGGCACGGAAGTCATCTGCATAACTATTAGGCTATCTCCCCAGCCCTGGGCAGCAGTTCTTGTCATTGTGAGAGCTGTGTATGACCTGGACCATGTCTGGCCATGTGCCATTGAATCCAGGCTCAGCCTGGCAAGACTTCCCTTCCTCTCTCTGCATCACTCCAGCACTCCCGCTGGCTTCCATCTTGCTGCTAGACAGGATGAAGAGGCAGAGACACCACAGCACTGCTCCACCACTTGTGAAGCCTCCCCACTGCAGGCTTTCACACACGGTGTCCTGGGACTCGAACCCAGATCTTTGTGCATGGTAATGTGTATTATCTACCAGGTGAGCCACGGGCCAGCCTGGGCTTCATTTTCTTCTGTCACAGGTTGTGTCTAGTGGAGGTGTGGCCATAGGCCTTCTTCCTGCTGGGTGTGGTGGCCTGTTATGGAGTCCTCCCAGGCAGGAAAGAGGAGGCTATGATGAGCCTCTGGGGACAGAGATGGGAACTGCCCCAAGTCCCTTCTCCACCAACAAAACCATGGCCAGCCTGTAAAAGGCAGTAGCCTTGAAATTCCCTTTTTATGCAGTTGTTTGTTAAGTGCTTTTAGTATGAGTTGCTTGTAGTATGAGGTGGAAAATTCCTTGCCCCTTCCCCCTTGAATAAGCAGGACCTAATCAGTTAAGGCCACCCATTGTTCAAAGGACCCTGCCTGAGGACAAGCCTTATCAGGACCTTATCAGTGAAGGCCACCCATTGTTCGAAGGACCCTACATGGGGACAAGCCTTATCAGGACCTTTGAACAGACTTTGTGGTGTGCTGTCTACTGGATGGGTGGTCATAGCCGATGGCAGGAGGATGTGCCTGGTTGAATTCTATTGGTTGTGTGATCTTACTATATTTGAAAGTAGCCCGCGCTTTGCTTTGAATGGATCATGCTTTTGCTAAGTTTGAAATGATTGGATCTTGTGTTTGCTATAGCCTGTTATTGGATGTAGGTTGATAAGGTGATGTGCTCCCCCTCCCTGAGTGTAGTCTGAATTCCTATAAATTGTATGGTTTGAGCCCTGTTCGGGGCCGAGCTTGGTAGACTAACACCAGTCACCATCTCGGCCCGGATTGCAATTCGTCAATAAACATCTTTGCTTCCTTACAGTGGATGGTGGTTTGATTTATGCTCGCTAACACAGCCCTCCTCTCTCATGCCCTCGCGTCACCCTGTCCAGCCTCAGCCCGGGCTTCTGCAGATTTCAGTTCAGAGACAAGTCTGAGCAGTTCAAGGGCTCTTTCCCAGGTGTTCTGCACAACACAGGATCCTACCCCCCCCCTCCCCGCCCCGTGACTTATTTGTCCCACTCACATCAGCAAGGACAGTAGGTGTGGAGGGTCGTCCTCAGGGAGGGAACCAGATGGCCAGCAGGGCACAGGAGAGACCCTGTGATTGCATGTGATAGTCGGGGCCTCTGGGGATGTGACAGTGAAGCAAGAAGAGGGGAGAGGCTGCCATGGAAACCGGAGGACAGCCAGCAAGTGGGGGGGGGGCAGTGCTGAGCAGGAAGTGAGGGGGCCGAGGGCAGTGGGTGAGGTGGCGGTGCTGCCTGGGTTGCAGGTGCACTCTGTGACATCACAGCTGCACATCCCAGTGGTGGCCCCCAAAGGCGGTCGATCCCTTTGTTTGCTAGGTGGCTGAGAAGTCACAATGTCACTTTACTGAGCACTGTTCTCCCTTCTATCTTCTCTCCTCTCCCTGGAACCCAGACCCTCCTGGCTTCAAGGTGAGGCACTTCCCTCCAGCGCTAACAGCCTTTTCCATTAGGAGGACTTTTTCCAACAGCCCCTGAGGGTGGAGGAGATAGCATAATGGTTATGCAAAAAACCAAAACCAAAACCAAAAAAAAAACCTCTCATGCCTGAGGCTCCAAAAGCTGTCTGTTTGTTCTGTCATAAGCTCACAAGTCAAGGGCCCTTAAGATAAAAATGAAGTCAGGGGCTGGGTAGTGGCCCACCAGATTGAGCTCTCATGCTACCATGGGCAAGGATCCAGGTTCAAGCCCCCCACTCCCCACCTGCAGGAGGAAACTTCATGAGTGGTAAAGCAGGGCTGCAGGTCTCTCTCCATCTCCATCTCCTCAATTTCTGTCTCCAATAATAAATAAAAATATTTAAAAAGATTCATTATTTAATGAGAGAACCTGAGCCTCACTCAATCATACCCGGTACCAGGGAACCAGGGACTTCATTCAAATCCCATACTCTACTGCTGACTCACCCCCCCCCCCCCCCCCCCCCCCCCGCGCGAGCAGGAGGAAGTGAGCTGGGGGTGTGAAGGCAAGAAGAGGGTCAAACACAACTTGGGGACAGCAGTGGCCTGTTTGGTCTAAGACGACCACCTTAGTGGGAAGCACTGACTTGGAACTGTCTGCCTGGGCCAAGCTGCATCATACTGGGTAAGTTTCCCCAACTACTTAGGCCCTGGCTTTCCAGCCTAGCCTGCTGGACTTTTTCCTGCTCTGTTCCCATCAGTGATCCATGATTTGGACCCCATTTAGAAATTGGGGGAGCACACGGCTGCTCTTGAGATTGTCCTACTAGTCGCCTAGTGCAGGCCAGAAGCCATTCTGAGGGCTCTGCACTGATTGACTGATAGAACCTGGGGTGACCTTGTAGGGAGGCTCACCCCAGACTCTGCCAGAAGTGACCCAGAGAACAAGGGAACTGCCTTGCAGGCTCCACATCAGCCAGAGATGATGATGGTGATGATGATAAAGTATTCCTTCTGGGAGTCGGGCGGTAGCGCAGTGGGTTAAGTGCCTGAGGCGAAAGTGCAGGGACTGGTGTAAGGATCCCGGTTCGAGCCCCCAGCTCCCCACCTGCAGGGGAGTCGCTTCACAGGCGGTGAAGCAGGTCTGCAGGTGTCTGTCTTTCTCTCCCCCTCTCTGTCTTCCCCTCCTCTCTCCATTTCTCTCTGTCCTGTCCAACAATGAACAACATCAACAATGGCAATAATAATAACCACAACAAGGCTACAACAAGGCAACAAAGGGGGGGAAAATGGCTTCCAGGAGCGGTGGATTCATGGTGCAGGCACCAAGCCCAGCAATAACCCTGGAGGAAAAAAAAAAACATTTTAAAAAGTATTCCTTGTACCCCTGCTGGGGCACACACACCCTGGCCCAGAATTTGGCACAACAGCTTTCAAAGTGGGGTTTCCCTCACTCTGGGTGATTGAGATTTGCTTCCTGTCCCTTGCAGAGTGGGGCTTTGGGAAAGAAGTTCATCCGGACAATGGAGTCTGATTTCCAACTCTTTCTTTCTTTTTTGTTTGTGTGTGTGTCCAGGGTTATTGCTGGAGCTTGGTGGCGGCACTACGAATCCACTGCTCCTGGCGGCCATTTTTTCCCTGTTTTTATTGGATAGGACAGAGAGAAATTGAGAGGAGGGGGAGATAGAGGGAGAGAAAGATAGTCATCTGGGAGTCGGGCTGTAGCGCAGCGGGTTAAGCGCAGGTGGCGCAAAGCACAAGGACCAGCATAAGGATCCCAGTTCAAACCCCGGCTCCCCACCTGCAGGGGAGTCGCTTCACAGGCGGTGAAGCAGGTCTGCAGGTGTCTGTCTTTCTCTCCTCCTCTCTGTCCTCCCCTCCTCTCTCCATTTCTCTCTGTCCTATCCAACAACAATGACAACAACAATAATAACGACAACAATAAAACAACAAGGGCAACAAAAGGGAATAAATAAATAAAATAAATATTAAAAAAAAAGAAAGATAGTCATCTGTAGACCTGCTTCACCGCTTGTGAAGCTTCCCCCCTGCAGGTGGGGTGCCTGGGGCTTGAACCAGGATCCTTGTGCTTCGTACTATGTGCATGTAACCCGGTGCACCCCGCCCGGACTTCCTGATTTCTTTTTTTCTTTTTTCTTTTTACCAGAGAACACTGCTCAGCTGTGGCTTATGGTGGTGCAGGGGATTGAACCTGGACTGTTGGCACTTCAGGCATGAATCTCTTTGCATAACCACTAGGCTCTGCACACGGCAATAGGGAGGCCCCTCCTTGCTCTAACCCTCTGTGAACTCTGAGGTTTACAAAGGCATGTGGTCATTCAACACCCACGGCTACCCTGTAAGGTGGGGGCTTTTCCGTGCTTGTTGCCCTGGGCTGATCCCCCCCCCCATCCCAATTCAGCTGGACACAGCTGCCTGCCTCCTTCCAGAGCTCACTTCCCTGCAGTCGTTCCCGAGGCAGGCTATCCATGGCCCCTTAGGAAGGAAGCCCCTGGAGCTGGGGTCCCATGGTTTCAGGGGCCACCGCTGGGGGGCTGGGCAGCAGGCTGGGTTGGCTGAGAGGCTGGAGGATGTCACAGTGCATCTAGCAGAGGGCTCCTGTGGTTTTGGTAGGTTCCTGCTGCCAAAGGGGACAAGCTTGTTTTGCTTCTGTCAGCCTGAGCTGTCACAGTGGCCCGGGGCTGTAGCTCCCACTGAGTGTTCTGTCCAGTTGTCCTCATATAATGAACTGAGTGGGACTCAAGGAGTGGGGGGCAGGTCATTGTCTGCACTGAGGGTGGTTTCTGCTGTCACCCCAGGCAGGGCACAGCCACCTGGTGCTGGTGAAAGTATGGTGGCCAGGACACAGGGCTGATGACCTCAGTATTAAGCATCATTATTATTGCCCCTTTCTGCTACTGAAAGGAAGGCACAAAGTTCAGAGCAGGGCCACACGCTGACCTTGACCTTTTGGAGCCTTTGGGGATGAACACTCAACAAACTAGAACTTCCTTGATAAAAATCATTAACATCATTGTGTGACATCCTCTCCACCCCCCAGTACTCCCCTATCCATACCCACCCGGGAAACATAGCTCTTGAAAGTCTATAATGATTAAAAAAAAGAAGTCATACCTAAGGGGGCCAGGCAGTGACACACTGAGTTAAGTGCACATAGTGTGAAGTGCAGGGAATGATGCAAAGATCCCAGTTTGAGCCCCTGGCTCCCCCCCTGCAGGGGGGTCGCTTCATAAGCAGTGAAACAGGTCTGCAGGTTATCTCTCTTTCTCTCTCCCTCTGTCTTCCCTCCTTCTCTCCATTTCTCTCTGTCCTACCCAACAACAACAGCAACAGCAACAACAACAAAATGGAAAAAATGACTGCCAGGAGCAGTGGATTCATAGTGCAGGCACTGAGTCCCAGCAATAACCCTGGAGGCCAAAAAAAAAAAAGTCACACCTAGTGAAAAAGTTCTATTGTTTCATAGGTTCCTAAGTCACTGGGTGTTTAGACGCTCAGGCCTCTAATTAGATTTGGAGGGACATCAATTCATGTGCCATGAAATTTTAAAAGACAACGTCCCATGAATGGTGCTTCTCATTTCTTCCAGCTTGACTGAAACTCTGGGGGCTTTTACAAGGTGCTAATCATACCCTTAAGACAATGGAGCTTTCAAACGGATTCTGACGCTTAGGTCTACGTGTGGGATTTCTACGCAAGTGGAAAATTTCCAATTTTCATTATGAATGCATTTTGGGGTGACTTTCCTTCTTTTAGCATAACTTGACTGTTCCGTGTCTCCCCCCCCACACACACACACCGTGGGTGGGCACTGCAGGTTCTTATCAAAGTATGTATCACATAATTGCTTTCATGTTCTGCCCCAGCACAGGCGGTGTTGTAAACGGCTGTGACACAGATGTGACAATTCTATTAGGCCCCAGGCTCTTTGCATGGTTGACCTTGCAAATGAAATCTGAGGAAGTCACAGCCCTTCTGCCTGGTTGCTGGCTTTCATGCTCACCACCTGGGAGGAGGCTTGGGCAGGGGCGGGCTGGGGCTTCTTTGCCTGGACATGTACAGCTGGGCAGCCACTCTGCCCTGTCCCACCCAGTGTTCCTTATCTTCCTCAACTCCCCAAACCACAGGTGACAGTAAGCTCCTGATGGATGGCCTCCTGCTCACCGTGGTGCTGTTAGGTACTCTGTCAAGGTGGCAGTGTCATTTTTAATGTTCATCTTCAGACCTGAAGTTTGTTTTTAGGTTGGGAGTCTGCCAGCCTTGCCAAAGAGAGAAAGAGATAGATAGACAGACAGACAGACAGACAGACAGACAGACAGACACCAAGAGTTGAGGGCCTGGTCCTTGACCCTGGCTTCTGGGACCTTTTCAACAATACTCACACCCATTACAGCACTTTCTGGGGTGCAGGGGGGTGGTCTCTGTCTTGATCCATGTGGTGTTACTTGGACTTAACCAATGTGCACAAGAAAGAAAGAGAGAAAGAAAGAAAGAAAGAAAAAAGAGAAGGAAAGAGAGGAAGAGAAAGAAGAGAAGGAAAGAGAGAGAGAGAAAGAAATAAAGAAATCTGAGTCCTTTTTTATTGCTGGGAGAAAATGTAAACCAAAACAGACGCCATGAAGAACAGGTTCTGAAAAAAAGTTAAGGGAGTCAGGCGGTAGTGCAGTGGGTTAAATGCATGTGGCGCAAAGCTCAAGAACCGGCATAAGGATTCCAGTTCGAAACCCCGGTTCCCCACTTGCAGGGGGGGTCGCTTCACAAGCAGTGAAGCAAGTGTTCAGGTGTCTTTCTCTCTCCCTTTCTGTCTTCCCCTCCTCTCTCCATTTCTCTTTGTCTTATCTAACAATGATGACATCAATAATAATAATAACTACAACAACAATAAAAAACAAGGTCAACAAAAGGGAAAAAAAAAGTTAAATGGGACCTGGTAGAGCACACACTCTGTGCAATGTGAGTGAGGACCCAGGTTAGAACCCCCAGTCCCCACATGGGACCACCTGCATGACAGAAGCTTTAAGAGTAATGAAAGTATGCTCAGTGTCTCTGGTTCTCTGTCTCTGTATTTCTCTCTCTCTCTTCTGGTTATCATTGGGGCTTCACCACTCCAGGATGACTTTTACAGATAGAGAAAAAGAGTCAGAGAGAGAGAGAGAAAGATTGCACCACATCCAAATTTTCTTCAGTGCAGTGGTGACTGGGCTTGAACCTGGGTCGTGCACATGACAAAACAGGACGTGATCCAAGTGAGTTGTTTTGTCAGTCCTTACCCTCTATCTTAAAAAAAAAAAAAAGTTTGCCAGGAGCGGAGGAATCATGCATACAAGAAGTTACAGTGATAACTTTGGTGGCAATAAACAAACAAACAAACAGAATTACCATCCAGTGCAGCAACTCCACTTGTCAATGTTAGACTCCAAGCATCAGAGCACTGGAAGTCAGGATTCATGGCCACAAAGCGAGTCTCTCGTGACCTGCTTCTACATGGCCTGGGGAGATAGGTACCCCCACCCCACCCCACCCCACCCCACCCCACTCCACCCCACCCCACCCCACCCCACTCCACCCCACCCTACCCCACCCCACCCCCAAAGGCTCCTATCAGCCTTTCTCCCCCCAGTTAGCTCTTTTCCAGAACTGTTCTCAGACTCACCTCTGACTGCAAAGGCAACTGGGAAGCTGGTGTCTGGATTCTTCCCTCCCACCCATTTATTTAATTAAGAAAAAATTTTTTTTTACTATTATTTTTAAGATTTGATTTATGTATTCATGAAGAATTATAGGGAGAGAGAGAGAGAGAGAGAGAGAGAAAGGACCAGATATCACTGTGGTACATGTGTTGCTGGGGATTGAACTCCAGACCTCACACTTTATCCACTGTGCCACACTGTATGTCTTTATTTATTTATTTTTGCCTCCAAGGTTATCGATGGGGCTCAGAGCCTGCACTATAAACCTACTGCTCCTGGAGGCCTTTTTTTCCCATTTTGTTGCCATTGTTGTTGTCGTTATTGTTATTCTTGCCATTGATATTGTTGTTGGATAGGACAGAGAGAAATTGAAAGGGGGGGGAGACAGAGAGGGAGAGACAAAGACAGACACTTGTAGACCTGTTTCTCTGCTTTTGAGGCAACCCTTCCTGCAGGTGGGGAGCCAGGGGCTCAAATTGGGATCCATATGCCAGTCCTTGCACTTCGCATCATGTGCACTTAACCCACTGCGCTTACTGCCAGACCCCCCCCCCCCACACACACACACTATCTTTATTTATTGAATAGAAACAGCCAGAAATCAAGCGTTCAGGGGAGATAAAAACGGAGAGAGAAAGACCTGCTTCACTATTCACAAAACTTGACCCTTGATGTGGGGACCAGGGTCATGTTACACACTGTAACGTGTGTGCTCAACCAAGTGCGCTGCCACAGGGGCCCCTCCATTTTGTTTTGTTTTGACATCTCTTCAGACTCAACAGTCGTATGCCAGCAAAATGGCTCACCTGGACAGTGCGTCTGCTTTGTCATGGGCACAACCCAGGCCTGGCCCCCAGACACTGAAGGAAGCTTCGGAGCTGTGATTTCTCTCTCCCTCTGTCTCTCTCTGACGGAGTTGCCTCGGGCACTAGTAAAATAGCTCATGTGGATGGTCCGCTGCTTAGCCATGAGCACGGGCCAGGTTTAAGCCGCATGGAAGGAAGTTTTGGTGCTGTGGTCTCTTCCACTCTTTCACTGCCTCTGTCTTAAAAAAAAAAAAATCTGTGGGTTGAGATGACAGCATACTGGTTCTGCAAAAAGACTTTCCCAGGTTCAATCCGCCACCAGAAACTCCAGAAACCAGAGATGAGCAGAGCTCTGTTAATAAAAGAAAAAGAAAAAAAATTAAAAAAAAAAGAGTTGATTTGGAGCAGTGAAGTCCCAGCAAGCTGCAGGAAAAGTACAAACAATACTGAATCTGTTTGACTCAAATGTTAACATTTGGTTTCTTTTTGTTTTCTCTCTCTACACACACACACACACACACACACACACACACACACACACACACACACACACACACACACGAATTGTTGGAGCCTGCTGCAGACAGTGTCTCTAAACACTTCATCTGTATTTTGCCAAGACCACAAAGGCATTCTCTTACATAACCACACATAACCATGGAACCATGACCAAAATCAAGAAATTACCATGGAAGCTGCCTTTCCCAGATTTCACCAGCGCTGTCCACTGTGGCCTTTGTTCAGGCTAATGCCCAGACCACAGGCTCAGTTGTCAGGTTCCCTTTGTGTCATTAGTCACAAGCACTGCCCGTGACCTTGACTTACTGTGGCAGGTTGGTGACCTCAGAGCATGGTGCTCACACTGGGCTGCTCCCTGTTTCCTTATGTTTAGACTCAGCTAAGTCTCGCTTGGTAGGACCGCAGGTTGTGTCACCAATCGCCCCTGAAGAGATAGATCGCAGGCTGCACAGCAGCGTTCCTTCTGCTGCCTGAGGTGGGTGTTAGTCTGCCAGCTCCCCCCCCCCCCCCCCCCCGCACATACACACACTGCTATTATCTCTGTGGTGAGTTTTCCAACTTTGGGGGGGGAGGTCTGTGTGGCTGTTGGATAGCCCACTAGGAACTACACACGGTTAAGTTTGTGACCTGCCCTTCCTACACCTGAAACCATTGAAGCATTAAAAAAATTAGTTATGTATTTGGTAGGATAGAGAGAAATTGAGAGGGGGTTAGAGAGGGAATGAAAGACATCTCTGGCAGTTTCACCGCTCCTGAAGCTATACCTCTGGAGGTGGGGCCTAGGGGCTTGAACCCAGGTCCTTGAGCATGATAACATTTGCGCTCAACCAGGTGTGCTGTCACGTACCCTCCTCAAAGCTGCTGAAATCTTGAGTTGGGGGAGGGAGTCATGAAGAAGAAGATTTAATTCTCTTTCTCTCTCCATTTATTTATGAGAGTGAGAGAGAGAGAAGGAAAGAGACAACTAGAGCATCCCTCAATGAATGACTGAACTCAAGATTTTAGGCTTGAGAGTCTACTGCACCACCTCCCCAGGCTGCTCTTTCTTACTGTGCTTTTCGAGGACCTACTGTGTGCCCATCAGACCATGACAGATGACACTGACTGCCTTCACTTTCCCTTTCTTCCTGTCCACTGGGAGGGAAGAGATGGCTGAGATGTGCCACACTTTTGGGTCAGTTCTCACCACCCACCCCCCGCCCCAGACAGGGTATGTCACCTCCATAACTATCTGGGGTGGGGTGGGGAGGACATAGGACTCTTGATTCATTTCCAACCCTTCCATCCCTTTCCTGAATCTGCCTTCTTCCTTCCTCCCTCCCTCCCTCTAGCATAGTTTTTTTTTTCCCCAAAGAGCATCTGAAATATTTTCCATATCAAGTGTTTCAAGGACCTAATTATGAACTTCATTATAATTGCTTATTAGTTATATTTTGTTCAATTACTTTAACAAGTTGGCAAATGGAACACAAAGGCAGCAATTAGCATTGTGTAATTGTAAGGAGACACTCAGACGGTCTGGTACAGTGGGGTCTGTGCCTGTGTGTTCCGCCCCCACCCCCTAGGAAGAGGACCCCAGGGCCCTTGCTCACCAGCTCCTCTCAAGCTACAGGGGTCTGGGGAGGCCTTCACTTTGGTCCAAAGGTCAAATTTGGCACCACAGAACTGTTTCAGGATGGTGCTGAATTAGGAGCCAACAAAATAGCTCACTTGAGTAGTGTGCTGCTTTGTCATGTGCATGGCCCAGGTTTGAGCATGACCCAGGCTCGAGCCCAGCCCCACCACACTGGAGGGGACAAAATGGGTAACTACCCTCTCCAAACACAGTGTATGGGGACATGGTGGGAACTGGAAAAACATGACGGCTGCTTCCTCTGCCGTCTCCCTGGTGCTGTGGCTTCCTGCCCTGCCCCTCTCCTCACCGCTCACATTTCTTTCTCCTTTCATGATTTCTTTCTTTTTTTAATTTTCATTTATTTTATTCTAATGAGAAAGAGTAGATACAGAGGGAAAGATACTGAGAGAAAGAGACCAGAACTGCTCCGTTCTGGCTTATGGTGGTGCTGGGGATTGAACCTGAGATCTCAGAGCCTCAGGCTTTCAAGGCGTTTGCATAACCATTACGCTATCTGCCCAGCCCTCTTTAATGATTTCTGTGTGCATGGAACAGGCTCTCCAGAAATGCTCTAGCAGGCTTTCTCATCCATCTCTTTCCTTGGGACGTGGGGACAATTAGTCTCTACAGACCAGGGCACAGGTGTGTCCTGCTGTCCTTTATGGTGGTCAAGCTCACTCTGTGCCTGGTGGCTGAGTGCTGCCACTGGCTTCTTGCTTTGGGTTGTGCCCCTGAATTGAAATCAGGGAGCCTATCTCAAGAGCAGTGCCCTCTCACTAATGCTATTTCTCTCTTTTTTAAAAAAAAAAAATCTTTATTTTCTTTATTGGATAGAGACAGCCAGAAATCGAGAGGGTAGGGGAAGATATGGAGAGAGACAGATAGACACCTGCAGCACTGCTTCATCACTTGCAAAGCAAGTGCAGAGAGAAGAGGAAGACAGAGAAGGGGAGATTAAGAGAAACACTTGCATATCTGCTTCACTGCCTGTGTAGTGACCCCCCTTGTAGGTGGGAAGCCAGGGGCTTGAACCGAGATCCTTACACTGATCCTTGTGCTTTGTGCCACGTGTGCTTAATCTGATGCCCTCCTTTTTTGTAGCATGTGCACTTAATCTGGTGTGCCATTATCCAGCCCCCTTTTTTCTTCCCTCTATTCCTTCCTTCCTTCCTTTTTTTTTCTTTGATAGAGATAGAAATAAAGTAAGAGACCACAGTACTGAAGCTTCCTTCAGTGCCATGGGGGCCAGGCCGGAAACTGGGCTGCACACACACACACACACACACACACACACACACACACACACACACACACACACACACACACGATAAGGCAGCACACTATCCAGGTGAGCTATTGTTTCCCGGCCCTCGCAGTGTCATACAATGATTCTGGTGTGCCAGCTGTTTCATCCTGAGCCATAGTGTGTGTCCTACCAGCAGAGCAACCCAAAACCCTTGTTGTAGGTCTAGTGGGATTATCTAGAGCAGGTAGCATTGGGTTCGAGGGAGAATGGGCAGCAGGTGCATTTATCTCATGCTTTTCAGAAAAGGATTGTTAGTCTCTTTAGATGTCCGTGGGCAAGGGAAGCTCAGAAAGACTTACGGATTTGAAATTTCCAGTCTATTTCCAGTTTATTTATTTTTTTATTTAGTGATTTAATAATGATTGGCAAGAATGTGGGATAAGAGGGGGTACAATGTCCACCACCAGAGTTCCATATCCCATCCCCTCCCCTGATAGCTTTCCTATTCTTTATCCCTCTGGGAGCATGGACCCAGGATCATTATGGGGTGCAGAAGGTAGGAGATCTGGCTTCTGTAATTGCCTCTCTGCTGGATATGGGCATTGGCAGGTCGATCCATACCTCTAGTCTGTTTCTGTCTTTCCCTAGTGGGGCAGGACTCTGGAGAGGTGGGGTTCCAGGCCACATTGGTGACGTTGTCTGCCCAGGGAAGTCAGGTTGGTGTCATGGTAGCATCTTCAGCTTGGTGGCTGGAAAGCATTAATATATAAAGCAGAACAAATTGTTTAATAATCAGGTAAGAATATAGCAGGTGAGATTTGGGGTCTTTGTGTTGGAAGAGACTAGGAAGTCTATTTTAGGCATATTCCAAGGGCCCATGACTTTGCTAATTTTTGCCTGAGCCTGACCTCAGCTGCAGCGGCATTCTTTGTTTCTTTTCTTTTCGTTTCACTTCTTCCTTTTTTTTTTTTTTTTTTTTTTGCCACCAGGGCTATCTTCGGGGGAAGGTCTTCAACATGTATTTACTGCACCCCATGGCCATTTTGACTTTTTTTTTTTGTCTTGATAGGACAGACACAAAAAGAGATGGAAGGAAAGAGAAACACCTGCAGATCTGTTTCACCACTCTTGAAGCTTCTCCTGCAGGTAGGGGCCAGGGGTTTAAACCTGGGTCCTTGCACCTGGTAACGTGAGCGCTCGGCCAGGTGCACTAGCACTTAGCCCCAGATGCCCTGTTCAATGCTCTTCAGTGACCCACTTCTCACTCAGAGGACTTGGTCAAGCTGGAAGTTTCACTGAGGTTATAAATTCTACAGCCCACGCAGCTAGGTTGTGTGTTTACTTTTCAGCAGCATTAACCTCCATGGCTGAGGAGAATACGATTTTTTAAAAATAATTTGTTCTTTTTGAGTTTTATTTATTTATTGGATAGAGACAGAGAGAAATTGAGAAGGGAGGGGGAGATAGAGAGGGAAAGAGACAGAGAGACACCTACAGCCCTGCTTCACCACTCATGAAGCTTTCCTCCTGCAGGTGGAGTCCAGGGGCTTGAACCCAGGTCTTTGCACGTTATAGTGTGCATGCTTATCCTGGCCTAGGCTTTTTTTTGTTTTTGTTTTTTCTTTTCAGGGTTGTCACTGGGGCTCAGTGCCCACGCTACAAATTCATTGCTCCTGGAGGCCATTTTTAAAATTTATTTATTGGGGGATTAATGTTTTACATTCGACAGTAAGTATAATAGTTTGTGCATACATTACATTTCTAAGTTTTCCATATAACAATACAATCCCCACTAGGTCCTCTGTCATCCTTTTTGGACCTGTACTCTCCCCTCAATCCCCCCCCCCCCCAGAGTCTTTTACTTTGGTGCAATACACCAACTCCATTTCAGGTTCTACGTGTGTTTTCTCTTCTGATTTTGTTTTTCAGCTTCTGCCTGACAGTGAGATCATCCCATGTTCATCCTTCTGTTTCTGACTTATTTCACTTAACATGATTTCTTTAAGCTCCATCCAAGATGGGCTGAAAACGGTGAAGTCACCGTTTTTACAGTTGAGTAATATTCCATTGTGTATATATACCACAACTTG
The DNA here is from genome assembly GCF_950295315.1 of Erinaceus europaeus. Lineage (NCBI taxonomy): Eukaryota > Metazoa > Chordata > Mammalia > Eulipotyphla > Erinaceidae > Erinaceus > Erinaceus europaeus. Next base: position 18,064,407 of record NC_080167.1, read on the forward strand.
CCCAGCCACTCATCTGTTGTTGGACACCTGGGTTGCTTCCAGGTTTTGGCTATTACAAATTGTGCTGCTAAGAACATAGGTGTACATAAATCTTTTTGGATGGGTTTGTTGGGTTCTTTAGGATATAGCCCCAGGAGAGGAATTGCAGGATCATAGGGTAGGTCCATTTCTAGCCTTCTGAGAGTTCTCCAGACTGCTCTCCACAGGGGCTGGACCAATTTACATTCCCACCAGCAGTGCAGGAGGGCTCCTGGAGGCCATTTTTACCATTTTTGTTACCCTTGTTATTGTTATTGCTGTTGAGAAATCGAGAGAGGAGGGGGAGAGAAAGTTAGATACCTGCAGACCTGCTTCACTGCTTGTGAAGCGACCCCCTTGCAAGTGTGGAGCCAGGGGCTCAAACCAGGATCCTTTTTTTTTTTTTTTTTTTGCCTCCAGGGCTATTGCTGGGGCTCAGTGCCCGCACTACTGAATCCTGGAGGCCATTTTTCCCATTGTGTTGCCCTTGTCATTGCTGTTATCGCTGCCATTGCTATTGGATAGGACAGAGAGAAATCGAGAGGAGGGGAAGACAGAGCGGGAGAGAAAGATAGACACCCACAGACCTGCTTCACCACCTGTAAAGCTACCCCCCTGCATTTGGGGAGCCGGGGGCTTGAACCCAGATCCTTATGCCAGTTCTTGTTCTTGGCACCATATGCGCTTAACCCACTGCGCCACCGCCCGGCCCTCGGAACTGGGATCCTTATGCAGGTCCTTGCGCTTAGTGCAATGTGTGCTTAACCCGGTGCTCTACTGCCGGGCTCCCGGGACAATTTTTTAAAAGACCATGTTCCATTTCACTTCCATGGACAGAGCAGGTCTATGAGAGAATCTTGGGAAATGAGCACAGAGGAAGGGGAGAAGCAGGGGACGGGCAGTGGATCAGCCAGTCTATGGTGTTTGGGCCAAAGCTGAAGTTGTCCTGTGACGGAAGAGGAAACAGCCAGCACATGGTTTTGCTTTCCACACCACAAACTGCTGCTCCTGTTTGTTCGAGCCCTTTCTCGGAGCCCCGGCTCCATCTGAATCGTTCACATCTCACTTTGGAGGTGGAATTATATTCAACATCAGATGCTTGTCATTATGCAAATGGCTCTTGCTACAGCTTGGAATTTTCACATCGGTGTGAATTATGAATTATTCCAGAAGAAATAAAAACAACCGAGGATGGATCAGAGGAATTTTCCAATCTTTCTGTCAGCGCATATTTATTGAGTTCCTACCTCATTCTGGGCTGTCCTAGGCACTGGGAAATTGAGGTGAATGAAGCGGGTTCTAAAGTCCTGGGGTGTCTATTCCAGTGTGGGGGCTAAGCCCTAAATTAATTAATACGTGAAATAGTTGTTTTTCCCCCTTTTTCCATAGAACACTGCTCAGTTCTGGCTTATGGGAGTATGGGGGATTGAACCTCGAATTTTGGAGCCTCAGGCATGAGAGTCTCTTGAGATAACCATTATGCTATCTCCCCCAATAAGGTGTGAGAGTGATACGTATTGTAAAGGGCATAAGATGTGGTGGCTTTGTAGGTTTGCAAGTGGGGAAGGGGCTGGTGGGCAAAGGTCTAGGCGGAGATGGAGTTTCAGAAGATCCAGGGCAAGAGGAATAGGCAGGTGCAAAGGCCCTGGGGCAGGACAAACTTGGTGTATTTGGGGACAAGAGACAAGGCCAGGTGGCTGCAGTGCAAGGAGAGAGGCTTAGAGACAGAAGCAGGAGACTTGGTTGGACAAGGGAGGCCAAGCTGCATAGAGCTCTGGGAAATCGATCTGGCTGGAGCTTCTGCCTGCTGGGTGTTGCTGGCTGACATGAATTCCGCTGGCTGGGAGAAGTGGACACCGTGGGGGCTGGACTCAAACCTGGGACAAGCACATGGCAAAGCAGTGCACTATCCAAGTGAGCTAAAATCTGCTCTTCTTAAAGTCAAGCAATCACTTCATCCCAGCAGCAAAAACATCACGTTCACAGCCTGAGGGAGAGAGGCCATCTTGAGTTCTTTCTTCCAAAGCATGCTGGGAAGATCAGCCCTCACCTCTTCCCACTCTTGCTTATTGGCAGCTGTGGGTCTCCTTTGCCTGTTGCTGGGAGTTCACATCTGCTGTGGCATTTGCAAAGCCCCTAGCCTGGGCTTGGGCAGCTCTGTTTGTGCTTTTTTTTTTTTTTTTAATTATTTATTTATTTCCTTTTTGTTGCCCTTCTTGTTTTTATTGTTGTTGTAGTTATTATTGTTGTTGATGTCGTCGTTGTTGGATAGGACAGAGAGAAATGCAGAGAGGAGGGGAAGACAGAGAGGGGGAGAGAAAGATAGACACCTGCAGACCTGCTTCACCTCCTGTGAAGCGACTCCCCCTGCAGGTGGGGAGCCGGGGGCTCAAACAGGGATCCTTATGCCGGTCCTTGCACTTTGAGCCACATGTCCTTAACCCACTGTGCTACCGCCTGACTCCCTGTTTGTGCCTTCTTAGTTCTGGAACAATGCAGCCCCCGGGCCTTTGCATGTCCTGTTCCCAATGCCTGCAAAACTCTCCCCATGGCTCAGTCCCCATCTCTCCTTCAGAACTTAATACCTTCACCTTTTCCCACCTGGGCCTCATCTGAGTCCCCTCCTCTGCATTCTGATTACACTCCCCCACCACTCCATCTCCAGTGTTATTGCGTTATTGCTGGAACTCTGTGCCTGCATGATGACTCCACTGCTCCTGTTGGCCATTTTTTTTAAATGACAGAGATAGAGAGAAACAGAGATGGGGAGAGATACTTACAGCACTGTTCCTTGGTCTGTGAAGCTTTCCTCCTGCAAGTGGGGACTGGGGACTTGAACCCGGATCCTAGTGTGTGGTAATGAGTGCTCTTCACTGGGTGCACTGCCAGCTGGTCCCTGAAAACACTTTCTTCCAGCTAGAAGGTGGCTTTACAAGGAAGATGAAGGCCTTACATGGCTGAGGCCCCAAGTTCAATCAATGGAGCCACATAAAATGGAGCGGTGGTCTGACATCTCTTTCTCTTTTATAATATATATATGTATGTATATATATATTAACTTTTAAAATTCCCACCAGAGTTATCACTGGGGCTTGGTGCCTGAATGTTCCTGGCAGCCATTTAAAAATTTTTATTCTTTATTTGATAGGATAAAGAGAAAGGTATGGAAGGGAGAAAGAGGGGGAAGAGAGAGGGGCCAGGCAGTGGCACACCTGGTTATGCTCTCACATTACAATGCACAAAGACCCAGGTTCAAGCCCCTGGTCCTCACCTGCAGGGGGAAAGCTTCACGAGTGGTGAAGCAGGGCTGCAGGCGTCTCTCCTCTGTCTCTTTCCCTCTCCCCTCTCAATTTCTCTCTGTCTCTATCAAATAATAAAATAAATAAAAAAAGAGGAAGAGAGACAGACACCTGCAGACTTGCTTCACCACTTGTGATGTGCCCCCCCTGCAGGTGGGAAGCATGATAACATGTCCTCTTAAGCAAGTGCGCCACCTCTCAACTCCCAAATAGACGCTTAGAAAAATAAAAGCCAACCAACACTTTCGTCTGTGCTCGCCTGCACCTGACCTTTTGGCCGTTTGGCCTGCGGCTCTAGAACACCAGCTGCCCACACAGAGGAGAGCTGGTCTGCTGAGCAGTCACCTCCCAGCGGCAGGTCAGTGCCAGGGGCTCGTCGAAGGGTGTGTGTGGGGGGCTTGGTCAGTGTCTGTACAGAGGATGACTGGGTGAGGTTTAAGGGCGGAGGGCTGCCTTAACATTCTTGATTTTGCTGTCTTTCTTTCTTTATTGTCATTTGGAGAAAAACTACAGCTGCCTGTCTTCCCTGTTACATAACCAGGCTCCTGCGGGCGGTGGCTCTGCTCCAGGCGGGGCTGCTCCGTGTCCACAGCTCTTCCTTTGAGCTGCAGGGGCTTCTCCCCAAGGGCCCTGCCAATCAGAACTCTTTCCCTGGGGAGTGAGGGCTCCTGGCCCCAATCACAGCAGCCTTGCAGGGGTGGGGTGGGGAGCGGGTGGCAGCCTGACCTCAGAGTGAGACCCAGGTCAGGGTGTGGGAAGAAAGTGGTCATCACACCTGGACTCTTTCACTTTTTGTCCGCACGCCCCGAAGAGGACCCTATATCCCTGCATCTCGGGACCGGCCTGATGAGGAGGAGAATCCTGGGCTGCAGAGACAGCAGAGAGATTATGGAAAAAGACTTTCATGCCTGCGGTCCCAAGGTCCCAGGTTCAGTCCCCATCATCGCCATGAGCCAGAGCTGAACAGCAGTGCTGGGGGGAGCGGGTGGGGGGTGGATAATCATCCATTCACAAGGGAAAGCCAACTGTCCTTCCAAGTACCATCTCTGCCGACCCCTGGTTTCCAAAGCCCAGGAGTCATGCGACCCCTTCCATGACCAGTGGAGCTCTGTAATCTCAAACTATTTAAATTAATTAATTAACTAATTAATTAATTAATATCACAGCACTGCTCAGCTCTGGCTTATGGTGATGCTGGGAATCGAACCTGGGTCCTCGGAGCCTCAGGCATGAGAATCTCTTTGTCTCAATATATTTTTTTCTTTTTTCCCTCCAGGGTTATTGATGGCCTCGGTGGCTGCACCATGAATCCACCGCTCCTGGAGGCCACCTTTTCTCCCCTTTTGTTGCCCTTGTTGTTGTAGCCTCGCTGTGGTTATTATTATTGCCATTGTTGATGTTGTTCGTTGTTGGACAGGACAGAGAGAAATGGAGAGAGGAGGGGAAGACAGAGAGGGGGAGAGAAAGACAGACACCTGCTGACTTGCTTCACCGCCCGTGAAGCGACTCCCCTGCAGGTGGGGAGCCGGGGGCTCGAACTGGGATCCTTATGCCGGTCCCCGTGCCCTGCGCCACATGCGCTTAACCCACTGCGCCACCGCCCGACCCCCTCTTTGTCTCAATATTATGCTATCCCTCACACCCCTGCTTTATTTATTCATTAGTTTTTAAAAATTTATTAATGTGAGAGATAGGAAGAAAGAGAAAGAGAACCAGAGCATCACTGGCACATGTGCTGCCGGGGATTCAATTCAGGACGTTCATACTTGAGAGTCCAGCACTTTACCTACTGCGCCACCTCCCAGACCACTATCTTTGTGTATTAGAAACCAAACCAAACAAACACCTTCTGTTTTAGGAGTTAGTAAGAGATTTCCCGCTTTGGGTTAGCTCAAGATACATACAGGTCTGTATTCAGACTATGAGGTACCAGGAGGTGGCTACCCCAGGTGACCTTAGTTAATAAATTCGGGATGCCTCCACCTGGAACAGGTGCCAGGGGTGGGGTGAGCCAATGGCTGCAGAGCTCCGTGGCTGTGGATTTTCAAGGCAAGTCTCTGCTCTCCCAGCCAGTATGTGAGCCTCTTGTGGCCATCTTCATTCTGAGGACTGTTGATCCTTGTTCAAGTTCTGTGCAGGCAGAAGGAGACAGGCAGTTGTCAGTATGTCCCTTCTGGGGGGGTGGAGGTCCAGGCAACCTGTGGGCCATTCCCCTGGTGGGGGTAGGGGTGAGCCACACATAAACGGTGCCTTATTTCTTTCTCTATGTTTGGGGAGCTCTGTTTCTCTGAGGAGCTGGAGAATGAGAGCCTTGGTGGCCATTTTGAATAACCTGGAGCAGAGAGATGGGATCTCTGAGCCTTGGTTTCCTTACCTGAAAAATAGGAGGGAAAAATATCCCGAGGCGGGAGATAGCATCATGGTTCTGTAGAAAATTTTCAGGCCTGAGGCTCTAAGGCAGGTGGATGCGGGGGTAAATAGTTCATTTTATTCATAGAATTTTTTTTTTTTTTTGAGACAACCCCAAGCTCAGCTTAGAGGTAGTGGTAAGGTTCAGGCAAACTCTAGAGAAAAGCATCTTAGGACTGAATCCTAAATCTGACATTTTACCAGTGGGGTGAATTGGAACATATAATGTCACCTAGCAGAGCCTCGTGGCTTCGTTTGTTTGTCTTGGTTTTTATTTCTTGCCGTCAAGGCCAGTCACTGGGGTTCAGTACCTGCACAACTCCACCTCTCCAAGTGGCCTTTTGTTTTTGTTTTAAAAAGAGATGGGGTTGGGGAGCAGAGAATGGAGAGATGCTACAGGAAGCTTCCCCTTACAGGAACCCCCCTTGGAGTGGCTGGGGCTTGAACCCATGTTCTCATGCATGAAAATATCTCCATTCTACTGAGTGAGCTAACACCCCAGCCCCTGAGAGTCAGTGGTGGTGGTGGGGGGCTGTTTGTTTGTTCATCTATAAAATGGGGGTGATGATACTTACCTTTAAGCAAATTCTCAGAAACTGGTCACTACTGATAATATTAATAAGATGCCCCCCGGGAGTCGGGCAGTAGCGCAGCGGGTTAAGCGCAGATGGCACAAAGCGCAAGGACTGGCATAAGGATCCCGGTTTGAGCCCCAGGCTCCCCACCTGCAGGGGAGTCACTTCACAGGAGGTGAAGCAGGTCTGCAGGTGTCTGTCTTTCTCTCCTCTCTGTCTTCCCCTCCTGTCTCCATTTCTCTCTGTCCTATCCAACAGCGACGATAACAACAACAACATTAATAACTACAACAATAAAACAACAAGGGCAACAAAAGGGAATAAATAAATAAAATAAATAAAAGAAGATGCCCTCCTTCCTCTACTCACCCTGTAGAGACAACGTCTTTCACAGATTCTAACATTCAAACAAGCACCACGGTTGCTGCCTCAGGGTCCCCACATGATTCTGCTTCATTTTATGGGGTGGCCCAAATCTTGGCAGCTGCCATCATAATTAATATTATTGGGGCAACAGGAAAACAAGGGCCCAGGACTACCTACTACAGTAAACAGCCCTGGCTAATGGTACAGAAAAGAGAAGCTTCTATCTCTGTGCCCACGTCTCCCAAGCGTTTGGAAATCCATTTCAGGGAGACAGAGACATAAATACAGATTTGTGCTCCCCTTTTTATCCTTCCTTCTTTTCTTTCTTTCTTTTTTTCTTTCTTTTCTTCCTTTGTACACCAGGTGGGACTCGGGCTGCTTTTTTCTTTCAGCTAAAGAGACAGTGAGAGGAAGGAAGGACACCACAGCAGCAGTTTTCTCTGGTGCCAGAGGACCTCCCACAAGGTGCTGGGGCTAGGAGCATCCAGGCTTTGAGTGTGGTGAGGGGTGTCTCCTAACTGGTGAGTTCCCACTCCTGCCCCCCATAAATCATGTTTGACTGAGCTTTCTTCTTTTTTATATATTTATTTTTATTTATTTTCCCTGTTGTTGCCCTTGTTTTTATTATTGTTGTTGTTATCGATGTCATCGTTGTCAGATAGGACAGAGAGAAATGGAGAGAGGAGGGGAAGACAGAGAGGGGGAGAGAAAGATAGACACCTGCAGACCTGCTTCACCGCCTGTGAAGCGACTCCCCTGCAGGTGGGGAGCTGGGGGTTCGAACCGGGATCCTTATGCCGGTCCTTGCGCTTTGTGCCACCTGCGCTTAACCTGCTGTGATGCCTCCCAGCTCCCTTGACTGAGCTTTCTTTGCTTCTGTCTGCCTCCTAATTGCCATATTCTGAGCCCTGTGGTTCTAGCCAAGAAGTGACTCCTTGTCTCTCTGGAGGCTCACTTGGTAATGTGACAAGCTGGGTGGTCTTCAGGAGAGGAGTGTGTGGAGCTGGGGTCTCCTTTCTCCACAGCCCCTCTCTCTCCTGTCTGACATGGAGGGGCTGCTCTGGCCCCTCGCTGAGTCATTCCTGCCACACCAGCCCTGGCACAATCCTAAACGCTCTCTCATTTTCCAACAGGAAGCTCTCTTAGACAGTGACTACATGAATATAATTAGCAGGAGCCATAAAAATGTTTTAAAAGCCTACACAGGCATAAGTAATCAAGAGAGACAGGGAAGGCATACCCATTTTCCCTGACAGCTCACAGAGTCACCCCTCCTGCCTAGAACTGATCAAAGGACAGGAGACTACGACAAGAAAGAGGACAATAAATATCAAAAAGAAAGAGGAGAGGAGGAGAGAGAGGGAGAGGAAGAAAATAAGGCAAATATAATCTAAGATCTCAACAAGTGGGTGTTGACACACTCTTAGGTGTTTGAAGTGGAGCAACTCTTCAGAGAGGTGATGAGGGAAAGAACAGACTCTTCAGGTGTACACACCTTCATTTGACAATTCACTTCATTTTAGCCACCAGAGGATCTCTGAAGACTTGCTGCCTTCATGATTCCCCCCATTCCCCAAGGACTATTTTATTTCCCCTAGGTAGAGGGTGGGTGAGAGGGAGAAAGACACACAGAAAAAAGGAACAGACACCACCACTCCACAGCTCATGAAGCTTCCTCCTGCTGGTGCTCTCATGTGTTGGTTGGAGGCTTGAACCTGGGGCCTCTCTAAGGTGTCCCCCCCCTTTCTTTTGGGTTATCACTGGGCCTTGGTACCTGCAAGACTCCATCACATTTATTTATTTATTTAACCAGAGCACTGCTCAACTCTGGTTTATGGTGGTGCGTAGGATTGAACCTGGGAAGGTGCTGTGATGGAGGTAAACCAATCAGACAGCGACCTGCTGTAAGTCCTTCCCTATATGGTCCCTGCACCCACATTCCATTGTGAGTGTGGGCCATAGTCAGGCTGATGTCATTCGTATGCTAATTATCCCAAATTCCTGCTGGGGACAGTTCACAACAGGGAGGCTTGACAGAGAGAGAGAGGGAGAGGGAGAGGGAGACAGACAGACACAGACAAGATATGCAGCACTGCTCCACTGTGGGCGTGAACTCAGGACCTCAAGCATGGTAACATGTGAGTGCACTAGCAGCCCCACCCCCCAAGTGTCTTTCTTTTGTCTGCTTTTATCAGTTAGGCAGTTTTTTAAAATATTTATTTATTCCCTTTTGTTTCCCTTGTTGTTTTATTGTTGTAGTTATTATTATTGTTGTCATTGCTCTCGTTGTTGGATAGGACAGAGAGAAATGGAGAGAGGAGGGGAAGACAGAGAGGAGGAGAGAAACATAGACACCTGCAGACCTGCTTCACCACCTGTGAAGCGTCTTCCCTGCAGGTGGGGAGCCGGGGGCTCCAACTGGGATCCTTACACCAGTCCTTGCGTTTTGCGCCACATGCGCTTAACCTGCTGTGCTACCGCCCGACTCCCTCCTCCTCCTTTTTAAAAAATTTTTTTTTAGAATTTTTAAATCTTTATTTATTGGATAGAGACAGCCAGAAATTGAGAGCGAAGGGGATGTTAGAGCGGGATAGAGACAGAGAGACACCTGCAGCTCTGCTTCACCACTTGTGAAGCGTTCCTCCTGTAAGTGGGGAGCCGGGGGCTTGAACCGGGATCCTTACGTCGTTCCTTGTGCTTTGTTCCACCTGCACTTAACCTACGCTTAACCTGCTGCGCTAACACCCGACTCCCTCCTTCTTGTTTAAAGAAGATCGGTCTGCCTCCCTCCCTACCTATCAGAGAGAAGGAGAGCCAGCGAGCCAGTGAGCCTCTCACTACAGCTTCTCTGTAGACGTGAGTGGAAGAGAGACGCTCCGCCCCCGTATTCACAGGGTGGCAGTGTTCCTCTGAGCGGCCTCTGCATTCTGTTTCAACCAAACACCAGCATCAACCTGCGGAAAGGACAACAGAGGTCTGTCTGTTTGTAAGAATGTTTCACCTGATGGAGGCATAGTCGCCTGCTTGTTGGAAACACAGGTGGTGCTGAAGATGAAGGGGGTCTTGCAGAGCCCCTGGGCCTTGGGGTGTGGGTGTGAAAGGTAGGGGTGGGGGGATAGCCTCCAGGTTTCCTTCACACCACCAGTGTTTCCAGGCTCTCAGTTCCACGCATAGCCACTAGATGGCAATGTCGCTCTATGTTTGTAGCTGGGATAGAGGTCGGGGACTTTGGTCGGTGGAGGTAAGGAAGGGCGACTTAGAGAACCCAAGCCCCCCCCTTATGGGCAGAGGTCTGGTAGGTGAGGGGTGGCAAGGCCTGAGGGATTATAGCTGGGAAGAATGGGCCTTGGGTTGGGGGCCCAGGGTGGCTCCCCATACTTACAGAACCTGGGTGGGGTTATTCCTAGCCTCAGTTTCTCTATTTGCATAAGGGGAAGAGTTTAGGCTCTGTCCAGGCCTGAGGTCTCTTAGGTCTTCTCTTTAGCCCCCTCTTCCAGCCTTTCCCGAGCCTCTCAGCACCCAGGAAGGCTTCTGAAGCGCATGGAACATCCCCAGAAAGATTTCCCTTAGATTAAGTGGCAGAGGCTTGGTTAATACAGGGGACCCCTCCCCCAACCAAAGACAGGCTCTGGAAGGAACTTTGACTCATGGTGGTGCAGGGAATCGAACCTGCAACCACCAAAGTGTCAGGCAGGAGAGTCTCTTTGCATAACCATTATACAATCTCCCTGCTCTAGGGTGGCCTATTTTAGATGATATAGTTGAGAAGGCCTCTCAGAGGAGGTGACTTCTGAGAACTGGAATCTGGAGAGAGGAGTGCCAATCATGAAGAGACCGGGGAGGGTGTGCCCAGTGTGGGCACAGCCATGGGGCAATGGGGCTGGAGCGTGAGGGCTTTGGTGGACTCTGGTCAGTTGTCCCAAATAGAAGAGCAGTGACAGTCACTGACCACACTGATGCTCGGGGACTGGCTGGACTGACGGCCCCTTGGCCAGGCCAGCTTGACCCAAGGAGAGGGACAGTCTTCTTGTGTGGCCTCATGCATTGCAGGTCAGGGAGCCTCAAGGGGGGGGGCAGGAGAGGGTCCTCCGGAAAAGCAGCCTGTGAGCTGCAGTGCGTAAAACTCCTTGTGCGTCTATCTGGCAATGGCTTTGGGCTGGGGACTTGCCACGACTGGGCTCCTTGTTCCTTCTTTAAGAGCAGAGCCGATCCCCGCTTGCGGGGACAAACGCATGCTCAGGGCTTGGGAGGACAGACAGACGCAGCAGCGACCCCACCGATGAGCACCGCTCCGGCCTACTCGGCTCTCTGGACAGCCAGAGGAGGCTGCGGTTGGCCTGCAAATTTCAGAAAGGGAAACAGTCTGGGGAGGTACCCCACCCCCCACCCTGGCTCCTCCAGGCCGCACAGAGCCCTGCTTCTCTGCCCAGACTCGGGGCACACAGTTCTCCCTCCCCGCGCCTGTCTGCAGCGCCCCAAGCCGTCTTGTAGACCGCTTCCAGAGTTTGACCCACTTTTCCAGGAGAAAGAGACGCTGGGAGGCCTGGCCGGCGCGGTGGGGGTTGGGGTGCGGCGAGGACTCCGCCGGCTGGGGCCCCCCTGCGCTCCCAGCTGTGCTGGGCCTGGGGACGGCTGAAGGGGCCCCCGCGTGCGCCCAGCATGAGTCATCCTTAAAAAAATTCAAATGCGCCCCGGTTGGCCTGAATTGGGGGTTACTGCTGCCTTTTTTTTTGGGGGGGGCAAGAAGAGCCCAGTTGAGGCTGTGGCGCTCCCCTCCCGGCCGGGCCCCACCCCGGCCGTCTGACCCAGGAGCTGTGGCCCAGGCCCCTCGGGAAACGGGGGGCGGCTAGCGGGGCGTCCTTGTCGCAGGGGAAACAAGGCCCCCTGAGGGTCCCCTCTTCGCTCGGGCGGGGGCCCCGACAACCCCCGAGCGCGCCCAGCCAGCAAGCTCTCTGCCCCCGCGGGGCGCGCGGAGGAAAGTCTCGAGGCGCCCCCTCCCCGCCCCCCTCCCCCAAGCTCTGGACGGGGCCACCTTCGCCCCCTGGTCCCCCGGCGGGAGGCGCCCCCGAGATGCGAGGCCAGCGCCAGACCCGCCCGCCCACCTTCCCTGCGGCCTTGGGGAGCCCACCGCACCCCCTCCCGCCGGGGGACCCGCCTTGCCCCCGCAGCCCCCCGCAGGACACCGGCAGAAGAGCGTCCCGCCGCCTCCCGGCAGAGCGGCCGCCCGGGGTCCCCCCTCCCCGAAGCCCCTCCCCTGGCCTCGCCCCTCCCTCCCCCCTCCTCCCGCGCCGCCCTCCGCCAGCCCGCCGCCGTCCTCCCGCGTCCTCGCGCCCGTGCTCCCGCTCACTCTCCGGCGGGCGGCGCGGAGACATGGGACCGGCGCGGGGCCGCGGGGGCCGCGGCGGCGGCGGCGGCGGCGGCGGCGGCGGCGGCGGCGGGGGCCGCGCAACTCGGGCCAAGTGCGGGGCGGCCGGCGAGGGTGCGCGGCGCTGACCCCCTCCCGCCCCGCCGAGCCCCGGCGCCGAGCCCCGAGCCGCGCACCGCCCGCGGGAGAGTGCAGGGGGCGCCGCCGGGAGCGCCTGCGTCTCGGGAGGAGCGGCGCCCCGGGAGCCGGCCATGCCCGGCGCTCGGCCCTAGTCGCCGGGTGCTCCGCCGCGCCGAGGACCATGCCGCCCCCGGGCCGGGCGCTGCCGCTCGGGCTCCTGCTGGCGCTGACGGCGCTGCGCTGCCCAGGTAACGCGCCCCCTCCGCGACCCCCGCCACCGCGCGCAAAGTTGGCTTCCGAGCGGGGCGGGCACCTGCGCAGCTCCCGGACTTGGCCGGAGCAGGGGAGACCCCGGGAACCCGGGCGCTGGGGTTGGGGGGATCCTCAGCACGGAATCCTTAGCCCGGCGCCAGAGTCCGCTTGGGCTCTTCTCGGGCGCACGGGGCCAGGCTGGGGGCTCCAGGCGGGGTGCGTTCGGCCTTTCCAGGAGGGTGGGGACGCGCCAGCAAGAATCGAGCCTCCTCCCCGCCACTCCTTGGGGCGACACCCCCACCCCCATCTCCCGCTCCTGGGTCTCGCCTTGCTGCGGGGAGGAGGGGGGGGCTGTCTGTGCGCCTTTTTTTCGCGGATGTCGGGTGCCTGCGGGCGCGCGCGTTGCCAGGACACCTGAGGGGGACCCCAGCCTCGAGATCGTCTGGGTTGGGGCTGCTGGCCTTGTCCACAGCCCCTCCCCGCGCCACCCATCCCACGGGCCCCCTCCCAGGGCACCCACCCCAGGGGCCCCCCTCTCCAGGCGGCTTCGCCTGGGCCAAGGAGCAGCTCGCCGCTCGCCTCTTGGAAGCGGGGTTTGCACAGCGCTCAGACCCGGAGCCACTGCTGGGTGCCCCGCTGGCATCGGTGCAACTGTCGCCGAAAAGCCGAGCGAGTGGGTAAGGCGGCAGTCAGGTGTCGTCTCTCTGTCTGTCGGAGTTTTGGAGAGCTTCCTGCCTCCTTGGCGTGGCTGTATGTCGCTTTGGAAGGAGCTGGTCACTTGATGTCTTTCTTCCCTTCCCCCACCCCAAGCAGCAGCAGCAGCAGAGAGAGAGACAGAGACAGAGATAGAGACAGGCAGACAGACACCGAGAGACCCTGAGATTGGTTTGCCTTGGAGAAGCTCCCCGAGCCAAACCTGGAAAACCAGAACTCCGAATCTGGGAGCAGGTGGCTGTGGCTTGAGATCCAGACCGACCCCGCCGGGAGACAGTGCTGTTTAACTTTTCGGCTTTAGCTGGGAATGCGGCCTCACGAGCAAAGCTGGTATATGCATTTGCTTGAAAAAGTAAATATCTTCCTTGCAGCTCCCCTTCAGTGAGTCCCCACCACCCCCCAAATATCCTGCAACCTTGCAGCTGGGTGAGGGCCCCCCTACCCCCAGAGTCGGGTCTAGAATCTGATGGACTCCTGAACAGAAAGGGAGCTGGTTTTGCCTTGGGCATTCCTCTGGGGGTAGCTAGCTAATAGGGGGTGTTGCTGCGGTCTGGAGTTCCCTCCTCAGAGCTGAAGTTCCCCCAAGCACACAACCCCCCCCCCCTTTTGGAAATTGCAGCTCTGACTCTACCTTGCTTCTCTGCGGGAGTCACGGCACTTTTTTTTTTTTTTTGCCTGGTTGTTCTCTTAAGTGGGCATCAGAAAGCTGGTGGCCTAATGATGGTAGGGAACATGCTGATCCACACCCCCCTAGCAACTGGGGAGCTGGGCCTGGCTCTGAGAATGGGGTCATGGGAGGGAAGGTGTGCCTCCGCCTTCCACCTGCTGCCGGCCGCCATCCTGCCCTGGTGCCTGGGCAGCTGCCTCTGGCAGACTCTGCTAAAGGTTCATCCCTGGTGCTGTCATCCGGTCCCTGGAAGTGTCTCACCGGTCCTCACCAGGAACAGAAAGAGACGACAGTTTGATCACTCTATATTTAGCACCAGTTAGGCGAGCTGGGAGAGGAAGAAAAAAAAATAACAAGGCTGAAATTCCTGAAAGATACTTAGCTGCCTCTCCTCTAGGCAGAAAAGGTTGGGAGATGTGAGCTCAGAGCATCCCCAGAGCGGCTGGGACCTTCTGGAGGTTTCTGGTGTGGCTCTGCTTGGCCAGGACTGGGTGTGGAGGGCCTGAATGAGCCAGGAAGGGCGCTCTGACTCCCATACCCCTTTACTCTGCCCCCCTCCTATGTGGGTGGCTGCAGGGTGGAGCGTGGTGGGTGTGCTGCTTTCTGCCTGGCTTCGACATATGGAACTGTGCTTGGTAAGAGTCAGCACAAACCCTCGACTTAGCAACTAGGGGGCCCCGATTCTCCAAGCCACTTTTGTGCATGCAGGCTTCGTGGGCATGTTGTGGGGGCCCCTGATGCGATGAATGGACACTCATGGCTCCATGGACCCCTCCTGCTTGGGATGGGAGGGGGGTCCTGTCAAATTGGGGTAGGTGGAAAGCCCCCCACAAGGCAGTGAGTGATGAAAATTTCTGACACAGGTGGAGGTGCCCTGAGCCTCAGTCTCCTTGCTTTGGCCTCTGGCATGCTTCTCTGAGGTTACAGTCATGACTGGTGTGTGTGTGTGTGTGTGTGTTTGTGTGTTGGGGGGGTGGCCTATGGGTGAGGCGCTGCTCCCCAGAGAGGTGGCCTCCGGAGGTGGTGGGATGGATATGCAATACTGCTGCCTCCTGCCAATGTATTAGGGGCAGCTCAATGGAAGTTCTCAGAGTAAATCATTTCACCAGCCCCCTCTGAATGTGGGGACTTCGGGAGGCGTGCGATGAGGCAGGGAGTTTCTGCCTGAGTGGCCAAGCCAAGGTGGCCACAGAGAGTCTTCAGCTGTTGGCATCCTGTCAGCAGGGTGAGGGGTATGGGGGTGGGGTGGGGTACGCTTGTGCAGGGTCCTTGTACCCCCAGTTGGATGCTTTAGGGCAGGGAGATGTCTTGGGGTGTCTGTCTCAATTTCCCCCTTGGCTGATGGGACAGGGGAGACTCAGGCCTTGGGGGTATGTGTGCTAGGGGCCACACAGTGTCACAGTGACAGAATGGAGCTTGTGACCAGTCCCCTTTCTGTCTTAGGATTTAGTTGTTCATGAGAGAGAGAGGACTAGAGTATCACTCTGGCACATGCACTGCCGGCCCTTGAACACACGCCCGAGAGTCTGGTGCTCTAACCGCTCCTCCACTTCCTGGGCTGCCTCTTTCTGTCTTTTGATGAAACTCCTCACTGAGGACTTTCTCAGCCTGCAAAAAAGAGGAGCCCCTCTGGTACAGGAGTCCTCCTGTCTGGCCCTTCAGGGCACCCTGACTCTGCTCAAGGAGTCCAAGGTCAAGAGAAAGGCTGACAGGTCACAAATATTTTCTCAGTGGCAGGAAGTGCTTCCGAGGTCATCGTGTATGGCCTCAGTCCTGGGGGTTGTCCTGCCCTTTCCTGGCAAGAACATGAGAAATCCTTCCCACGCTGGCACGTGGACGCTCTTGGTTTTCACAGGTTCCAGTTGAGACCCAGAGAGACTGAGAAACAAACCTACCCAAGATCACACAGCATGAGGACCCAGCCCTGATGCTGGCTGTGCTGGCCTGGACCCACATGGTGTAGGGAAGCTTCTGGACACGTGGACTCTCCTTCCCAGCAGTTCTGGAGCATCTGATGGGACTGCCACTTCCTTCCCTGCCTTTCTCTCCACAGCAAGCACATCAGTTAACACAGAGTTTTAGAGCCACAGAAACTGAGTGAATCAGAGTGTGATCTTCAGGCCAGTGAAATAGCTCACTTGGGTAGTGAGTGCACTGCTTTGCCATGTCAGAGTCAAACCTGACCCCCACCCCATTGGAGGAAGCTTTGGTGCTGTGGTGGTCTCTTTCACTCTCTTGCTGTTCTCTCTCTCTGCTTTCTCCTTCCCCCTCTCTCTATAAAACAAACACAACCAAGAGTGGTCTGCAGGTTAACTAGCGCTCTTTTCAAGTCAGCATCTCAAGGTGTACCGCTGAGTTCGCTCTCTTCCCACGGCCTTCTCTACCTCTGTTCCCTTGCCATGGGTCTTTGTGGTTAGTTGACTGGAGTCTGAGATTGTTTTGGCTCCTCAAGGTGAGATGAGAATTGTATGATTTTGGGGTTGGGTGGTGGTACACCGCGTTAACCGTACATAATATGAAGCTCAAGGACCTTCGCAAGGATCCCGGTTCGAGCCCCCGGTTCCATACCTGCAGAGGGGTTACTTCACAAGCGGTAAAACAGGTCTGTAGGTAGAACCCCTCTTTCCCCCTCTCCTTCTCTACCTCTCCCTCCTCTCTTAATTTCTCTCTGTCCTATCCGAAAAATTGAAAAACTGGCCTCCAGGAGCAGTGGATTCATATTGCAGGCACCAAGCCCCAGCAATAACCCTGGAGGCAATATATATATAATTTTTTTTTTAAAAAAAAACTGTTTTTTTTTGGGGGGGGTGGACTTTGGTCTGAGACTCAGTTTCCTCATCTGTGAAATTCCTTCTGTCTTAGTTTGTTGGCCATCGCTGGAACTAAAACCTCAGGGTTCTGGAGGTCAAGGTGCCAGAGGCTTAGTTTCTGCTAAATGACAGCCACTCCCTGCTCCCCACTTTTAATTATGGAGAGAGGCAGAGGGAGGAGAGACACCACAATATCGCTTGTCAAGCTTCCCCTCATGTTTTGTGCTCCCACAAAATCAAATCCTGGGGATTTGATCCCAGGTCCTCACTGTGTGTGCTCTACTGAGCACTCTGTCCCTGGTCCATCTGGGTCCGCTTTACAAGGGCAACCTAGCCCACCTGCAGGCTGCGCCCCCATGTCACTTCCCGCCTAAGGCACCATCTTGGGATTAGGGTTCCCCCATGTGAATTTTGGGAGGGACAGAGACCCATAGGCTCTGGCAGGACTTGACCCCCATCTGTTGACCCCAGAGTAGGGGAGCAGTTTGCCAGCAGGTTGGGCTGTTGACAAAGCCCATGGGTGTTCAGGTAGGAAGGGGGTCAGATAGGTGGGGCTAGTGGGTCCTCTGCTGTACCTGCCAACTGGGATGGGGGGGAGGGGTGTGGAGAAGAGGCCCTTAGCTGCCCCCCTCCCCCAGTGCATTCTTACTTCAGGATTTCACTGGATTCTTAGGGGACCAAAATAAGGTCAGAGGTTTTGCATATGTCCCCAGATTGGGACTCCAAGGTGAAGGAATTTGGGGGGTCTGCTAGGTTGGACACTGCCCGTGCTGTGGGGCGTGGGGTCTCCTCCTCAGAGGTCCGACTCCTGTCTGCCGCCTTGTCATGGAGTTCTGCCTCAGTTTCCCTCCATCAGGCTTAATTGCTTGTGACCTCAGTGGCTTGCCTTCCAGGGTGTGACTGATAGGTGAGACCAGAAACCAACAAACACCCAAACCAACAGGAAGGTCCCAGACAGTTATTTACAAGCCTCCTGGTCACCACTAACCAAATGATAGGAGTCAGGAGGAGGATGTCACTCGTGATCCTGTAGTACTTTCTGGAAAGGGTGGCATTTCCTCTGAGGCCCAAGTGATTTCTCCAGAGAAGGAGGCCCCAGGCAGAAGAAATGCAGACTCCCTCAAGATTTCTACACAGTGCCTGGCATACAGAAAGTACTCACAAGATTCATTCATTCATTCATTCATTCATTCATTCATTCATTCATGTGACCCGTACTAACTGCTACATGGTGCTAAGCACTGATGACACAGCAGGGAACAAAGGAGACTTATTTCCCATTCTGAGGAGCTGTCATTCTGGCTGAGAGCAGGACAATAGTCACACAGTGGACGAAGATCTACATAATTGAATGGTGGGTGGCCTTGAGTGAGTGAGTTTAAGTGTGTGTGTCGGGAGGTGTGGGGTGGGGGGAGCAGGGTCTCTGTCACTTATCCTCCATCAGGTGGGTCCTCAGTGCTGTTTCTCCTCTTTCAGGAAAGCTGGCATCATTGTGCCACTCTCTGCCCAGGCAAGAGAGGAAGAAGCCATGGTTCTCTGGCCTTGAAATCTGCCACTTCCTGTCACCCCCACCACCTGGGTCCTCAGGCAGGTCACCAGGCTCCTCCCCACCCCTGACTCCTTACCTGATTGACCCCTGTCTGCTCTCTGTTCTCTCCTTCCCACAAATAGTTACAAGGGAACAACAACAACAACAACAACAACATCAGTCGGGTGCCATTTGAATCGCTGGCTGTGTTTTATTATGGAGGCTGATGGTGTGAGGATCGCCCTAAGACCGTGAGCCTGGCTTTCGGCGCTTGAACCTGTGTGTGTTGGGGGGAGGGGGCTCTCTGACTCAGCCTGGTGGCGCCCCCAGGCCTGGGACTCAGCGCCCAGGCCAGTGACTCAGTTAAAGCCTAAGACCTGCGGAGTGCGGTTCTCCAGGGCTCTGCATCAGCAAAGGGACTCCATATCACTGCTGGGTTGGGGCCACTTCCGCGGGGCCTGGGGGGTGGGGTGGGGGCTTGGAGACGTGACTTTGCTTCTAGAACCCCGCGGGGGGCCTCCCCCAGGCTCTGGGGGGCTGTGGTCCTCTCTGCCTCCCTCTCTGAGTTGTTTATTTCCCTGGCTTGGTGTTTTTCCTTTCTGTCGCTGTGCCATCTGGGCTGCTGGCTCTTCTGGACTAGCTGATGGGGCCAGGTGAGCGGGGCCAGGGCACTTGAGAGGAGCAGCGGAGAGGGGCTTTGGGGACTCTGGGGTGGAAGCCCCCCTCCCCCTCCTTCAGTCTCGTCTCCCAGTCTGCTGGGAACGGAAAGATCCGGCAGATCTTTGGAGGAGTGGGTGGGGACAGAGACCTGGAGTGAATAGAAATGGCATTTTGTGGAGAGTGATTTCTGGGGTGACACTGAGCAGGGAAGGGACTTTTAGCAGGCCACCTTGGGGTCCTGTCTCACCTGTAGCTTCTCTCATTTGTGGCTGGCACTTCAGAAGAAGGAAATGACAATTTCCAGGTAGCTGGCTTCTCTTAAGAGTCCAGGAGATTTGGGGTGGGGGGACACGTTGGCTTAGTTCCTTGACCTTTATGAGACTCAGTTTCCCTGTCTGTAATATGGCCCCCAACACACTCCTCCCTACTCCTATTGCTGATCTTTCTCTCCCCAGTCCATTTGGCTCTTTTGTGGTCACCTGGCCACTGGAATAAGTTTTGTACTGTTGTGGGAGCTGGAGGGGTGGGGATGGTGGCATCAGGGACAAAACAGGGACAGACACCTGTCCTTGTGGCATCTGAGTGAAGGAGAGGAAAGCCAGACATGGGACAAAAATCAGTTACAGCTGTGCAGGGTTTATTAACTGGCTGGAGGGAGGAGGGGTGCTGTGCATTTATTGATGATATCAAGGACAGGCAGGTGACATTCCAGCACAGTCTTGCATGCTAGGTGACAGAGCCAGGTGGACTCTTGGGGAAGCTGTTTGAGCTTGCGCGCGCACACACACACACACACACACACACACACACACACACACACACACACACATCACCAAGCACAAGGGCCCGGGTTCGAGCCCCCATTCCCTACTTCAGGAGGGGGAACTTGATGAGTGGTGAAGCAGTGCTACAGGTGTTTTTCTTTCCCCCTCTCTATCTCCCCTCTCTCAATTTCTCTCTGACCTACCTAATAAAAAAGTAAGGGGTGGGGGAGGAACAATAGTTGCTAGGAATGGTGGGTTTGTTGTGCAGGCAATGAGCCTTAGCAATAACCCTGGTGGTAATTAAAAAAAAAATGGGGTGGGGAGATAGCATAATGGTTATGCAAACTGACTCTCATGCCTTAGGCTCCCAGGTTCCAGGTTCAATCTTCCATACTGCCATAAGTCAGACCTCTAGCACGTACACACACACACACACACACACACACAAACACACACACAAAATCTTAAAAGTTTTGGGGCCGGGTGTTGGTGCACCTGGTTGAGCACACACATTACAGTGTACAAGGACCCAGGTTCAATCCCTTGGTCCCCACCTGTAGTGGGAAATCTTCACAAATGGTGAAGCAGTGCTGTAGTTGTCTCTCTCTTTCCCACTCTATATCTCCCTTCCTCTTGATTTCTGGCTGTCTCTATCAAATAAATAGAGATAATAAAAAATTAAAAAAAATGCTGCCTCTTTGAACAGAGCCTCGCACAAAGTAAGCAACAGTTATTGATAATGTTGTTAGGATCCTTAAGAAAGCCAGAGCTCAGCCATGCTTTTTGCTTCTTGACACCCAGCTGGGGAAAGCTGTATCTTTTGATTTGAGCTGTGAACTCTCTGATTCTGTCTGATGTTCATTTTTTCCTGCTGGAGCCATGAATATGAAAAGAAAAAAAATCCTCCTCGGGTCTGGCGGTGGAGTACCCGGCAGAATGCATACATGCTCAAGGAAGGAACTGGGTTCAAGCCCCCATTCCCCACCTATAGGGAGAACACTTCCCTCTCTCTCCCTCTCCCCTCTCAGTTTCTCTCTGTCTGTATCCAGTAATAAACACATAAAAACATTAAAACAAATTCTCCTCTAGTTCTTGATGTTTCCATACTAGCACAGTTCACTGTGACTTTGCCAGGACAGGAGTACTTGCTTTTTATTTTTTAGCCCATGTGGAGGTGCAGAGTTGTGTGTCAACTAAATTTTGTTTTCACCATCAACTTCTTAGTGTTTTAGAAATGGGTTACTTCCTTTTAAAATTTTTTAAAAATTAATTTAGAAAAGGAGACATTAACAAAACCATAGGATAAGAGGGGTACAACTCCACACAATTCCTACCACCAGATCTCCGTATCCCATCCCCTCCCTGATAGCTTTCCTATTCTCCCATCCGAGTATTAACCAGGCCCGACCCTGCTTAGCTTTTGAGATCAGACAAGAATCGGGCATGTTCAGGGTATAGCCTTAGACAGCTTTCCCATTCTTTAACCCTCTGGGAGCATGGACCCAAGGTCATTGTGGGATGCAGAAGGTGGTAGGTCTGGCTTCTGTAATTGCTTCCCCGCTGAACATGGGCGTTGACTGGTCGATCCATACTCCCAGTCTGCCTCTTTCTTTCCCTAGTAGGGTGGGGCTTGGGGCAGCGGAGCTCCAGGACACATTGGTGGGGTCCTCTGTCCAGAGAAGTCTGGTTGGCATCCTGCTGGCATCTGGAACCTGGTGACTGAAAAGAGAGTTAACATACAAAGCCAAACAAATTGTTGAACAATTATAGACCTAAAGGCTGGAATAGTGCAGATGAAGTGTTGGGGGGTATTCAGGTATATATTTTGCCCTAGATTGTGGATACATGTGAACATATGCTCTATCTTACAGGACCTGGTCTATATTTAGGTTTTGGGACTTTGTTAGGAAGTGAACCACCTGGAATGGAATTAGAGAATACTATGAAAGGAAAGGTCTCACCTGAGTAATGAAGCTGAAGGGTTATCATTCCACACCTGAAGTCTCTGGACACAGTCTGAAGTGAAGCATGCTGAGGTGGTACTTGTTGCATTGAGAGTCACTTCCTTCTGACCCTTGCTGACCTGGACCCAGTACTTGTTATTTTCTGCACCTGTTAAATAAGGCTTCAGCAACTATGGCCTTTGGGCTAAACTTGCCCTCCCCCCACTTGTTTTTGTAAATAAAGTTTTATTGAAACACATTGGATGTCATTGTTTACATTGTCTGTAGTTGCTCTTTTTTTTTTTTTCTCAACAAGGGGAGAAATGAGTAGTTGTGACAGATATCATATAGCCTGCTGAGCCTGAAGAAATCACCTACTAGCTGACTTTTCTAATGACAAAATTTACCTTAAATGGCCAGGCAGGGAAGGCTTGAAAAATGTATGTCTACAGTGTTTTGTGGTCAAGAACTAAGACCTCTTTTTCATGTCAAAACATGTATCCCACTCTTCTGAAGGAGAAAGATTGTGGTTCTGGTATTGCTGGGTTGAAAGAGAAAAGCAAATTGATTGAAAATTATCATCCATTCCATAATGCTTTTGAATGAGTGGGTTTTGGTAATTACAGTAGCATTTATGTAACATTTTAAAAATAGTAGTGTGTGTGTGTGTGTGCGTGTGCGTGTGCGTGTGCGTGTGTGTGTGTGTGTGATAGTTTTTACTCTGCAGGCAGAGCTGGAGGCTCACAGCTCAGAAGATCTCTTCTAGGGCTGTTGCTGGAGGAAATTAGTGTTATTTTATAGCTATCCTTATTTTAGTTATTTTTATAACTCGCTATAATTCGTTATTTTATACTTTGATTCCAATCAATGAATGTTTTCTATGATCTCCCCCCCACTGGATTTTTAAAAAAATATTTGATAGGACAGAAATTGAGAGGGAAGGGGAAGGTAGAGAGGGAAAGAGAGAGACACCTGCAGGCCTGCTTCACCTCTTGTGAAACGACCCCCTGCGGGTGGAGACTGGGGGCTTGAACCCAGGCCCTTGAGCATGGTAACATGTGCACTCAATGAGGTGTGCCCTGCCTGGCACCCCTCCCTTGTATTTTGATGTCATCCTCAGGATCCAGCCCTCCCTGCTCCCAGCCAAGAGGGTGCTCTGTGGGCTGCTCCCCAAACTCCTGGGACTTCTTCATAGCACCTGTGACCACAGACATCGTGATTTAGACATTTCATGGGTATTTCAGTTGCTTGGGTTGAAACTGTGGCCTCTTTGGAACGTGACGTGCTAACTAACATCTGTGAAAGGAGAAGCTGGTCTCTGACCCTGCAGCCCTGCTTCTGGGGATGCTGGGAGTCCCTCTGTGTCAGACTGGAGGTTTGGAGGTTTATGGTTCCACTCTGCAGCATGGGAAAGGGCATAGATGAAAGAACTGACACCCGGGAGTAGGGCGGTAGCGCAGTGGGTTAAGTGCATGTGGCGCAAAGCGCAAGGACCTGTGTAAGGATCCCGGGTTGAGCCCCTGGCTCCCCACCTGCAAGGGAGTCGCTTCACAGGCGGTGAAGCAGGTCTGCAGGTGTCTATCTTTCTCTCCCTCTCTGTCTTCCCCTCCTCTTTCCATTTCTCTCAGTTCTAACAACAACAATAATAACTACTACAATAATAAAAACAAGGGCAACAAAAGGGAAAATAAAATTAATTAAAAAATTAAAAAACAAAAAAAGAACTGACACCCGAGGAGGTGGAGCTAACTCGGAGTTGAGCTGTTTGGGAGGTGGTGGTGAGGAGGTTGCCAGAGGACTGCTTCTTAGGACCCAGATGACATTCTTGTCAGGGTCCCTTCCCAGTGGTTTCAGCTGTGGCAGGTGTGCACGGCACTTGGAAAGCCAGGTCACCTACTACTGGCAGTTCTCCAGACCTGTCCCCCTGTGGCACTTAACGCCAACACATTTGCTGCTACTGGAAAGGGCTGTCTAGATAGTACTATGAGTCTGTGATGATTGATTGATTTATTTACCAGAGCACTGCTCAGCTCTGGCTTATAGTGATGATGGGAATGCAACCTGGAACCGCACAGTCTCAGGCATGAGAGTCTTAAAATTTTTTTTTTATTGTTGTAGTTATTATTGTTGTTATTGATATCGTCGTTGTTGGGTAGGACAGAGAAATGGAGAGAGGAGGGGAAGACGGGGGGAGAGAAAGACAGACACCTGCAGACCTGCTTTACCGCCTGTGAGGCAACCTCCCTGCAGGTGGGGAGCTGGGAGTTTGAACTGGGATCCTTACGCTGGCCCTTGCATTTCGCGACATGTGTGCTTAACCCTCTGCATTACCACCCGACCCCCTCTTCCCTCTTTTTTTTTTTTTGCCTTTAGGGTTATCGCTGGGGCTCAGTGCCTGCATTACAAATCCACTGCTCCTGGAGGCCTTTTTTTTTGTGGATAAGATAGAAGTTGGGAGGGGAGGGAAGATAGAGAGGAGGAGAGAAAAATAGACACCTGCAGACCTGCTTTACCACCTGTGCAGCGACCCCCCTGCAGGTGGGGAGCCGGGGACTCCACAGGGATCCTTACACTGGTCCTAGTGCTTTGTACTATGTGTGCTTAACCTGGTGTGCTACCACTGGGCTCCTTTCCTTTTTTTTTTTTTTGCCTTCAGGGTTATTGATGGGGCTCAGTGCCAGCACTACATATCCACTGCTCCTGGTGGCCATTTAAAAATTTTTTTAAAAATATTTATTTATCTCCTTTTGTTGTCCTTGTTGTTTTATTGTTGTAGTTATTATTATTGTTGTCATTGTTGGATAGGACTGAGAGAAATGGAGAGAGATGGGGGAAGACAGAGAGGGGAGAGAAAGACACCTGCAGACCTGCTTCACCGCTTGTGAAGCGACTCCCCTGCAGGTGGGGAGCCAGGGGCTCCAACTGGGATCCTTAAGCCGGTCCTTGCACTTTGTGTGCCATTTTTTTTAATTGGATAGGATTTTTTTTTATTGGAGAGAAATTGAGAGAGTAGGGGAAGACAGGGGGAGAGAAAGATAGACACCTGCAGACCTGCCTCACTGCTCCTGGAGTGTCCCCCTCAGGTGGGGAGTTGGGAGCTCAAACCAGGATCCTTGCCTGGGTCCTTGTGCTTTGTACTATGTGCGCCTAACGTGGTGTGCCACTGCCTGCCCCCCCCCCCCCCCGCTACCCTTTTCTAACTGTTTGAGACATCACAGAACTTAAGGGCAGAGGGTCTGCGTTCAAATCCCAGCTCTGCCGCTTGTTAGGGGTGAGGTACTTAGCCTGTCTGCCCAAGTCACCTCTGTGAAGTGCAGAGACAAGGAACACTCAATTCGTGGGATGTTGTGACAGTGCAGAGAGATGTGAAAGCTCTGCACTGGTGACTGGGGAAAAGACTCCGTCGGCAGGGTGTTGGACTTGCATGCCTGAGGCTCCTGGTTCAAGCAACGACTGCATGGGCTGGAGTGCTGCTCTGGCTTCTCTCTTTTGCTCTGTCTCTCTCTCTCTGTCTCTCTCTCCACCTCTTTCTCTCATGTGAAACTCTATCATGTGTATACATAAAATACATAATTTGAAAATATTTTAATTTATTGGAGATAGAGAAATCGAGACGGAAGATAGAGATAGAGAGGGGGAGAGAGGGACCAGGCGGTGTGCAAGGCCCTAGTCCCCACCTGCAGGGGGAACGTTTCATGAGTGGTGAAGCAGGGCTGAAGGTGTCTCTCCGTCGCTATCCCCCCATTCCTTTCCTTTCTTTCTGTCTGTCTCTATCCAATAAATAAATAAAGGTAATAAAAAAATAAAAAAAAGAAAGAGGCGCCAGGTACTGGCACACCTGGTTAAGCGCACACACTGCAACACGCAGGGACCCCATGTTCAAGCCCCTGGTCCCCACCTGCAAGGAGAAAGCTTCCCGAGTGGTGAAGCAGGGCCGCGGGTGTCTCCTGTCTCTTTCCCTTTCTATCTTCCCCTCCCCTCTCAGTTTCTCTCCCTGTCTTTATCCAGTAATAAAAATAAATTTAAGGTTAAAAAAGAAAGATGGTGGGGGGAGAGAGAACCACCACCTGCAGCCCTGCTTCACTACACAACTTCTCCCCTGCGGGTAGAGACCGGGAGCTTGACCCTGGGCTCTTGTACATGTTAACATGTGCACTCAACTGGGTGTACTCCCACCCGGCCCCCCTAAAAGAAATCTTTTTATTTATTTATTTATTCTCTTTTGTTGCCCTTATTGTTTTTTACTGTAGTTATTATTATTGTTGTTGTTGTTGGATAGGACAGAGAGAAATGGAGAGAGGAGGGGAAGACAGAGAGGAGGAGAGAAAGACAGACACCTGCAGACCTGCTTCACTGCTTGTGAAGCGACTCCCCTGCAGGTGGGGAGTCGGGGGCTCGAACCAGGATCCTTCCACCGGTCCTTGTGCTTTGTGCCATGTGCGCTTAACCTGCTGCGCCTACTGCCCAGCTCCCATAAAATAAATCTTAAAGAAAACTCAATACAGCTCCTCAGTGGGAGGGTGTAGGAACTTCTGTGGTAGGTGTGCTGTGTGAAACTATACTTTTATTAGTGATTCAATAGCAATTTACAAAATCATGCGATTCCAGGGGTAGAGTTCTACACTGCACCCACCACCACAGTTTGTGCTCTCCCCAATTCCTCCCAAGGATAACCACCATAGTTTTCACAAAGCCTTAGCTACGGTTTGACTTTTTTTTGCCTCCAGGTTTATCACTGGAGCTTACTGCTAGTACTGTGAATCCACTGCTCCTAGTGGCCCTCCCTCCCAGCAGCACGTGTACCAGAATGATGTCTGTTTCTTTCTCTCTCCTCCTATCTTTCTCATCAATCTTAAATTAAAATGAATAAAACCTTTAAAAAGAGAGAGAGAGAGAGAAATGCAGGTCATTTGATAACAAATAGAAACTACCGCAACAAGAGTACATGAACCCAAACACCAGATTAAAGAGCCTCAAGATATTATATATGGGGAGTCGGGCTGTAGCGCAGCGGGTTAAGCGCAGGTGGCGCAAAGCACAAGGACCGGCATAAGGATCCCGGTTCGAACCCCGCCTCCCCACCTGCAGGGGAGTCGCTTCACAGGTGGTGAAGCAGGTCTGCAGGTGTCTGTCTTTCTCTCCCCCTCTCTGTCTTCCCCTCCCTCTCTCCATTTCTCTCTGTCCTATCCAACAACGACAACAACAATAATAACTACAACAATAAAACAACAAGGGCAACAAAAGGGAATAAATAAATAAAATAAATATAAAAAAATTTAAAAAAAGATATTATATATGATAAGAAGGAGAAATGGGGTCAGGTAGTAGCACAGCGGGCTAAGCGCACATGTTGTGAAACACAAGGACGGGCGTAAGGATCCTGGTTTGAGTCCCCGGTTCCCCACCTGCTGGGGGGTCGTTTCACAAGCAGGTCTGCAGGTGTCTGTCTTTCTTTCCCCCCTCTGTCTTCCCCTCCTCTCTCCATTTCTCTCTTGTCCTATCCAACAACAACAGTAGCAACAACAACAATAACAGCAAGGGCAACAAGTTGGGAAAAAAATGGCCTCCAGGAGCAGAGGATTCGTAGTGCAGGCACAGAGCCCCAGCAATAGCCCCAGAGGCAAAAAAAAAAAAAAGGAGAAATAATTTGAAAAAAGTTGTAAGAAAAAAAGTACTAGAGAGAAAAATGACATCATTTAACAAGACACAGAGGACTGTATGCGTGTAAATGTGTTACACACAAAAGTATTATACACGGGAGCCAGACAGTGGCACAGTAGGTTAAGTGCACATGGTGGAAAGTGCACGGACCTGCATCAGGATCTAGGTTCGAACCCCTGGCTCCCCACCTGCAGGGGAGTCGCTTCACAGGCGGTGAAGCAGGTCTGCAAGTGTCTTATCTTTCTCCCCCCTCTCTGTCTTCCCCTTCTCTCTCCATTTCTCTCTGTCCTATCCAACAAATAACACCAGCAATAACAACAATAATGACGATAAACAACAGGGCAACAAAAGGAAAAAATAAAGTTTATAAAAAAGTACTGTACATCTAATTAATATGTAAATGTATCATATATAAACACATCTAAGAGAGCCATCTTTAAAATAAATGCAGGTGGGAGTCGGGCTGTAGCGCAGCGGGTTAAGCGCAGGTGGCGCAAAGCATAAGGACCGGCATAAGGATCCCGGTTCGAACCCCGGCTCCCCACCTGCAGGGGAGTCACTTCACAGGCGGTGAAGCAGGTCTGCAGGTGTCTATCTTTCTCTCCCTCTCTCTGTCTTCCCCTCCTCTCTCCATTTCTCTCTGTCCTATCCAACAACGACGACAACAACAATAATAACTACAACAATAAAACAACAAGGGCAACAAAAGGGAATAAATAAAATAAATATTTAAAAAAATAAAATAAATGCAGGTATTTAATACAGTCGTGGTGCTCTGTATCAACCACTGCTGTCTAGTTCCGAAAGGAGACACTGAAGCCTTAAGTGAGGGTCCCCATGCCCCTCTCCCTCCAGTCCCTCACTAACCACTGATCTACCTTCTGCCTGTGTGGATTTGCCTCTTATGAACATTTCCTGTGAATGGAGTCACAGAGCATTGTCCTTGTTTGATGGCTTCTCTCACTCAGAGTCTGGTTTTGAGTCTGTATCGGCTTCATTTTGGGGGCTGGGGGAACTGGGAGGAGGACATCTGTTTGGCTAAAGTCTGTGGGGTCTGACAGTGGGCCCTGGGGCAAGGACCACTGTGCCTGCCTTTCCTGGCCCCCCGCCTGCTCCCCCTGGCCCCCGCCGGGCTGGTCATGCCTGGGAGCGTGGAGACACTTGTCCCTTGTGCTCACACCCGTTGGTCATTGGCCCTGGTGTTTGGCAGTGCTTGATGTCTCGGCAACTCAGACAGGCCTCTTGTTTCTTCTTTGTCCCATGAGTTGTCTTTTCTTCATAGACAGTGGACTGGAACGGCTGTGGCTCCCATCCAATATGGGACAAGGCCAGGGGCAGGAACTTGGTGTCCTGGGGGGGTGGTGGGGAGGTGGGGAAGGGAGGGAACCCATCTCCCGACCCTGCCTTCTCTCATCCTGCTCAGAACTATTCCTAGAATTTCACAGAAATGTCTCTCCAGCTTTTGCCTGTGAATCTTTCCTGTATCTGCTCATTCATTCATTCACTCATTCCTTCTTTCAACATGCACTAACTTATAAGGATCTGTATCTCAGAGCAGAGCTGAGAGTCTAGGCACATAACATGCCACATGAAATAGAGGGGAGCTGGGGAATTCTTGGGGGACCAGAGAGCCCTGGCATGGGGGTGGGTCCTAGGACTTTGGGGGAGCTCCTGGGGAATGCATGGAAGAGGATTAGTCATCTTTGGAGAGGTGGCTTGACAAGATGTTTGAGTAGAAGGCCCACAGCACATAAAGGAACAAGCCCCATAACTGGGATGGAGGGAGGGTGCTCAAGGCTGAAGGAGTGGCGGGTGCAAAGGTCCTGGGGTAGGAGCTGGCAGCCAGGTGGGGGCAACAAAGTGGTTACTGTGATCGAAGGGTCCTGGAGCCACGATCAGAGTAGTTCTGTCATCAAGTAAATTAAAGGTCCTGTCTCTCTGGGTTCCTGTGGGCAGGGGTTCTGAGAGGGTGCTTCTGTCTCCTCTGCTGGCTACTCAGCCCCTCCCTGTAGTCCCTAGGGGGGTCAGAGGGGCTACCTTTGTGAAGTGCACTTCATTCATTCAGGGGCTCCCATCCCCTGTAGTGACCCAAGGGACAGGCAGGTCATCTGTCTGTTTCAGCAGGAAACAGAATTCTTGGCTTTGGGTCTCTTTCTTCTTCAGGGATCTTAACTGCCTTCCCAGCCCCCAGAATGACCTCCCAAATTTGGAGGTTCTGAAGTGTGGATTTTGTTCTGTTCTGGATGGTGGGGTGGTGATCTGGCCCAGGGTTTTCTTCCCTTTGCCAGGTACCAGCACCTTCTGAATCTCTGTGGGTTGTGGTCTGGGCCCCGTTTCTGTTTAATGCTTGTGTGTGTGTAGGCACGTGCACTCCAGCACTGTGCACATGCGTAGATATGCCAAAATAAAGGATTCAGCAATTTACTGGCAGTAGGTTCTAACTAGCTGGCTCTATTTTTCTTAAAATTGCTATGAAATCCACATAATAGAACACGCAGTTTTAAAGTGTCCAGTTCAGTGGCGTCTAGCACATTCACAGCATCAAGCAAACACCGTTTCCCTCTCTGGTTTCAGAGCATTCTCATCTCCCCAGAAGGAAACATGCGCCCCCTTGGGGTCACTCTCCCCCCACCCCAGATCCTTCCTCCTAGCTCCTGGCAACCAAGAATCTTCTTTTCTTTCTGTATCTGTGGATTTGACTGTTTTCAGTTCTTCACATAAATAAAAGCATACACCTTTTGTATCTGGTTTCTCTTTTTTAGCTTTATTCAATTATTAATGGGAGAGAGAAAGAGAGAGAGAGGAAAAGAGAACCAGAGAATCACTCTGGCACATATGATTCCTGGGGTCTCACGAGGTTTGAGAGCCCAAGGCTTTACCTCCTGGGCCACTGTGTCTGCTTTCTTTCTCCTGATGGAGCACTTGTGAGGCTTCTCCCTGCTGGAGCAGATGTCAGGACTCTACTCTTCTTCGTGATGGAATTGGAGTGCAGTGTCTGGATGGACTGCATTTTGTTTATCTATCTGGTGACGTGCACCTGGGTGGTTTTGTCCTCACTTTTTATCATTGTGAATTAACAGTACTGCTGTGGGTGTTTGTGTGCACCTGTCTGAGCACATGTTTTTAGTTTTACTTTTTAATACTTATTTTGTTAGCAGGAGACAGGTGGAGCAAGAGAGACAGAGACAGAGGCAGGGACAGAGAGATAAAGGAAGAGATCACAGCACTGAAGCTTTCTTCCAAGCAGTGGGGTTCAAGCCAGGGTCTTGTTCATGGTAGAGCAGCACACTGTCCTAATGAGTTATTTTGCCATCCCATTTTTTTAAATGAAGATTAAATTTTAAAAAATGTATTTATTTTCCCTTTTGTTGCCCTAGCTTTAAAAAAAAATGGTTGTTGTAGTTATTATTGTTGTTGTTATTGATGTCGTCCTTAGATAGGACAGAGAGAAATGGAGAGAAGAGGGGAAGACAGAGAGGGGGAGAGAAAGATAGACACCTGCAGACCTGCTTCAGTGCTTGTGAAGCGACTCCCTTGCAGGTGGGGAGTGGGGGGGGGGGCTCAAACCAGGATCCTTACGCGGGTCCTTGCACTTTGCGCCTGGTGTGCTCAACCCGCTGTGCTACCGCCCGACTCCTGAAGATTTATTTTATTTATTTTTAAAATATTTATTTATTCCCTTTTGTTGCCCTTGTTGTTTTATTGTTGTAGTTATTCTTGTCGTCATTGTTGGATAGGACAGAGAGAAATGGAGAGAGGAGGGGAAGACAGAGAGGAGAGAAAGGTAGACACCTGTAGAACTGCTTCACCGTTTGTGAAGGGACTTCCCTGCAGGTGGGGAGCTGGGGGCTCGAACCCGGAGCCTTAAACCGGTCGTGTGCTTCGTGCCACGTGCTCTTAACCCGCTGTGCTACCGCCCGACTCCTGAAGATTTATTTTTGAGAGGAGACACTAGAGCACCACAGAGCTCTGGCAGTTGGCAGTGCCACAAACTGAACCTGGGGAAGCTTTGTCTGCTAGTGCTATCTCCCTGGTCCCCGTTTTCACTTCTTTTGAGTATACCTGGGTACCTCTTAAAGAAAATAAGATTTATCTTATTTATTTATGAGAGACATGTAATTTTGTTTTTTAAAATTTTATTTACTTATTTATTGTACTGAGCCAGAAATCTGGAGCGAAGGGGGTGATAGAGAAGGAGAGAGAGAGAGAGACACCAGCAGCCCTGCTTCACCACTCACAAAGCTTTCCCTCTACAGGTGGGGACTGGGGGCTTAAACCTAGGTCCTTGAGCATTTGTAACATGTGTACTCAACCAGGTGCGCCACCACCTGACCCCTTATTTTTTGTAAATCAATATTAAATCACTAGTAAAATTGAGAGAGAGAGAGAGGGAGAGAGAGACAGAGAACCAGAGCATCACTCTGGTACATGTGATGCTGGGGATTGAATCTGGGACCTCGTGCCTGGGAATCCGATGCTTTACCCAACGTGCTTCTGGGATCCCGGGCTGGGTTCTTTTGCGATCTAATGGAATTCAATGTGAGACCGTTTGGAACCATTTTTGTCCCCTGCCTTGGATGGAGGGTGCGGATGGTTAAGTAGACGTGGTTGGAGTTGGAACTCAAAGCCAACAGACCCTTTTATCTTCAGCCCAGTGGTCTCCGGTGGTCCCCTCTCCAGCTCAGGCGCTCTCTGTAAATGACTGCCCTGTTTTGTTTCCTGCTGAGCACTAAGCACCCTCTGAATGAATCTCCCTTTGTTGCCAGATGGATGGTTTCCTTGTATGTGATCTAATCTCCTTGCAGGTCCGAACATGACGTCTGTGAGAACACAGACCAGGGCTCCATTGTCTACCCTATCTTCCTAGCACCAAGTGGGCTTCTTGGGCAAGAAACCAGTTTCTGAAAATGTCAGAGGCTGGGCTGTTGACAAATTTGCCTTAAGAATAACTCATCCGTCCATCCACCTGTTCCACTTGCCCACCCAGTTGTTACACATGCGCGCGCACACACACACACACACACACATACATTTATTTATGTTCACAGTGTAACTAACAGTGAACTTCAGCATTGGGGGCAGAAAGACAATACCCCACCATCAATGAGCTCTCTGTTTGAAATATAGACATACAGACAGGTAGACATCCCAGTCCCCCCTCTTCTTTCCCCCACTAGGGTTATTGTTGGGGCTCGGTACTAATATCTCTACTGTTCCCGGTACTAATATCTCTACTGTTCCCGGTACTAATATCTCTACTGTTCCTGGTACATTTAATATCTCTACTGTTCCCGGTACTAATATCTCTACTGTTCCCAGTGGCCATTGTTTTTTTCTTTCTGAGAGAGACGGAAAGAAAGAAAGAAAGAAAGAAAGAAAGAAAGATAGACTAATATCTCCACTGTTCCCAGTGGCCGTTTCTTTTTTCTTTCTGATAGAGATGGGAAGAGAGAAAGATAGATATATCGATAGATAGACAGACAGACAGATAGACACCTGCAGCCCTGCTCCAGACCACTTTTGAGGCTTACCCCCTGCAGGTGGGGACTGGGGTCCTTGTGCATAATAGTAATGTGTGCACTCTACCACATCCACCACCGTCTAGTCTGCACCCCCCCTGCCCTGACCGCTCCCATTTCTGAGCCTTAGACTTCCCTGGTGTCCTGGTTAGACTACCACAACGCAGTACCTCAGTTGCTTGGGATAAACAACAGGCTTCATTTGCTCACAGTTCTGGGGCCTGGAGACTTGGTTTCAGGAGAGGCAGAGCTCTTCTTGGCTTTCAGATGGATTCCTTCTCACTGTTCTATAGGAAAGAAAGAGAGAGGGGGCCAGGTGGTATGCACCTGATTAAGCGCTCACATTACAGTGCATACAGTTCAAGCCTCTGGTCCACCCCTCCCCCACCCCGCACGCACACCTGCAGGGGGAAGCTTCATGAGTGGTGAAGCAAGGCTTCACTGTCGGTTTCTCTCTCTCTTTCTCCCCCTCCCCTCTCAATTTCTCTTAGTCTGTATCCAATAAAAAATAAATTTTAAAAAATTTTATAAAAAAAGAGCAAGTGAGAGGGAGAGGGAGGGAGAGAGAGAGAGGGACAGAGAGACAGACAGAGAGAGACAGACAGACATGATCGCACTGAGGCTTCTTTCAATGTGGTGTAGGCCATGCTCAAACCTGGGTCATACACAGGGCAAAGCAGCGCACTATCCAAGTGAGCTATTCTGCTGGCCCAAGTCCAAGCTAAAGCATCTTAGTTCACCCCTTAGCCTCAACCGCACCCGCTTTGTGTCTGTGGAGAAAGCCTTGCAGGACCCTTGGAGTGACTAACACTGAGGCCTGATCCCCTCTGTTCGGAGTGCTGGCCAACTGACAGGACAGGATGTTAAAGAATGTTGCAGAAAAAGTCACTGATAACAGGCCTTTGATTAGTTCCTGAGAAGTGGAGCTCCGGATTCCCCTCTCTCCTGGAATGGGGGTGCAGCATAAGGCTGCCCGGATGTCTGGACTGTCTGGACAGAAGGGACCCCCCCCTCTACCCTGCCAGGCACTCCTCCCACACCATCCTCACGGGCTGTGGGTGCTGGCGGCAGTGCTGGGATTTGAGGGGCTGGAGCTGTGCACCCTGGCACCGCTAGGCTGAGCAGGATGGTCTCCACGCGCTCGGGGCTGTAATGACAGCCCGTTTGCCACTCTTGATTAGATTGAGCGGTTCAGTTCATCTGGAAGTGTTTTCTCAGCCGCATTGTGTAATTAGAAACATATGATGCTTGTATTAGCGCAATTAAAAGTTATGGTGATTAATATGGGCATCAGAGCAGAACCATAAATCAACAGATTCGGGGCACTTGGAGTTCAGGGCTGGAAGGCAGGGTGCCAGCTCAGGCCCTGTGACTTACTTGAGCCTGACTGGGTGCTGGAGGGGGTGTCGCGATGATAACTCAGGCTGGGGGACCGGAGGGTGCCTGACATAACTGAACCTCAACTAGCTATCTTGAAAATGGGGATACTGGACTGGGTAGTGCTGTACCCCACTGAGTGCACACATTATCGTGTGCAAGGACCCAGGATCAAGCCCCCAGTCTCCATCTGCAGGTGGGGAAGATTCATGAGTGGGGAAGCATATCTGCAGGTCTCTCTCTCTCTTTCTCTGTTTTCCCCTCTCCTCTCAATTTCCCTATGTCCTATCAAATTAAAAGAAAAATGGGGCGGGGTAGTAGTGTAATGATTATGCAAAGAGACTCTCATGCTTGAGGCTCTGAAGTCCCAAGTTCAATCCCCAGCACTACCATAAACCAGAGCTGAGCTGAGCTGAGCAGTGCTCTGTTTAAAAAAAAAAAAAAGCTCTCTCTCACAGAAACTGGTGTTTATCTAGATTATGGGACTTTGTTAGAAAGTGAACTACCTGAGATGAAATTAGAGTGTACTATAAAAGGAAAGGTCTCACCCGAGTAATGAAGTTGAAGGGTTGTCATTCCACACGTGAAGTCTCTGGATACAGTCTGAGGTGAAGCATATTGAGGTGGCAATCGTTGCTTTGGTTAGGTTGTGATCGGCGGATGCAATATTATTTGGTTCGGATTGGGAGATGCATACGGGAAATTGGGCCCTATCCAAGGGTTCCAGGACTGGGGGAAGTAGGGGCTCTATAGTAAAGATGTGAGGTTCCTGCTGTCTTAGGGTTCAAAAAGACAATCGATAGTTAAGATAGTGAGAGAGAGCTTATGTGCACACGTATCCATAAACTACTGCAAAATATATACCTGAAAGCAGAAGTACACTAGAGTTTGCAGTGAGTACCTCCCTAACACTTCCTCTCCACTATTCCAAGCTTTGGGTCCATGATTGCTCAACAATTTGTTTGGCTTTGTATGTTAACCCTCTTTTCAGTGACCAGGTTCCAGATGCCATTAGGATGCTGGCCAGGCTTCCCTGGACTGAAGACCCCACCAATGTGTCCTGGAGCTCAGCTTCCCAGAGACCCACCCTACTAGGGAAAGAGAGAGGCAGACTGGGAGTATGGACCGACCAGTCAACGCCCATGTTCAGCGGGGAAGCAATTACAGAAGCCAGACCTTCCACCTTCTGCACCCCACAATGACCCTGGGTCCATGCTCCCAGAGGGATAGAGAATGGGAAAGCTATCAGGGGAGGGGGTGGGATATGGGGATTGGGTGGTGGGGATTGTGTGGAGTTGTACCCCTTCTACCTTATGTTTTTGTTCACTAATCCTTTCTTAAATAAAAAATTAAAAAAAAAAGGAAGAAGAAAACATGTTGCTAGGTATTGTGTAGGTACTGAGACCCATCCACAACCCTGGTAGCAACTGAAAAATGGAGGTACTCAGATGTGGTTCAGAGCCGGCAACGTACCTTGCCTGGGGCCAGTCTCTTTCCACCATGGCATGTCCACCTCCTGTTCATTCTCAGTGCACTGACAGGCTTTAATTCTGGCCATTCCTTTGCCCGAGGGGAGCCCAGGCCCCAGTGATTTACCGCCAGGTACATTACCGTGTGGGCAAGCTGTGCACGGTGATCTAATAGTGACAGTGGTGACTGTCCGCGAGTGATGAGGAAACTGCTGGGCTCAGATCTACCCATACAAGGTCATATTTGGCATGGGCCAGAGAAATAGCTCATTTGGAGAATGCTTTGCCATGTGCTCAACAACCCAGGTTCAAACTTGATTCCCACCACACTGAAGGAACTGTGGTCTCTTTTACTTTCTCTTTGCCTTTGTCTTTCTGTCTCTATGTTAAAAAAAAAGGCAGCTGTTCAGAAAAACAAAGCAAGTGCAGGACTGGGGAGACCACATAATGGCTCTGCAAAGATTCTGATTCCGGAGGCTCTGAAGTCCCAGGTTCAACCTTCAATAGCACCATACGCCAGAGCTGAGCAGTGTTCTGATGTCTTTCTCTCTCACTTTCTGGAGCTCTCTCATTAAAATATTTTTTTAAAAAAGCAGCTTCATTTATAGGGATGTGTAAAGACTCAGGAGTACTGTCAGTGGGTAAAAAGTGCTGGCAGTGCTGGGTGGTAGGGCATCTGGCTGAGTGAACACATTGCCGTGAGCAAGGACCCCAGCTCAGGCCCCCAGGTGCCACCTGCAGGGGCAGGGGGGAGCTTTGTACATGGTAAAACAGGACTGTAGGTGGCTCTCTCCCTGTTTCCCCTCTCAATTTCTCTCTGTCCTTTTAAACAAATAAATAAA
Source organism: Erinaceus europaeus (assembly GCF_950295315.1). Lineage (NCBI taxonomy): Eukaryota > Metazoa > Chordata > Mammalia > Eulipotyphla > Erinaceidae > Erinaceus > Erinaceus europaeus. The sequence goes on from NC_080167.1 coordinate 18,100,765, forward strand.
GAACTACCAAACAAATCATTCTTTAAAAAGAAGGTGGTGGGGGCGGGAGTAGGTAGCATAATGGTTATACAAAGAGACTCATGCCTGAGGCTCCAGAGACCCAGGGTCAGCCCCCTGCACCATTAGCCAGAGCTGAGCAGTGAGTGCTCTGTTTAAAAAAAAAAGTGTCTGTGTCGGGGAGGGTGGTAGCGCAGCAGGTTAAGCGCACATGGTGTGAAGTGCAGAAACCAGCTTAAGGATCCCAGTTTGAGCCCTGGGCACCCCACCTGCAGGGGGAGTCGCTTCACAAGCAGGTCTGCAGGTGTCTATCTTTCTCTCCCCCTCTCTGTCTTCCCCTCCTCTCTCCATTACTCTCTGTCCGACCCAACAACAACAACAACAACAACAACAAAAAACCAGCAGCAACAACAAGAAGAGCAACAACAAAGGCAACAAAATGGGAAAAATAGTCTCCAGGAGGAAGTGGATTCATAGTGCAGGCACTGAGCCCCAGCAATAACCCTGTAGAAAAGAGAGAGAGAGAGAGAGAGAGAGAGAGAGAGAGAGAGAGAGAAGGTGGTGGGGGCACTGGTGGAAAATACTGCCTGTGGTGCCTGTGGGTGTGCAAAAGTGTACACATGTGTGGAGTAGCTCCTGAAGGATTCCTGTGAGGCTGGCAGCTCCTCTCAGGAGTGGGGGAGGGGGCGAGTGGTGGTGGTGGTGGAGGTGGGGGGTGGGGGTTTACAGGCTGTGAAGTGACATCATTCTCATTTGTCCCTTTCATATCTGGTGCCCTATGTGTCTAAATGACTTAATTTAAAAAACCTCATAGATCCTTTCGTTCAGTCTTTGTGATGGACACTCAGGACACTTTCTCTTTGCTGAGCAGCTGGCTGGCATATTCTGGATGTTTATTTATTTATTTACCATTTTTAATTTTCACCACAGTTATCTCTGTGGCATGAGGAATCTGTTGCTTCCGGTGGCGGCCATTCCCCCCCTTTTCCTTCTTTCTTTCTTTTTTAATATTTATTCATTTTCTCTTTTTGTTGCCCTTGTTGTTTTATTGTTGTACTTATTATTGTTGTTGTTATTGATGTCTTCATTGTTGGATAGGACAGAGAGAAATGGAGAGAGGAGGGGGATACAGAGAATGGGAGAGAAAGATAGACACCTGCAAACCTGCTTCACCACCTGTGAAGCAGTTTCCCTGCAGGTGGGGAGCCGGGAGCTTGAACCGGGATCCTTATGCCGGTCCTTGTGCTTTGCGCCACCTGCGCTTAACCACTGTGCTACCGCCCAACTCCCTCTTCCTTCCTTCCTTCCTTCCTTCCTTCCTTCCTTCCTTCCTTCCTTTCTTTCTATTTTATGCGATAAGACAGAGAGAAATCGAGAGGGCGAGAGAGAGTGAGAGAGAAAGATTGGCATCTTCAGAGCTGCTTCACTGCTCAGGAAGCTTCCCCCCTGAAGGAGGGGAGTGGGAGCTTGAACCTGGGTCCTTGTGTATGGTAACGTGTGCACTTAACCAGGTGCACCACCACCTGGGCCCCCTATACTACATTTTTAATATGGACATGAAAGCTGGCAGTTGTGAGCACCCATACCAGGACATTCTTGGCTGGGAAAGAAACCCCCTTGCTCTGGCTGGGTCCTTGTTTGTTGGCTGTGACCGGGACTTGGGTGTGGATTAAGACTGAGACCACAGAAGGGTCACTATGAACCTGTCCTCCCTCCAACCCCCACCCCCCAACTCCCTGAATTAAAAACAGGTGCTTTAATACAAAACTGCTGAGGAGCGTTCACTGCTGCCTTATTCCCAGCAAGCAGAGGTGGAATTAAACTAAGTGTCCATTCCTGGATGAATGAGCAGACTAAATGTGGCCCTGCCAACACTGTGCGATCCAGCCGTAGAAGGAATGGGTTCACTGATACGCGTCATTGCACGGAGGACCCACAGGAGTACTGCGCTGAGTGAAAGAAGTCAGCTGCAAAAGGCTAACGAGCATATAATTCTATTTCTAGGACGGGGAGATAGCATAGTGCTTATATAAAAAGACTTTCATGCCGGAGGTTCCAAAATCCCGGGTTCAATCCCCTGCATCATCATCAGCTAGAGTTGAGCAGTGCTCTGGTGTCATTATTTTTCTTTCCTCCTTTCATTAAAAATAAAATATCATATTAGCCAAGCAAAATCATGTAGAATTTTCGGGTCAACATTTGTGTGTAAGAATACAATTAGAGGGAGTCGGGCAGTAGTGCCTCAGGTTAAGCCAGGTGGCACAAAGCGCAAGGACTGGCATAGGATCCCGGTTTGAGTCCCTGACTCCCCACCTGCAGGGGAGTAGTTTCACAGGTGGTGAAGCAGGTCTGCAGGTGTCTGTCTTTCCCCTTCTGTCTTCCTCTCCTCTCTCCATTTCTCTCTGTCGTATCCAACAACGATGATATCAGTAACAACAACAATAAAAAGGGCAATAAAAAGGGAATAAATAAATAAAAAAGAATACAATTAGAATTAATTAAGAGGGGGAAGTGAAAATAAATGGAGAATGGATTTTAAAGTTCTACTTGAACTTTTTTTCACAAGTCATTTGAACTTTATTCTTAAATACAGAGTTTATTTACTTTTACTTAGGTTTAAATGCTTTAGTGAAGGACTTGCTTTTCAAAATAAGTTTACTTAAAACCTTTGATTACATACTTAAGCCTTATTGTTTGGATTGTATTACCATAGTAGTACTCCTGAAGTTTGTAGCCTAATGACACTTCAAAATTTAATCAGTAAATAAGCTTTAATCTACATGTAAAACTAGTTATGGAGCTACCATAGACACCACAAGGAAAAAATCAATAAGTACTGGACCTTCGCATCTCCGGAGCTCTGATCCACTAGGGAAAGATAGAAACAGACTGGGGTTATGGATCGACCTGTCAACACCCTTGCTCAGCGGAGAAGCAGCTACAGAAGCCAGAGCTCCTACCTTCTGCTCCCCATAAACAACCTTGGTCCATACTCCCAGCAGGGAGCAGTGATAGGATGAAGATAAGGGGACTCTGCACTCTAGCTCCATCAGCACCCAGAGAGAGAGAAGGAAAAGGAGAGGGGCATGTGGAGGTAGCTATGATGTTATGAGAGGCTAGAGGGGAAGAGAGGACTATGTGTAAATGTGGACAGATAGTTGTAGAGAAGATGGTTGGCCCATGTCTACAACTTTAGGGGAACTGTGGTGGATTGCAGTGGGGAGAGTGAAGATTCAGAACTCTAGTGGTGGGAATGGTGTGGATTCAAACTCCTGACGACATGTAATTCTGTAATATAAAAATTAAAAAAAAATAGTTACATTAATAAAAAGGAAAAATCAGTAAGTAAAACAAAACAAAACAAAACAAAACACCTGTCCATTTTCTGTGCATTGTCTAGAATTCTAGAGACAGTGCCAACGGGAGCTTGCCAGGGCTGGGAGAGGGGAGATAGTGAGAGGCTGTAAATGGGTCCAGGGCTTTCTTTCTCCCCCCTATTTTTTTTTTTTTTTAGTGATTTGATATTGATTTACAAAATTATAAGATGATGGGTACAATTTTGCACTTTTCCCATCATCAGAGTTCTGTACCCCCATTCCCCCCATTGGAAGCTACTGCAGATATGGGTTAACTATTATTTCTACAACTATCTGTCTGTGTTTGTATGTATTTGCTCATCCCCCCCCATGATCCCATCTCCTCTTCTTTTCCATGTCACACATACTCCTATTACTACATCCAAGTGTCCCTCCCTTTTTCCTCTTCTCTCTGTGGGTCTTGAAAAGAGTTGAAGTTAAGAGCCTTCTGGTCATTGTTCCCCTGTCATTTCTCCCCGACTGGGCATATTAAGGGTGGGAATTTCCTGCCAGCTGGGGGTGGATAGCATAATGGTTATGCACAGAGACTGTCATGCCTGAGTTTACAAAAGTCCCAGATTGAATCTCCCTCCCCTCCCCCCGCACATACCATACCACCACTGAAAGCCAAAGCTCAGTAGTGCTCTGGTTAAAAAAAAAATCCTGAAACATTTTTAGATAGAGGTAGCGATTACACATCAAGAATGAACTAAATGTCACTGAACAGTGCACCTGCAAATGGTGACTTCAATAGCTCATGAATTTCATCTCAACTAAAAAAAAATATTTGGAATGACTTAAGAGCTTCTTTACTTAAGAGCTCCACCATTTTAAGGACAGGCTCAGTCACTTAAGAGTTTCTTAAGAGTTCCATCACTTAAGGAAGGGCTCAGTCGCTTAAGAGCTCCTTTACTTAAGGGCTCCATCATTTAAGGAAGGGCTCAGTCATTTACGATCTCCTTTACTTAAGAGCTCCATCACTTAAGGAAGGGTTCAGTCACTTAAGAGCTCCTTTACTTTAGAGCTCCATCATTTAAGGAAGAGCTCAGCCACTTAAGAGCTCCTTTACTTAAGAGCTCCATCATTTAAGGAAGGGCTCAACCACTTAAGAGCTCCTTTACTTAAGAGCTCCATCATTTAAGGAAGGGCTCAGCCACTTAAGAGCTCCTTTACTTAAGAGCTCCATCATTTAAGGAAGGGCTCAGCCACTTAAGAGCTCCTTTACTTAAGAGCTCCATCATTTAAGGAAGGGCTCAGCCACTTAAGAGCTCCTTTACTTAAGAGCTCCATCATTTAAGGAAGGGCTCAGCCACATAAGAGCTCCTTTACTTAAGAGCTCCATCATTTAAGGAAGGGCTCAGCCACTTAAGAGCTCCTTTACTTAAGAGCTCCATCATTTAAGGAAGGGCTCAGCCACTTAAGAGCTCCTTTACTTAAGAGCTCCATCATTTAAGGAAGGGCTCAGCCACATAAGAGCTCCTTTACTTAAGAGCTCCATCATTTAAGGAAGGGCTCAGCCACTTAAGAGCCCCTTTACTTAAGAGCTCCATCATTTAAGGAAGGGTTCAGCCACTTAAGAGCCCCTTTACTTAAGAGTTCTTTCACTTAAGGAAGGGCTCAGTCACTTACAATCTCCTTTACTTAAGAGCTCCATCATTTAGGGAGGGTTCAGTCACTTAAGAGCTCCATCACTTAAGGAAGGGCTCAGTCACTTAAAAGCTCCTTTACTGCACACCATAAAGACCTAGAAGAACAAAGGAACCCGAAAGCAACAAGAAGGACAGAAATAACTAAAGTTAGTGCAGAAATAAATAACATTGAAAATAAGAAAACTATACAAAAGATCAATGAAAGTAAATGTTGGTTCTTCGAAAGAGTGAACAAAATTGACAAACCTTGAGCCAGATTCACTAAACAAAAAGGGGAGAAGACCCAAGTAAATTGATATTAAATGAAAGAGGAGGTATCACAACAGACACTGCAGAAATTTAACATATCATGCGAGGCTTCTCTGAACAATTATATGCCATCAAGCTAGAGAACCTGGAAGAAATGGATGATTTCCTAGATACCTACAAACTTCCAAAATTAAATAAAGAGGAACTAGATAATATGAACAGACCCATCACAGCTAATGAAATTGAAGCAGTTATCAAAAACTTTCCCAAGAATAAAAGTCTTGGACCAGATGGTTTTACAAATTAATTCTACAAAATCTTCAAGGAAGAGTTAATACCTCTACTTTTAAAAAGTCTTCTGGGGGTCGGGCAGTCGTGCAGTGGGTTAAGCTCATGTGGCGCAAGGCACAAGGCGCAAGTACCGGCATAAGGATCCCGGTTCGAGCCCCCGGCTCCCCACCTGCAGGGGAGCCACTTCACAGGCGGTGAAGCAGGTCTGCGGGTGTCTGTCTTTGTCTCCCCCTCTCTGTCTTCCCCTCCTCTCTCCATTTCTCTCTGTCCTATCCAACAACGAACAACATCAACAATGGCAATAATAATAACCACAACGAGGCTACAACAACAAGGGCAACAAAAGGGGGAAAAAATGGCCTCTAGGAGCGGCGGATTCATGGAGCCCAGCAATAACCCTGGAGGAAAAAAAAAAAGTCTTCCAGAAAATTGAAGACATGAATAGACACACTAACCAGTGGGATAGAATTGAGAGCCCAGAAGAAAGCTCCCACACCTATGGGCATCTAATCTTTGACAAAGGTGCCCAGACTATTAAATGGGGAAAGGGGTATCTCTTTAACAAATGGTGTGGGAAAAAATGGGTTGAAACATGCAGAAGAATGAAGCTGAACCACTATATTTCACCAAATACAAAAGTAAATTCCAAGTGGATCAAGGACTTGGATGTTAGGCCAGAAATTATCAAATACATAGAGGAAAATATTCACAGAACTCTTTTCTGCATAAATTTTAAAGACATCTTTAATGAAACTAATCCAATTACAAAGAAGACTAAGGCAAGTGTAAACCTATGGGACTACATCAAATTAAAAAGCTTCTGCATAGCAAAAGAAACCAATACCCAAACAGAGAGACCCCTCACAGAATGGAGAAGATCTTTACATGCCATACATCAGGCAAGCATTTAATAACCAAAATATATAAAGAGTTTTCCAAACTCAACAACAAGAAAACAACCCCATCCAAAATGGGGAGAGGACATGGACAGAATATTTACCACAGAAGAGATCCAACAGGCCGAGAAACACATGAAAAAATGTTCCAAGTCTGATTGTCAGAGAAATGCAAATCAAGACAACAATGAGATATCACTTCACTCCTGTGAGAATGTCATACATGAGAAAAGGTAGCAGCAACAAATGCTAGAGAGGGTGTGGGGTCAAAGGAACCCTCCTGCACTGCTGGTGGGAATGTCAGTTGGTCCAACCCTTGTGGAGAGCAGTCTGGAGAACTCTCAGAAAGCTAGAAATGGACCTACCCTATGATCCTGCAATTCCTCTCCTGAGGATATATCCTAATAGACCCAACACACCCATCCAAAAAGATCTGTGTACACATATGTTCTTAGCAGCACAATTTGTAATAGCCAAAACCTGGAAGCAACCCAGGTGTCCAACAACAAATGAGTGGCTGAGCAAATTGTGGTATATATACACAATGGAACACTACTCAACTATAAAAAACGGTGACTTCACCGTTTTCAGCCCATCTTGGATGGAGCTTGATGAAATAATGTTAAGTGAAATAAGTCAGAATCAGAAGGATGAACATGGGATGATGTCACTGTCAGGCAGAAGTTGAAAAACAAGATCAGAAAACACAAGTAGAACCTGAACTGGAGTTGGTGTATTGTGCCAAAATAAAAGACTCTGGGGTGGGTTAGGGGGAGAGTACAGGTCCAAAAAGGATGACAGAGGACCTATTGGGGGTTGTATTTATTTATTTATTTATTTTTAATATTTATTTTATTTATTTATTCCCTTTCGTTATCCTTGTTGTTTTACTGTTGTAGTTATTATTGTTGTCATTGTTGTTGGATAAAACAGAGAGAAATGGAGAGAGGAGGGGGAAGACAGAGAGGGGGAGAGAAAGACACCTGCAGACCTGCTTCACCGCCTGTGAAGTGACTCCCCTGCAGGTGGAGAGCTGGGGCTCGAACTGGGATCCTTTCACCGGTCCTTGTGCTTTGCGTGGCGCCACCTGCGCTTAACCCACTGTGCTACAGCCCGACTCCCGGGGGTTGTATTATTATGTGAAAAACTGAGAAATGTTATGTATGCACAAACTATTGTATTTACTGTCGAATGTAAAACATTAATCCCCAATAAAGAACTAAAAAAAAATTTGTAGTGAGAAATTCTGAACTTGTAGATTATTCATGCACTGCCCAAGTAATGGTTATTTGAAATGTGACAATAAGTTACTACTACTATTACTATTTTAATACATAGCTTGATTAGTGGGGTTTCTGGCAGCATCTAAAGGACACTTGGCAGTGATGGAAAACTGCGTCATCCAAGTTTGGACGGATATTCTGGGTGATACTGGTTGCTGTCATAGTCTATTATTTTTCCTGAAGCTCTGGGATTGAAATTTGGTGACTTAGTGGGTTCTGAGCAGAAAGCTGAATTTCAGCTTTTTAAAAATTTTATTTTATTCAGCAGACACGTGCTTCACAAAGTGAAAGTTGCCTGACATCATAGGGGGAAGAGGAGGCCAGTGTTCGTTTTCCCAACATTGCAAAGAAGTTTCTTTCTTTCTTTCTTTTTTTTTTTTTTAACCAGAGGCACTGCTCAGCTCTGGTTTATGGTGGTGCAGGAGACTGAACCTGGGACTAGAGCCTTAGGCATGAGAGTCTCTTTGCATAACCATTATGCTATCTCCCCTCTGAGATTTTCAAAAAAATATTTTTTTTATGACTGTCATCTACCCCAATTCATTTTAATGAGCCACCAGGCATTAAGGTTGTAGCTAACTTTTCATTCTTCTGTATACAAACTAGAAATGATTTATCAAAAGTAAATCAGAAGTATAAACAACAGCACTGAAAGTCTGAGACCTGAAGAACTCATTAGTTTCAAAATACCAGAAGAAAATGGTAATACCAAAAATAGTGTCCAAAGAACAAAACATAACAAAATGCCAGTCAGCTCATCCGAATTCCCCTCAGCTCTAATAAAAATAGTTTTTAAAGGTGTTTATTTTAATTTATAGGGCAAAGAAATTGAGAGGGAAGGAGGAAAAAGAGAAAGAAAGAAAGAAAGAAAGAAATTGCAACGCTGCTCCACAATTTGTGAAGCTTCCTCCCTGCAGGTGGGGACCAGGGACTTGAACCTGGGTCCTCATAACAAATGCACTCTACCGGGTGCACCACCGTTTGGCTCTGATAAAAGTGTTTTATGCATTGTGGATTGTAGGAGTTTTTCAGTGTGTTCAGTTCAGTGGAAAATGCTACAAAACAAAATGTCGGGGAGCTGGAGGCCTTAAAACTACTTTGGAGATAAATAACGTACCTGAAGAAAAGCTGTTAAACAGAGGGTCTGACTAACCTCTGGAGGTATGGTTTGGAGGAAGTTAGACAAGAGAGAGCCAGGGGCAGCTCTGGAAAGGCTTCCTAGAGGAGGTATGACTGAATTGGAGCTTGAAGATCTGGTAGAATTGGAAAACTTGTGGGAGGAGAAATAGGATGGAGGAGTAATTTTTTGTATTCCCAGTCCAGCACCTAACTGTGGTGGTGCCTGTGTGACCCAGGGACGTTGTGAGACTGGTGTTACCAGTGGTGGAGATGTAGAGCCCAAGGACTCTGTTCCAACTGAGGTGTCCATTTTATTTGTTTGTTTCTTTTCTTTTTTCAATTGTTGTAGTTATTATTATTGTTGTTATTGATATCGTTGTTGGATAGGACAGAGAGAAATGGAAAGAGGAGGGGAAGACAGAGTTGGGGAGAAAGATAGACACCTGCAGACCTGCTTCACTGCCTATGAAGCAACTCTTCTTCAGGTGGGGAGCCGGGGGCTCGAACCGGGATCCTTGCGCTGGTCCTTGCACTTCATGCCACGTGTTTATTTTATTTTTTAAATTTGTGATTAAGAGTGGTTTACACTTGTAGGATTATGGGTATAGTTCCACACCACACCCACCACTAAAGCTCCTGCATCCACAGCCTCCCACCTCATAAAGATAACCACCATACAGCTCCCAAGTCTTAGAGACAGTTTGTTTCACTTACGTTTTTAATTTTTTTAAGTTCCCATGTATCAGTTTTCTAGAATCCATGTATGAGTGAAACCATCATTTAGTTGTCTTTCGTTTCTTCTTTTCTTTTTATTTCCTTTTTGTTGCCCTTGTTTCCATTGTTATTGTCGTTATTATTGTTGTTGATGTCGTCGTTGTTGGATAGGACAGAGAGAAATGAAGAGAGGAGGGGAAGACAGAGAGGGGGAGAGAAAGACAGACACCTGCAGACTTGCTTCACCGCCTGTGAAGCAACTCCACTGCAGGTGGGGAGCCGGGTGCTCTAACTGGGATCCTTATGCCATTTTTTTTTACGTCTTTCATTTATTTATTTACTTTGATAAGCAAATCACCTCCAGTTACATCCTTTTTTTTTTTTTAACCAAAGGATACAATGTTGTCTTTTTTTGATTGCAGAGTAATATTCCATGGAGCAGTGCTCTGTGAAAAAAAAAAAAGAAAGAAAGGAAGAAAGGAAAGAAAGAATGCAAAAAGGAAATAAAGAAAAAATAAATCAGTTCAAGGCTTATACAGAGGATGCTTCAGAATGGGGTGAGCTGAATTAACAAGGAGGAAATACCATGGAGGAAACTGATGTTGGCCTGAAATATCCTGGTAGCAACACACAGAAGTTACATGAGAGGGTAGTGGCCTTTGTGTCCTGCGGGTGATGGTTTCGTGTGGTGAATAGAATGACCCCTCTTTAACGTTTTATGTATCCTTCAGCCAGAGAGCTGGCTCACTCAGAGTTGTGATCATGATTTATAACTTGGAAAACAGAAGCAAATAATCTTGCTCGAATGACTTACTTGCTTTGGAAAGGTAAATTCTTTAAAATATTCCTTTTAAGGGGGCCAGGCAGTGGTGCACCTGGCTGAGTGCACGTTACAGAGCGCAAGGATCTGGGTTCAAACACTTAGTCTCCACCTGCAGGGGGAAAGCTTCATAAGTGGTGAAGTGGTGCTCTAAGTCTCTCTCTCTTTCTCTCCTTCCCCTTTCTCTCAGTTTTTCACTCTGTCTCTATCCAATAAATAAAATATTAAAAAAGATAAAAATATTCCTTTAAAGTATTTTATTTACTAATTTTGGATAGAAACAGAAATTGAGAAGGAAGAGGTAGATTGGGGAGGGAGGGGAGCCACACCTCCTGATAGGACCTGGGGCTTGAACCCAGGCCCTCACACAATGATATGTGCCCTTTTCTGACTGTGCCATCACCCAACCCCCTCATAGTGAATCTTAAAAACAGACAAACAAGGGAGTCGGGCTGTAGCTCAGTGGGTTAAATGCACATGGTGCGAAGCACAAGGACCCGAATAAGGATCTCAGTTCCAGCCCCCCTGGCTCCACACCTGCAGGGGGGTCGCCTCACAAGCGGTGAAGCATGTCTCCAGATGTCTACCTTTCTCTCCCCCTCCCTGTCTTCCCCTCCTCTCTCCATTTCTCTGTCCTATCCAACAACAACGACATCAATAACATGAGTAATAATAATAACCACAACAATGATAAAAAAACAAGTGTAACAAAAAAAGGGGGGTGGTGGAAATAGTCTCCAGGAGCAGTGGACTCGTGGTGCAGCCGAGCCCCAGCAATAACCCTGGAGGCAAAACAAACAAAAGTCAGGAATAAATGAAACCCAGGATTCCAGAGGCCTGGGGGAGAGTGATCACCCATTTTCCTACATTGACTCCCTGGGGCTGTCCAACAGTATAGAGCCCAGCTGGCCAGTGGCTCCTGTGATGATTTGATCACACACCTTGCCTTACGTTTCATGGGGCCAGATTCTGGAGCTCTCCAGCTAAGCAGGGGTGTCTGGCATCACCTCATCACCTCTCCCTGCCCTGGGTTGCTGAGACTCATGGCATGGCCTGCACAGCTGGGCTGGGCTGGGCTGAGCCTGGCCTCTTGGCCCCTGGCCTGCTGTGCTCATTAGCACCTCAGGGCCTCCCCAGGCCTGAACGTGTGTGGTAGCTTCAGCTGGCCAGCTGTGATTTGGCAACTGGATGGTGATTAATGGAGGGATGTGGAGGCTGCACCTCCTGCTGGGGAGGCAGCCTCAGCCCTCTGGATTGCTGACCCTGAGAAGTCCAGTTTGGACCTTGATGTCCTCTAAGCTCAGCATTCCTGACCAGCGCTGCTTCCTGCTGGGGCTGAGTCAAAGTCACAGGGAGGAAAGGGACTCATGCTTTTGCAACATGGCTGGTGGTAAGGGGTGAGGCTTTTATTTTCTTTCTTGTAAAAAATACTTGAAAAGATTTAATATTGATTAATGGGAGAAAGAGAGAAAACCAGAGTTAAAAACAAAATTTATTGAGGTTAGGAGGAGGTAAGAGTGGGGAGAAGAGGAGGAGGAGAGAGAGGTGACCATCGCTTTGGTATGTAATGCAGGGATCCAACTCAGGACCTTGTGCTTGAGAGTCCAACACTATAGCCACTGTGCTACAGGGCTGAACTTTTTCAAGTGTGAAAGGATCCCTTCTGTGGTTGGAGACTGGGTGTAGATAAGTGGCGATGGAAGGATGGGTGGAATGTCTGGCTGTCCAGACACTGCTGGATTGCTGACCCACAACCATTACCCTTCTCTGCTGCTGGAAACATATTTATCTTACTTTCTTTTAACCAGAGCACTACACTGCTCCGGCTTATGGATCTGCCACAGATTGAGTCTGGGACCTGACTTCAGACATTCAATTCCACTGTGTGCAAACAGGGCTGTGCTATCTCTTCAGCCCCTAGAATAACATTTATTTCACTAGGTAAAGAGGACCAGCTCCAGAAATGTATCCTGATTGGTGTAAGCAATGTGTCAGTCATCTATATTTGTTCGTGATTGGGTCAAATGTGGCCACGTGACTACAGTATAGCCAATGAGAGGCTAGAGTGGGCTGGGACCTTGGGACTATGGCCTGTTCAGTAAGGGAGAAGAGAATATTTTTTTCCCCCGCTTGGCTTTCCTGCCTTCTTGGGACTGCGGCCTGCGAGGGTGTCGCCACAGTGCGGTGGCCGCCAGCGAGCTGAGGAAGGCAGAGCCTGGAAAGATGCCTGGGCCCCTAGTGACGCCGTGGAGGCTCTGAGGCAGGCCTGCCGCCGCCCACCTCTGAATGTCTTGTAAAGTAAACAACACATGTACGTATGACTCCAGCCACTTTGAGCGGAGTTTTCCGTTACCTCAGCCAAATGCCGGGTGAGGGGTAAGGTCACCACTTTCGAGAGGTCTATCTGGGGGAATCCTTTAGTCGCTCACGCACGATCGCTTCTGGACCGTGTGCACTGCATGGTAGCACCTATTCAGACTTGGCACTGGGTCCTGACCGAAAAGGGTCTTGGACGTCACCCACTTCATCCCTCCTCGGATGGCTGTCTCCGAGAGACCTGTACCAGTCAGGAAAACTGGGGTGGGCCTGAAGGGAAACCCCAACTCCAAAGGACTCGGTGAACCACCTGTCGGTGTGTCTACTGAAAAGATACATTAATTCTGCAATGAACAAAAGGGAGGTGCCGGATTGCTGGTAGGCAGCTTCAGGAAGGGCTGCATCTAGGGGGTCCAAGCGTCTCACTGGGAATGTCTTCTCTCGCTCCTGGAGTTGCTTTTGGTTGGCTCCGTTCTTGGTAAGTGACTTCATGAGCGCTCAGGATGGCCGCTGGGGCACGCATCTTGCCATCATGGCAGGGCGGTGGAATGAGAACCACCACTGAACGATGATTCCATCGTCACTGAGAATTTCATCTGGAGACACCCAGTGAGGGCCATAAATCACTTATCTCGGGGTGGGGGGTGGGTTTGGGAATGCCAGTTGACCCCTCCCAGCTGTTGGGATAGCATCGTTTCCCCTGAACCCCAAGAGCCAGGAGCTGGGGAAGCATGATCCCCAAAAGGCAGGCCGGGGGAGATGAACAGAAGAGTGGGGCGTGGAGCAGGGTAGGTAAAAACAACAGATGTCTTCGACGCAGTCTAAGTTATTTTGGGAGGAGAGGAAACACTGAGATTTTCTCTTAGCTGCTGCTGCTTCTTTTTTTTTTTCTTTAAATTGATGATTGTAGAATCTTTTGTTTAAAAATAAGACAAAAACCAAACTCTTAAATGTGAAACCTGTATGTGAAGGTGAAGGGGTGCTTCTCAGGCTGCAGCTTGTGGGGGTTGTTGTGGGTTCTCACTTGTGTGAAGCGTCAGAGCAGTGCTTCCTCAAGGGGGGTTCCTGGACACCTGTTGGGAAGTTAGATTCCAGGCAGCCCCCCAGACTGTGTTCCTGGAACCTGGGTTTTGACAAGCTCTCAGGGTGAGTGGAGACTAGAGAAGATGGAATTAGAAACTTTTGGCTCTGGTTGGTGATTGGTATTGGTTCACCGGTGTTCTCTTGCTCTCTTCCTTTTGTGAATGGGGCTATTTGACTTCTTTTCCTTGTAGATAGAGGGGAAGACAAAGGCAGAGGCAGAGAGAGGCAGAGTGAAGGAGACCACAGCGCCAGTGCTGGGGGCTGGGCTCCAACCTGGGTTTCACACATGGCCAAGCAGTGTACTGTCCAGGTGAGCTATTTAGCCAGTCTGTACTATGTAGAGCTGACTTTTTAAAAATTATGATTGTTGTAGTCATTATTGTTGTTGTTATTGATGTCGTTGTTGTTGGATAGAACAGAGAGAAATGGAGAGAAGAGGGGAAGGCAGAGAGAGGAGAGAAAGATAGACACCTGCAGACCTGCTTCACCGCCTGTGAAGCGACTCCCTGGCAGGTGGGGAGCTGGGGGCTGGAACCGGGATCCTTACTCCAATCCTTGTGCTCTGCACCATGTGCGCTTAACCCGCTGCGCCACCACCTGACTCCCTGTAGAATTGGCTTCTAGCCCTGAAAGGATTTGGGAGGAAAGTTAAACAGTTTTGACCTCTGCATTTCTGGTATCACCCCCTCACCCCACTCCCCCAACCCCTCACCCCCCCACCACCTGCCTGCTGGAATGCAAGGAACCCACAGGGAGAATGGAACCAGATGCTTTGCGACAGCATTAGGGCTATTGGGACTGCTACAGGGAGTCGCCACCAATATGGTGACTTTACAGCACCACCCAGGAGCCCAAGAGCCTGAGCTCAAGGCGTTGGTAGACTGTCTCCTCCACACAAGTCTCTAAGGGAGAACCTTTTAGTCTCCCAGCATCTCGTGGCCCCAGGCTCCTCAGAGTTCACTGGCTTGTGGGCACATTGCTCCAGATCTAGTTCTGTTGTCACATGACTTTCTCCTTTTGCTTCTCTCTCTCTTTAAAAAATATTTTACTTACTTATTAACAGAAGGATAGGAGGAAAGAAAGATAGAAAGAACTAGCTATATCACTCTGGTATATGTGCTGCCAGGGATTGAACTCAGGACCTCTTGCTTGAGAGTCTAATGCTTTAACCACTGCCCCACCTCCCGGACCACTCGAGGTCTCTTACAAGAATACTAGTCCTTGGATTCAGTGCCAGCCGTCAGCCATTGTGACCTCATCCTTAATGAATAGTATCTGCAAAGACCCTGTATCCAAATTAGGTCACACTCTGAGCATGAATTTGGTGTGTGTGCTAGATTATCCCAAGTACTGATCTGCCTCAGTGATTTCAGAAATGTGAGATTATCAGTCTCTGAGAGTTTCATGAGTAGTGCCTTGTTTTACGTTTGTGTAGGAAAACTCAGGCACATTTTTTCTCAGTAATAGCAAAGTTAATCACTTCACACATTTATATCGCCCCCCCCTCCAGTGGCTGTGAAAGTTATCATGATCACCACTACCACCACCATCACCATCATCTAAGAGGAAGTGCTGTGCAGTGCAGACTGTAAAACACAGTGGTTCCCTGTGGAAACAGGTTAGAGATGCTGGACCCATTGCCAAAATAAAAATCCAAGACTCGGGAGTCAGGCGGTAGCGCAGTGGGTTACGACACATGGTGCAAAGTACAAGGACCAGTGGAAGGATCCCTGTTCGAGCCTGGGCTCCCCACCTGCAGGGGAGTCTCTTCACAAGCAGTGAAGCAGGTCTGCAGGTGTCTTTCTCTCCCCCCTCTGTCTTCCCCTTCTCTCTCCATTTCTCTCTGTCCTATCCAACAACAATGACATCAATAACAACAATAATAACTACAAGAATAAAACAAGGGCAACAAAAGGGAATAAATAAATAAATGAATATTTTTTTAAAAAAAACTTAAAAATCTAAGACTACAGGATTTCAAAGCAATTGTTTCTACATTTTTTTCCCCCATAAAAATAAGAAAGAAAGCGCAGGTGGCACAAAGCGCAAGGACTGGCTTAAGGATCGCGGTTCAAGCCCCCGGCTCCCCACCTGCAGGGGAGTCGCTTCACAAGCGGTAAAACAGGTCTGCAGGTGTCTTTCTCTTCCCCTCTCTGTCGTCCCCTCCTCTCTCCACTTCTCTCTGTCCTAGCCAACAACGACGATATCAATTACAACAACAATAACTACAACAATAAAATAACAAGGCAACAAAAGGTAATATTTAAAAAAATAAGAAAGAAAAGGTTTATAACTCTTGCACTAATTTATATTCATAATAAAAACTATTTGTATTTGCTAAAGCAGTTCAAATAGTACACAGAAAGTTATGAAGTTCAACTTTTTAAAGTCCCCCCACCCCAAATCAACTTTTCACTCTAGAAATACCAGTGATTTATCTTTCCAGAAAAAATCTGTGCACATACCAGTCTGTGGATATTTTATTTGTTTTGTTTTGGGCAGGCAGTGGTGCACCTGGTTGAGTGCACACATTACAGTGCACAAGGACCCAGGTTCAAGCCCCTGCTCCCCACCTGCAGGTCAGGAAGCTTCATGAGTGGTGAAGCGCAGGGCTGCAGGTGTCTCTCTGGCTTTCTCCTTCTCATTTCCCCCCACCCCCTCTCAATTTCTCTCTGTTTCTATCCAATAATGAATAAATAAAATTTATTTTATTTTATTGTCACCAAGGTTATTACTAGGGCTCAGTGCCTGCAGTACACATCCACTGTTCCAGACAGCCTTTTTTCCTCTTTCTTTTCTTTCTTTCTTTCTTCCTTTCTTTCTTTCTTTCTTTCTTTTAAAAATATTTTCCTGTTTTGGTTGACAGAGCAGAGAGAAATAAAAAAAAAAAAAAAAAACAACCCAACTAACTGCTTTTCTAACTTTTAGACAACTTTTTCTTTTTTAGACCCATACCTGCAAGACAGCATGGAATTTTCCTGACAAATTCTTGGCTAATAAACATCTGACGAACTGAATTATAAGTTGGCTGCACGAGAAAGTTTTCGATACAAATATAGAATTGACATCTGCTCACCAAGACAGACAGGAATGTGCTGTAAATATTGGGACAGGGTTAAATGTGCAAAGTCATATTTTGCATTTCCCCCCTCTCATAAATGTATAAATAGCTCCTGTGTTGTTCCTGAGGACCCAAGCTTGACTTCTTTGGGCAATTAATTAATTGAGGTGTGCAGTGAAATTGCTTTGTTGTTCTTTTCTGTTTTTAGATCTGGCCAGAAATATTAGCACAGAGTCTATAATTAATAAGATCTCTCTGGTGAAAGTTTTCCTTTAATATATAAAAATCCCTAGACTGGAGAATTTGGGACAGTCTTTCTTTCTTTCTTTCTTTCTCTCTCTCTTTCTCTCTCTTTCTTTCTTTCTTTCTGCCTCTTTCTTTCTTTTAAAATTTTTAAATTTATTAATGAGAAAGATAGGAGGAGAGAAAGAAAGAACCAGACATCACTCTGGTACACGTGCTGCTGGAGATTGAACTCAGAACCTCATGTTTGAGAGTCCAGTGCTTTATCACTTCCCAGGCCACACTAGAATTGAATTTTCTATCATACAAGAAGTTCTTTTCTCTGATGTTACTAATAGATATGGATAGGGTCACTTCTGTTTTGTTTGAAAGCTCATGAGTTTCAATTCTGTATATTCCACATATGAACAAAATCATCCAGTAGTTGTCTTTTACTTCCTTCCTTAATTCACTAAGTATACTCCCATACATTTTGTCTTAAAGGACATAATGTCTTTTTAAAATTTTTAAAAAATATTTATTTATTTTCCCTTTTGTTGCCCTTGTTTTTTATTGTTGTGTAGTTATTATTGTTATTAATGTCGTCACTGTTAGGACAGAGAGAAATGGAGGGGGGAGACATAGAAGGGGGAGAGAAAGATAGACACCTGCAGACCTGCTTTACCACTTGTGAAGTGACTCCCCTGCAGGTGGGGAGCAGGGGGCTCGAACCTGGATCCTTCTGCTGGTCCTTTCGCTTCACACCATGTGTGCTTAACCCACTGTGCTACCGCCTAACTCCCACATACTGTCTTTTTAAATTGCAGTCATTCAAAGATGGTGGTGGGAAAATTGAACAGCCACACGTAGAAAAGTGACACTAGGGGGTTGGGCGTTAGTGCATAAGATTAAGCGCATGTGGCGTGAAGCACAAGGACTGCCATAAGGATCTGGGTTGGAGCCCCCGGCTCCCACCTGCAGGGGAGTCACTTCACAGGAGGTAAAGCAGGTCTGCAGGTGTCTATCTTTCTCTCCCCATCTCTGTCTTCCCCTCCTCTCTCCATTTCTCTCTGTCCTATCCACCAACAACATTAATAACAACAATAATAATAACCACCACCACAACAAAAAAACAACAACAAGGGCAACCAAAGGAAAAAATAATGGCCTCCAGGAGCAGTGGATTCATGGTGCAGACACCAAGCCCCAACAATAACCCTGGAGGCAAAAAAAAAAAAAAAAGAAAAAAAAAAAAGGAAAAGAAGAAAGGTGATACTGGACTACCACTTAACACAATACAACATCAAAATAAAAAAATCAGTCAAAGACCTGGATATTAGACTAGAAATCCCAAAATTTCATAGAAGAAAATGTCAGTGCAACTTTGCAGGACCTTCACATCAAAGATGCAGTTGGAGACTCAACCCTATGGGCATGAGAAATGAAAACTAGTGGATAAATGGGACTACATCAAAATGAAAGGTTTCCACACATTGAAAGCAAACTACACAAGGATAACCAGGCAACCCAATGCATCGGAGAAGATATTTGCACATCACATACCAGAAAAGCAACTGATGTCAAAGATCTATAAAGAACTGGTATAGCTTAAAAACAACAACAAAATGACCCAATAACAATAACCTCTGTCCTATCCAACAACAATGACAACAGTAACAATAATAACACCAGGGACAACAAAAAATGGGAAAAATGGGCCAAAGAACTAAACACAGTTTTCTAAAGAAGAAATACGTCTGACCCATAGACATATGAAAAAGTGCTCCACTTATTAGAGTAATGCAAGTTAACACTGCACTGAGATTCCATCTCACACCCGAGGAATGGCTGACATCAACAAAACAAGAAGTGACAAGTGTTGACGAGATTGGGGAGAAAAGGAACTCTGCCCCCTGCTGGTGGGAATGCAAACTTGGGCACCCTCTTTGGAGACTGTATGGAGAATCCTTCAATAAATAGGACTGGAAGTACCTCACAATCCAGCAATACCTGAATTAGGCATTTATCCAACAACATGCAAATGCTAATTCAGAGGGCATATGCAACCCTGTGTTCATAGCTGCATTATTCACAATAGCCAAAGAGTGGAAGCAGCCTAAATCCCCACCAACAGATGACTGGATAAAGAAGTTATGGAATATGTATACTCCATGGAACACTACTCTACAGTCAAAAAAAGATGACATTGTGTCCTTTGGGACAAAAATGGATGGAACCAGAAGTGATTATGCTTAGTGAAATAAGTAAAGTGATGAAAGACAGATAAAAGCCAACTACTGAATACTTTTACTCATGTGGAATCTAGAGAATTGATACTTATGAGCAAACTGTTTCTAATACCCTGGTGGTTCTCTTTGGAAGGTGGGAGGGTGAGGACACAGAACTTTGGTCAGTAGTGGGTGTGGTGTGGCGCTATACCATGTAATCTTACAATCTCATAACTCTTAAATAAATAAAAACAGAAATGCACATTCAAAATATTTTTTATGGACTTAATAATGATTGACAAGACTGGTAGGATAAGAGTGGTAGAACTCCACACAATTCAAAATACTTCACGCTTGAGGCTCCAGGGTCCCAGGTTCAGTCCCCAGCACCAGCATAAGCCAGAGTTGAGCAGCTCTGATAGAAAAACTAAATGACTACAGGTGTCTCTCTCTCTGTCTCTCTCTCCCTCCCCACCCTCTTATCAGTTTCTCTTTGCCATATGAAATTAAAAACAATGAAAATATTTTAAAAAGAAAAAACTAAATGCACTTATTTGAAAAGATCTATACACAGTTCCATTTTTTAAAAGTTTATTTATGAAATAATGACAATTGTGGTCCGGGAGGTGGCGCAGTGGCTAAGGCACTGGACTCTAAAGCATGAGGTCCTGAGTTCAGTCCCTGGCAGCACATGTACCAGAGTGATGTCTGGTTCTTTCTCTCTCTCCTGTCTTTCTCATTAATAAATAAATAAAAATATAAAAAAATAATTAGAATCAACAGAGTCCTTTTCATCGCTGGCACATATGGTGTGTGCAGATCCCAACTGGGGTGTCCGACTTGCACGTTCTCTATGAGATGGAATACTACTCTTGTATTGCCTTTCAGCTTGTTTGATGAGATGTTGCCTGATCCAGAATTGTTCAATAAAGTCAATTGTATCTTTAAAAATAAAAATAAAAATGCAGATTCAGTGTGAAGGAGGGGAGGTCTAAGCTATCTGATCTGGGAGGGTAAAGCCAGGGCCCAGGAATCTATTATACAATCATTTGGAATGCCAGTGGCTTGGGGGCCAGCCTTTGAAGATGTCATGTCCTTCATCCCCAGGTGAGATGGGAGGAAGGCTTTCTCCTCCACGGTTCCTGTTGTGTTAATATTCCCTTTGCTTTATTCTGGGGTTTGGGCTGTTGTGGTAAGGGACACCCTAAGTCAGGTTCCCTAGACGGTGCAGGGGTCTGGTGGGCAGTGATGGCCCATCGGGTCCTCGCCTGTACAGTCAAGGGTAAAGAGCAAGTTCAGCCCAGGCCCAGTGGCAGAGTCTGCTGGCTAGCACTTTGTGTTCTGCCCAAGTCCCAGGCCGGCCAGGCTATGCCAAATTATGACCTGGAAATCCCCAAATAGGTTTCATGGGACGTCTGTTTCCCTGACGCTCTGTTCTCACCAAAGCCACCGCTGCCACGACAACTACCACTGCTGCCATCTTTTTTTTTTTTTTTTCCTGTCACAGGACTCAATGCCTATAGGGCTCCAACATCCACAGCAGGCATTTCCTCCCCCTCTCTCTCTCTCTCTCCTTCCTTTTTAAATTTTGTGATTAATAGTAGGGTTCTAAGATTGTCAGGTTACAGGGTAGAGCTCCACACCACACCCCCACCAGAGTTCTGTGTCCCCACCCACCCACCTCCCAAAGAGAACCACCAGAGTTCTTATAAGTCTTAGAAAAGCTTTGCTTGTTTCTTTTTTCCCCCCTCAAGTTCATGTGTATCAGACTTTTGTTTTTTTCTTGACAGGGAAAGTTATAGAGGGAGAAAGGGAGAGAGAAAGACAGAAGGGAGAGATACCAGCAGCACTGCTTCACCACCTGTGAAGCTGCCTCCTTGAGGGTGGGAATGGGGACTTGAACTTGGGTCCTTGAACATGGTATAACGTGTGTACTCTACCGGCTGAGCCACTGGCCACCCCAAGGCTCCCCTTTCATTCTTCCCAGCTCCTCCCCCAGCTTCCCTCTCTGGAGCCTGAGAACTCATCTCCTCCTCTTCCTCCTCCTCCTCTTTTTCAAAATTAAAGTGTCACCCACGTGACATAAAAACATTTTAGATGGAAAGATCGAATGCCATTTAGTGCATTCCCTGTATTGGTGTTGTGCAAACACCACCCCCAAAACACTTTCGTCTTTCCAAAAGGAGGCCCTGCACTCCCTAGCTGTCACCCCACATCCCTGGGCACTCTGCCTCTGGCACCCGCCGGCCTCTTGCCTGTTCTGTGGATTCACCTGTTGTGGGTATGTCCCACAAATGGAACCCTACAACCCGTGAGCCTGTGTTTCCATATTCTCTTGTGTGATGAGATCCCGTGTTTGAGCGTCACCTGGTAGCACTGGCCAGCACCTATTGCCCCCCATCCCCTTTATTGCCACCAGTTATCCCTGGGGCTCGGTGCCAGCACTACAA
The DNA here is from genome assembly GCF_950295315.1 of Erinaceus europaeus. Classification (NCBI taxonomy): domain Eukaryota; kingdom Metazoa; phylum Chordata; class Mammalia; order Eulipotyphla; family Erinaceidae; genus Erinaceus; species Erinaceus europaeus. The sequence continues at coordinate 18,122,499 of NC_080167.1, forward strand.
ATCCACTGCTCCCCTATTTTAAAGTTTTCTTAAAATTATGTTTCCTTTCTATTTTACTGCCTAGAGACAGAGAGAAATTGAGAGGGGAGGGGAGCTAGAGACAGAGAAAGGGAGACACCTGCAGGACAGCTTCACTGCTCATGAAGTGAGCAGGTGAGGAGTGGGGGCTCAAACTCTGGCCCTTGTGCATGGGAGTATGTGCATTTAACTGGGCACACCACTGCCTGGCCCCCTCACCTTATTCCCCCCTTTTATTTTTTAAAAATTTTTTCATATTTTTATTTATTTATTATTGGATAGAGCCAGAGAGAAATTGAGAGAGGGGAGGAGACAGAGAGGGAAAGAGACAGAGAGACACCTGCAGCCCTGCTTCACCACTTGTGAAGCTTTCCCCCTGCAGGTGGGGATTGGGGGCTTGAACCTGTGCCCTTGCACACTTTAATGTGAGCACTTAACCAGGTGCTCCACCACCTGGCCCCGCCCCCTTTTAAAAAAGATAGTATTTACTCATGAGATAGGAGGAGAGAGAGAAAGAACCAGACATCACTCTGATACGTGTGCTGATGGAGATTAAACTCGCCACCTCATGCTTGAGAGTCCAATGCTTTAATCCACTGTGCCACTTCCCAGACCACACCTTACCCCTTTTTCTGACTAAATAATATTCCACACTTAAAGCCATCATATTTTCTTTATCCAGTCATCCACCAGAAACCACATGGTTGGGTTTCATGTTTTGGCTGCCTTAGTCACAGCTGCAGTGAACGTGGGGGTGCCCCCATCTGGTTGCATTTTGTTTCTTCGTCACCAATTAATATGTGGGTCCAGCAGAATGACCCGTTTCCCACCTCCAAAAGAAAAAAAAAGTCCTGGGCCTCAATACACACAATTCCATTGCTCCCAGCAGATTCCCCCTTTTAAGTTCAGACAGAGACAGGATTAGAGAGGGCAGGAGAGACGTCACAGCTCCCCTGGTGCCATGCATGGTGTTTCCATATGGTGGCTGGGGCTTGAATGCAGGTCCTTGTGCCTGTTAAAAGAGTGGGCCCTAGCAGGTGAACTAGTCTTTATTTTCATGTTTAAAAATTATTTATTTATTGTGGGAGGGGGTGGGTAGTGGTGCACCTGGTGAAGTGCAATGTCACCAAGTGCAAGGACCTGGGTTCCAGACCCCACTCCCCTCCTGCAGGGGGTCTGCTTCACAGGTGTTGGAGTAGGTCTGCTGGTGTCGGTCTTTCCTTTTCTTGTTTTTCCCTCCAGGATTATCACTGGGACTCAGTGCCTGCACTACAAATCCGCTGCTCCTGGAGGCTATTTTTTTCCTCTTGTTGCCCTTGTTGTTTATCGTTGCTGTTGTTATTGTTGTCATTATTGTTGTTGCTATTGCTATCATTGTTGTTTGATAGAGAGAAATCGAGAGAAGAGGAGAAGACGGGGAGAGAAAGACAGACACCCGCAGACCTGCTTCACCACCTGTGAAGCAACCCCAGCAATAACCCTGGAGACAATTTAAAAAATTATTTATTGAATAGGAACAGAGAGAAATGGAGAGGGAAGGGGGAGATTGAAAGAGACACCTGCAGCACTGTTCCAGAATCAGGTGGGGGCCAGGGGCTTGAAGCTGGGTCCTCGAACACTGTAGTGAAGGTTCTTAACCAGGTGAGCCACCACCCTGCCCAGTCTTTTTAAGAGGCAGTTGGGCCATGTTCTGTGTCACTGCCATGGTGCTCGTTCTCCCTCGCAGGGCCTGGAGAAGCTCTGCCTGACACCCAACTCAGCCTGCCATTCCCTGGCTCTGCTCTTTTGGGAGGCGCAGCTCTCTGCCTGTGGGGCTTTAGCCAGGCTGTTCCTTTCCCCCCACCTCCTCACAGCCAAGCTTGGGTCTCTCTGAGACAAAGATTTGGGCACAAATAGTTCACTGAGGAGGTGATGGCAGGCAGTAGGGATGATCATCCAGGAGTTTGGGGACAGGGAAGGGAGAAAAGGCCATCAGAGGTATGTTGGCACATAGGTGACAGGGCACCAGAGCAGCCATACCTCTGAGCTGACCTCCTCAGGTGTGGAGGATACCCACCAACCCACAGGTGGCACCGACTCGCTGGCATTGCCTGCATCAGGTCAGGCTTGCTCCAGCAGCCAGAGACCCTCAGGAGGGAGAGAGACCTGCCATCCCCGTTGTAGCTGTCACCAGAGCATCAGGGAGCTGCCCGCCGATGCTGCAGGTGACCTCCAGGGGGCGCTCTCGAACTGAGGCTTCATAATCTAGACTTCCCCATCCCCCCAGCCCCAGTGCTCTGTTTTTGGGGACCCTGTTCAAACCTCTCCCCCACCCCCAGACTGGAGAGTTTCCTTAAGGATTGAAGGCTTTCGGGGGGTGGGGGTATTTCTGGGAGGAGGGTTGTCTTTTGTTTGTGCAGACTGTCTCAAACCTGAGCTTTGCTTCTTCCTGCGGGCAGCTGTCCCGTCAGTCCCGTCCCATCCCGTCCCCCCAGCCATTCCCCTGCAGGCCATGCATGGGCTGTTATGCTCAAATGTATCCTTGGGAGCCTGGGATGTTGGTTTTTCCCCTTGCTTATTACAGCATAGCTGACTAGCTACTTTTTAAAAAAAATTTATTTAAGAAAGGAGACATTAACAAAACCATAGAATGAGAGGGGTACAACTCCGCACAATTCCCATAACCCAATCTCCATATCCCACCCCCTCCCCTGATAGCCTTCCCATTCTCTGTCTCTCTGGGAGTATGGATCCAGGGTCGTTGTGGGATGCAGAAGGTGGAAGGACTGGCTTCTGTAATTGCTTCCCTGCTGAACATGGGCGTTGACTGGTCGATCCATACTCCCAGTCTGTCTCTCTCTTTCCATAGTAGGGCAGGGCTCTGAGGAAGTGGCGCTCCAGTACACATTGATGGGGTCGTCTGTCCAGGGAAGTCTGGTCAGCATCCAGAACCTGGTGGCTGAAAAGAGTTAACATACAAAGCCAAACAAATTGTTGAACAATCATGGACCTAAAAACTGTAATATTGCAGATGAAGTGTTGGGGGTATTCCCTGCATGCTCTTGTGTACTTCTGCTTTCAGGTGTATATTTCTCCCCTAGTTTATGGGCACGGGTGAACCTATGCTCTATCTCAGGGGACCTGGACTATATCTAGGTTTGGGGACTTTACTGGGGAGTGGAACACCTGGAATGGAATTAGAGACTACTATGAAAGGAAAGGTCTCACCCGAGTGATGAAGCTGAAGGGTTGTCATTCCACACCTGAAGTCTGGTCACAGTCTGAAGTGAAGCATGCTGGGGTGGCACTCGTTGTGTTGATTAGGTTGCGATCCGTGGATGCAATATTATTTGATTTGAATTGGGAGCAGCATGCAGAAAAGTGGGCCCCACCCTATGGTTCCAGGACTGGGGGAAATATAGGCTCTATAGTGGAAATGTGAGGTTCCTGTTGTCTTAGGGTTCAAGAAGACAATGGATAGTTATTGTTATCGTCACATGATTTGGTGTTAGGGTTAACTTTGGAAAGTCCCTTTGATAGGGTTTGGGGTATAGTACCCAGCATCTAGTATATAGCTGTGTTGTCGGTTGCTTCTGTTCTCCCTGGTCTAGGCTTTTGGGAGAGACAACATATCAAAGACAGCCTATGTATTAAAAAGACTCATTCTCATATTTTATTTATTATTGGATAGAAACAAATTGAGAGGGGCGAGGGAGATAGAAAGGGACAGACAAGAGAGTCACCTGCAGCCCTGCTTCTCCACTCATGAAGCTTCCCCTCTGCAGGTGGGGGCCAGGGGCTTGTACCTGGGTCCTTGTGCACTACAATGTGAGCGCTTAACCAGGTGCACCACCGCCTGCCCCCTGCGACTAGCTATTGCTAGAAGACTTCACAGCCCGTGTTCCGGGTTTGAGTTCTGAGGTGGGTTTAGTTTGGACACAGGCTGAGAGCGAGGGAGAGGGTGGGATTGAAAGAGAGGAGCAGACAGAAGACGGGGCAGAGGTAGGTGGAGGGCGGGGCTGGGCACACAAGTATTTCCTCTGGGTAACTGGAGGGGTACAGACAGGGTTGGTTGGGAAGTGGCCCTGTCAATTCTGAAATAGTGATTTCTGCGGTGTGTGTGCTGAAGCATGTGCACCACCGCCTAGCCCCGCAATGCCAATTCTGGATGATCCCTTTAAGAACACAGGCCGGTAGCTCACATGAAATGAAGATGAGAAGGAAGGAGTTGAGGAGGTGATGAGAGAAGGGAGGGAGAGCAAAGGGCGCTCTTGCCTTGCCAAGAGCATGTCAGGACGACCCTGCAGCCTGTGACTCTGTGCTGGGGAAGATGGTGAAAGATGGGGCTCACGGTGGAGCACACGTTACAGGTGTGAGGACCTGGTTCAAGCCCCTGAAGGGGGGAAGCTTCAGGAGTGTGAAGCAGTGCTGTTGGTCACACTCTCACTCCCCCTTCCCTCCCCTCCCCCCTCTCCTTCCCTCCCCCTCTCTCCTTCCCTCCCTACTTCTCTGCCTCCTCTCCCTCCATCCCTCCTTCCTTCTCTCCTCCTCCCTCCTCTCCCTCCATCCCTCCTTCCTTCTCTCCTCCTCCCTCCTCTCCCTACATCTTTCCCTCTTTCCTTTCCCTCCCTCCTCTTCCGCGACCCTCTCTCCCTCCTTCTTTCTCTTCCCTTCTCTCCTACTCTCCCTCCCTCCCTCCTTCCTTCCCTCTTTCTCCTACTTTGTCTCATCATGCCTCTCAATTCCTTTCTGTCTCGATCTAAAAGAAAGAAAGAAAGAAAGAAAGAAAGGAAAGAAACAAGGAAGAACAAGTTGGCTCCTGGGAGTAGTGAGTTTATCATGCGGGCATTGAGCTCCAGTGATAGCCCTAGTGGCAGTTAAACAAAAGCAAAAACCGAAAGGAAATAAAGAAACAATGCGGTCTGATTGGGTCAGGTCTTCTGTGAGCTTGCCTTTGCTCTGCTGTGTGTCTCTGAGGACAGAGCGAAGTTCCTCAGGCTTTGGAGGGCTTTTGCTTTGTTTCAGTTTTTGGATAGAGTAATTCAAATGTGTAAAGCCCTCCCTACCCCCTTTACGGTATATGAAGGAAAAATCCAGGGTTCGACCTTCAGGTTTGGTTTGATCCAGGAACCCGGGACATTTTTCAGTCTGTGATTAGCAGTGGTTTAGGAGATTGTGGGATTACAGGGAATATTTCCACACTGTACCCACCTCACAGCCGTCCTCCCAACTTAACTATCCTAATTCTCACAAAATCTTAGAGACACTTTGTTTGCTTCTGTTTTTTTTTGTTGTTGTTTGTTTGTGTGTGTGTGTGTGTGTGTGTGAGTTCATATATTTCTATTCTCAAAATTCCACATGTGAGTGAAACCATCTGGTAGTTGTCTTTCACCTCTTATTTCACTAAGCATAGCCGTCTCTACTCCCATCCGTTTTGTTCCAAAGGGTACAATATAATTTTTTACTACAGAATGATATTCCATGAAGTATCTATCCCACAACTACTGTTACTACTACTACTACTTCCTCCTCTTCATCCTTTTGTTCCTTCTCCATCTCCCTCTCCATGCTCTTCTTCTCCTTCTTTACTTTCAAGGTTATCACTGGGACTCGGTGCCGACACTGCAAATCCACTGCTCCTGGTGGCCTTCCCCCCCTCCCTTTTTAAATTCAATTTTATTCAATAGGACAGAGAGAAATTGAGAGGGGAGGGAGAGAAAGAGGGGGAGAGAGAAAGATAGACACCTGAAGATCTGCTTCACCACTTATTTAACATCCTCCCTGCAGGTGGGAGTGTGGGCTCAAACCTAGGTCCTTGTGCTTAGTACTATGTGTGCTTAACCAGGTGCACCACCGCTCGGTTCCCTCCCATAACTTCTTTAGCCAGTCATCCGTTGATGGGCATTTGAGCTGCTTCTACTCAAGTTAGTGCCCAGAGGGCATTCAAACACTGCCCAAGAGAAGTATCGCTGCACCGTAAGCTAATTCCATTTTTCTTTGTTTGAGGAGTCTCTTTACAGTCTTCCAAAGGGGCGGTACCGGTTTGCTTTTTCACCAACAGTGTAACAGAGCCCCTCAGAGTTGGTCTTCTGATAGTCACAGATGGCTGTGAGAGTTTCAGTATTTCATCCCAGCCTTTGCAAGGGCTGAAAGCATGCCTTCTCTTCAGGGGTGCCAAGCTCCCTGAATCGGGTGTCTCTTGGCCCCACTACACATACTCAAGCTTTGGGAGGTAGAGTTTCTGCTTTTCTACCATTTCTCCAGGCCAGCTCTGTTGGGCAGGGTGACACCTGGTTCTCTCACTACCTCGTGGCTCTGAGGGTGAGGCAGCAGGGGGGGGTCTGTGCCCCACTCCACGGGGTGGAACATAGCAAACAGGCAGGGGTGCCTGTGGACCCGGGATTTTTCTGGGTCATAGTGTCTTCCTTTTCACACTGGCTTCCAGATGGTGGCAGCGGTGGCGTGACTCTGGAGCTCGCAGCTGTGGTGGCAGCCTCCCAGTTTCTGGGCGGGCGGGAGACAACAGCGCCTTTGTGCCCAGGATGTGCTGTGTGGCCTGGAGGGTCCCTGTTGCCATCTTAACCTCGACAGCCCCCTTCTCCACCTCCCCGACCATCTCTAAGCCCTCTGCCTCCCTGTTAGGTGCCTGTCTCTCTGCAACTCACTGGAGCTCAGTCTCTGTGCCACCAAACCCTGCCTGCCTGAGGCGTTTAGTCTCCCCGGGCTGTGGCTGCCACACAGTCACAGTGGACTCTGGGCTGGTTTTGGACGAGGTCCCTGTCATTTCCGCAGTGGCACTGGTAGAACAAGCATCACACAAGTGTTCCTCTGATTCGTGGTCCGTTTCCCAGCTGCCTGCTCCCCCTGAAGGCGCCTGCTATTAGAGCTGACGGCTTATCAGGGCTTCCCCTCCCCCCCCCCCCCATGTCACCAGCCCAGCCCGACGAAACTGCCTTGCAAGGAAGATCTCATCTGTGCACAGTTAAAAAAAAAAAGCGACTTACATAACGGTTGCACAGTTTTGAATTTTCCACTTTGTGGTAAAATACATTTAACATAAACCCGCACATTAGTGAACTTTTGTGTATTCATAATGCTGGGTAAGATCACCACCATGATCTGCAGTTCCAGATTTATTTGTTTGTTTATCTCCATGGGGCTCGGTGCCTGCACTGTGAATCCACTGCTCCTGTGGCTGCTTCTTTTATTTTTTTAATTGGATAGGAGAGAGAGAAAGTGAGAGACAGGAGGGAAAGACAGAAAGGGAGAGAGAGGGATCAGGTGGTGGTGCACTTGGGTGAGCACACATGTTACAATGCTCAAGGATCTAGGTTTGAGGCCCAGGTCCCCACCTGCAGGGGGAAAGCTTTGCGAGTGGTGAAACAGGGCTGCAGGTGTCTTCCTTCGTCTCTTCCTCTGTATCTCTCCTTTCCCTCTCAATTTCCAACAGTCTCTGTTAAATAATTAAATAAAGATAATAAAAATATATATTAAAAAAAGAAAGGGAGAGAGAGGGGGCAGTGGGTTAAGCGCACATGACTTGAAGCACAGGAACCAGCACAAGGATCCCAGCTTGAGCCCCCGGCTCCCCACCTGTGGGGGGGGGGGTCGCTTCACAAGCAGTGAAGCAGGTCTGCAGGTGACTATCTTTCTCTCCCCCTCTGTCTTCCCTTCCTCTATTTCTCTGTCTTATCTGATAACAGCAACAGCAGTGGAAACAATAACAATAACAAGGGCAACAAAATGGAAAAAATAGCCTTCAGGAGCAGTGGGTTTGTAGTGTAGGCACCGAGCCCCAGCGATAACCCTGGAGGGAAAAAAAGAAAGAAAGAAAGAAAGAAAGAAAGAAAGAAAGAAAGAAAGAAAGAAGGAAAGGGAGAGAGAAAGGTTGTGAAGTGATCCCCCTGGCAGGTGGGGAGGTGAGGACTCAAACCAGGATCCTTGCCGGGTGTTTGCACTTCATACCATGTGCACTTTATACCAGCCCCCTACTTCTAGATTTCTCAGCTCCCCCAGAGGCAACCCCGCACATCCTGGCAGACACTCCCCTAGGGCCCCTCTCCCAGCCCCTTGCCCCATGGACCTATGTGTTGTCCTGGTGAATCTGTGAGTTCTGGATATTTCACATACATGGAGTCAGACAACAGGTGGCCTTTGGGGCCTGGCTTCATTCACTCAGTGCAGCGACTTATGGGCTCCTTGCTATTGGGTCTGTGCTTCTGTCTGTTTAAATATCTTGTTGTACGTCTGCCTATTTTCTTCCTTCCTTCTCTTTCTTTCTTTCTTTCTTTCTTTCTTTCTTTCTTTATCTTTCTTTTTTTTGCCTCCAGGGTTATCGCTGGGGCTTAGTGCTTACACTACGGATTCACTGCTCTTGGAGGCCATTTCTTCCCGTTTCGTTGCCCTTGTTGTTATTATTGTTATTGTTTCCATTGCTGCTGTTGTTGTCAGATAGGACAGAGAGAAATGGAGAGAGGAGGGGAAGACAAAGAAGGGGTAGAAAAATAGACACCTGCAGACCTGCTTCACCACTTGTGAAGTGACCCCTCCCCCTGCAGGAGGGGAACTGGGGGCTCGAACTGGGATCCTTACGCCTGTCTTGTGTTTTGCACCATGTGCACTTAACCCAGTGTGCTACCATCTGTCCTTTTTCTTGCCCTCTCCTCTGGGTGGAGCCCCATTCTCTTACCTGCTTAACCCTCAATACACATGTTGATCATTCTGGCCTTTTGGCTGCTGTGAACACGGGAGTAAAGATTGTTGTCAGGACACCTGTTTCTGATTGTTCAGTGGCTATAAGCAAGAGCACAACTGCTGCACCCTGTGGGAACGGCAGGGTTTACTTCCTGCTTCTGCAGGGAGAACAGATGCAGGTGTGAACAGGGACCTGGGTTGGAGGAGATGGTGCATTGGCTGCCCAGGAAGCTGTCTCTCTTATGGAGTGGGGATGGGTCCCAGGACACGCCAAGTACCAGAGTCCACAGAGGCTTGAGTGCCTTAGAGAAAACAGCATAGTATTTGCACAGAATCTATACAAGTCTCCTGAATACTTCAGATTCTCTCCAGATGAATTCTAATATGAATCCAAAGCAAATTCTGTGTAGAGTTCTCATGCTGCGTTGTTTGGGGGATGAGGAGGAGAGGAGGAAGTCTGTGTGCCCAGCAAGGATGAGACCATTGGGAACAGTCATCACATCATGCAGACATGGTCTAGCCACACAGTACAGACTCTCCATCTGCAGTTGGTTGAATCTGAGCCCATGGAACCCAGGACCAGGAGGGTCAAGTGCATTGTGCCACCCAGGGTGCTGTTCTTGCCAAGTCAACTCCTATGGAGGAACCAAGGCCTGGATGCCAACATCATGGTGGACTTACCGTCCCAGGCCACATATGTCCTTAAATCCTCTATCCCCATCACCAGCCACATGCCAATGAAGTCCCAGCAGTCTGACTCAGGATCCAAGGCTGTCCCCCCAAAGTCAGTCCATTCAGATTATAGGGAGCACCCCTCAGAGGGGCTGCACAGCCTCGGGCACGGGTGGTGGCTTCCTTAGCAAGGCCCTCGGAGCTTTGCCACAGAACAGCCCCTCCTGGAGGAGAGCCTGTTACCTGCCCAGAGAGGCCCAGGGGAGGCTGAGGACGCCTCAGGATGGAGCTGCGAAGCCATTGCCTCAAGGTTACTGTGCTCCCTGGGCTCCTCCCTCAGTTTCCCCACTTGTGCAGTGAGGGGAGGGCTGTTTCCCAGACAGCAGTCCCCATCATCAGCTATCTCAGGAGCTGGTGGTTGCTTACAACTAAAAGCCACCCGCATGCACGCATGCACGGAAAGCCAGTGTATTTTGTAACAATGCAAAGGCAACGAAAATAGGTTTCTGGTTTCCTTGGTTTTTGCTTTCCCCATCCTTTTGTTGTTTCTTTTCAGGCTTTTTCTTTCTTTTTAATTTTATGTATTTATTCATTATTTATTTTGGAAAGATATAGAATTTGAGAGGGAAGGGGAAAGTGGGGCAGGGGAGATACCTGCAGACCACCCAGAAAGCTTCCCTGGCTACAGGAAGGGACTAGGGACTTGAACTTGGGTCCTTGCATACTAATGTATGTGCTCAATCAGGTGCATAATTGCCCAGTCCCTTCCCCCCTGACACCACAACACCACAGCTTCATTGAGTGCAGTGGGGGGCTGGGCTTGAACCTGGGACACACACATGGCAAAACAGTGCACTACCCAGGTGAGCTATTTCACCAGCCCACTCTTCAGAATTCTTGTATGAAAGAACAATGTTAAAAAAAAAAAAAACTGAGGAGAGTCAGGCAGTAGTGCAGTGGGTTAAGTGCACATGGCGCAAAGTGCAAGGACCTGTGTAAAGAGCCCAGTTTGAGCCCCTAGTTCCCCACCTGCAGGAGAGTCACTTCACAAGCAGTGAAGCAGGTCTGCAGGTGTCTATCTTTCTCTCCCCCTCTCTGTCTTCCCCATCTCTCTCCATTTCTCTCTGTCCTATGCAACAATGATGACATCAGTAGCAACAATAGTAACGACAACAATAAAACAACAAGGGAAACAAAAGGGAATATATATTTTTAAAAATCTTAAAAAAAACTGAGGAGGCCTGTGAAGGTAGGCAAGAACTCTTCCTTGTTCTGGGGTGCCCCACCTCTCTCTCAGCTGGGCCTCTATAGGAATCCTCATGTCCTTTCTCCCCACCATGCCTGCCAGGGAAAGACCCCACCTTGGACACCCTCTGACCCCTCCTCACCTCTTTGTAAGCTGGTCTTGGTCATGGGGGTTCAGAATCCAAATCGCAGCAGGCTATGGGCAGCACATGCTGGGCTAGCTTTGCAGGCAGGAGACAGACGACAAGGGACTCATGGCTGAGCTGGGACGCAGTTCAATCTTTATTGATGAGCAGGGATGCAGTGCAATCAATCAATCTCCCTTCATTAGAAAATCCTGTCCTTTATGTCTCCTGAGGCGGAAGTGTCAGGAAGAGGAAGTACGTAGGATAGGGGGTGGGGAGAAGGAAAAAAGCGCGCGAACCAGTGGGGATTAAACCAGCGGGGATTAAACCAATGGGGATTAAACCAGTGGGGATTAAACCAATGGGGATTAAACCAATGGGGATTAAACCAGTGCGGGTCTCAAACAAAACAACAATTATGTAAATAGACCACAGTGTCAAGCAATGCAGGCGAACCTAACGTGATGATCAAAACAGAAGGGGTCTTAGAAGCAGAATTAGAAGCAGACCAACAAGCACACAGTCTTTGAAGAGCCCCCCACCCCCATGCCACCTTGCTGTCCCCTGACTGCAGGCTGGTGCAGACAGAGAGAGCAGCTGATCCCACATGAAGAACCAGTGTTGGACATGGCTGGTCTCGACTGTGTGGTTCATGAGGATTTCAAACACCCTGGCCTCCTGCTCACCCCAGAATGTTCCAGGGACATGGAACTGGGGACAGGTTTTGAGGCCCTTGCCTCTTCTGTTGGGTGCACACATAGCCTCAGTAGTGGTCATGGGGACAGCTGGGCAGGGTGCCACAGCTCTGCCTCTGGCTTGTTTCATGTATGTCCATGCACCTGGCATGCTTCCTGGCTTCCCAGCAGTGATTTGAGGCCCAGGCTCAGCCTAAGTGGGAGTCACCAGCTCCCAGGTCAGACCTGTCATGCAGTGCCCTAGTCAAATAACCCTCATACCCCTGCCAACTACTTGCTGCTATGATCACATTTAGTTGAAGGTCATGTAAAGCAGGGCATTTGTGTGTTTCTCCATTGAGGGGTGTGAGCACAGCCATTCTGCTGACCTCAGGCCAAGTGGACACCCAACCCTGGCTATGACTTGGGCCACCTTCCCTGTGAGATTATCAGCTTTCTGCTTGGTGACAAGTGACAGCTCAGTATTAACTGAGTGGCATGTCGTCTTATCAGATCACAAACCTGAGTAGCTGTCGGCATGAGGGAGCTCGGGCCTCACCCTTCCTCTTCACCTGCCCTGCCATGGGGACTGAGGGCTGAGTTGGGGTTTAGGGAGCAAGTTGATCTGTGTACATAAAGCATCAGATTATAAATCTGAACAGAGCCGGTGTTAGCTGCACTTCCTGGGTGGCCTCTTTGGCCCTGTTTATTAACATGCCACCCCAGCTCGGGCACTGTGTTTTGAAACAGCGTGCCAGTGTTATGACTGTGATGACTATTATTATTAGCACGGTGGCATTTGCAAGCCCTTATTAACTGATTCCCACTTGCCACAGCGTGAGTGCACAACACACAAGGCTTGGGGACACACTCAGTGTCTCCAGCACAGACAGTGCCATCGAAGGAGGAAGCCCGGAGCTCCAGTGCTGGCTTCCGTGTACAAATACTGACTCCTTCCCCACCCCCCACTTCTTGTCTTGGGCTCTTTTGTACAATGTGGAAGTGCTTTGATTCTTAAACCAGAACTGGCTTTCAGGCGTGCTTCATCTCACCCTTTGTTCTCGTGGATGGAAGTGATGGATTTTGCAGTCTGGAAGAGATCCATCATTTTGGTTCCACTTGCTTGTTAAATATCTCCAATGTCTCTGGCATGGCAGCCTTTGGGGTGTGAGTGTTTTATTACATCTCCCACTGGGAGCGCCTGGGAAGGTGGAGGGTCTTCCACTTATTACTCTCCAGGACTGCAGAGGGATGTTTCTAGGAGTCATTAAACCAAGCGAGAGGAATCTGAGCGTGCTCACCCTCTGTGCCAAAATCTTCCTTTTCAATGTACTGCTTGACTGTTTCCGGCCACGATGCACTCAGCGCCTAAAAAGGGACCCCTTCACAATCAAAACTCAGATTCGGCTGTTAAAGTTCGCTTTTGTTCTTCTTTCTTAGAGTTCATGGTCACCTGCTCCCTTGAACTCTGGGATTTGTTGAGAAGCACTGTAGCCCTGCTTACTGCTTTGACAAATACCACGTCACCAGCATCTCCAGGCTAAACACTTCCCGTTTCCTTTGATTTCACTTCCATGACAGCTGGTCATAGAAAGGACCTGGTCATGGAAAAGACTAGTCCTGAACCTCATTGAACATAGATTCTGAGGACCCCTTGTGGGGCTTGCTAAGCCGTCATAGATACGGGCTAGTCTTCTATGCCTACGTGCAGGCTCTTGAAAAACAAATTCCTTGAAGGTTTTGCCACGTGAAGGCTTCCCAGCTTCAGTATCTTTGCTGTTTCTGCAATTTTCCTATTGGGTCCAGGGGCAGCTGACAAATCTTTAATCTCCGGGAGGTCTGTAGCCAATCAGAGCATGGCACCCTCTTACCACTCAGAACATTGTATTCACTTCTGACCTACTGGAGCATAGCATCCATCTCGTTTAGGCCAGTCCAAGTATAGCTCCCTTCCTGACCAATCAGAACATTGTATGCACTCCAGACCCACTGAAGTATAGCAGCCCTCTATAGTCTAGGCCGTTCAGAGTCTAGCGCCCCTTCTGGCCAGTTCGAACATAGCATCTGTGTCAGCCTCTTGTTGACTCCTAGAGTGGACCTGGCCCATTTGAACCTAATGTCAGAAACTTTGCAAGGACAGTGGAGCAATGTGGTCCTCCACCTCCAGAGGGCATGAGAGAAAGGCCTTTGTTTTACTTTCTTTTTTCTTTAGCCTGTAAACTTCCTTTAACTTTTAAGCCAGCTTGAGTCGGTTTTCTGTGATTCGCAGCTAAAAAAGAACGCTCCAAAACACTTGATGCTTCAGGGCACATCCTTCAGCGTTAGGTTGGATTTTCACATTGATTCTGTGCAGCCGGGATGTACCAAAGAAGACTTTAAGTAAAACCCCAGCCAGCCTGATTTTTATTCCCGGAAGTAAATCTTGGAGATGGTAACCAGGAAAGCGGGTTTGGAAGGCAAGCACCTCAGGTGCTGGTGCCTCAGGCTGAGAGTTTAAGTAACTGAAATTCTGGTGCCCCTCATCTTGTCTCCTTTGGTGTGTGTGGGAGGGATTAGGGGGAGCCAATGGGAGACACAGCCAAGGAAACAGAACACCAGAAAAACACCCAGAGAAGTAGCTTTATGAGTGTAAATCGGAGTAATTCCATCTAGCCTTATTTAAATACCTTAAATCTCCAAAGAGGTTTACCTCAGAGGGGGGGAAAAAGAATGGGATCTTTTATGTGGAGACTTGAGTTACTGTAGTATTAGGTAGGTTACTTGGGGACATCTGTTACAACATACCCATTGTTCTTTCTTTTTGTTTTTTTAGATTTTAGATTTTATTTATTGAATCATGAGAAATGATAGAGGAAGAGAGAACTAGACATCACTCTGGTACATGTGCTGCTGGGGATTGAATTTAGGACCTCATGCTTGAGAATCCAATGCCTTAACCACTGCGCCACCTCCCGGACCACCCATTGTTCTTTTACTACACTCACTTTATTATCTTCATCTGGATCTATGTGGGGTTTGGTAGAGTTTCTATCACTGGCTGTGTAAAAAGAATTTGTGATCGGGGGTCCGGCGGTAGCGCAGCGGGTTAAGTGCACATGGTTGCAAAGCACAAGGACTGGCGTAAGGATCCTGGTTCGAGCCCCTGGCTTCCAACATGCAGGGAGGTCGCTTCACAAGCAGTAAAGCGGGTCTGCAGGTATCTGTCTTTCTCTCCCCCTCTCTGTCTGCCCCTCCTCTCTCCATTTCTCTCTGTCCTGTCCAACAAAAATGACAGCAATAATAACAATAATAATAACCACCACAACAATAAAACAACAAGGGCAACCAAAAGGAAAAAAAAAAAAGAATTTGTGATCCGAGTTTTGTATTTGAGTGTGCTCGGTAGAAAGACTCGCCAATTATAAAGCAGTCTGTTTCCACTTACACGTATAAAGCCAGCTGATCCAGACTCCTGTACGTTTCAGAGAGGTTTCTCTTCTCTTCTCTTCTCTTCTCTTCTCTTCTCTTCTCTTCTCTTCTCTTCTCTTCCCTTCCCTTCCCTTCCCTTCCCTTCCCTTCCCTTCCCTTCCCTTCCCTTCCCTTCCCTTCCCTTCCCTTCCCTTCCCTTCCCTTCCCTTCCCTTCCCTTCCCTTCCCTTCCCTTCTTTTTCCAGGCAGGAACCTCTGGGGGCTGGGTTTGGAGAGGTGATGCTGGTCCAGAAGTTGTTAAAGTCAGTCTTAGACATGTCCCAGGATTCACTTTCCCCCTCTACCCAGTCCTAATTCCTATCCCCCTTGTAATGGTGCTGGCCCCAGGGCACACACAATTAAGTGTTCCTTCTGGGGAGCTGTGTTGGTGACCCCTCTCTTCACTAACACCTGCCTGGTCCCAGACTGGTAACCACTGGCTGAGGGCAGAAGTGAGGTCTAGACGCCACAGAGTCCCGTATGAGCTGTGTGACCTGAGGTGGGGTCCAAGCCAGAAGCAGCCTATCCTCTTTAGGTTTGATCCATCCAGCTATCTATCTTTCTTTCTTTTAAAATTTGCCTATTGTGCTTTACAAAGTTGTAAGATAACAGAGGTATTAATTCCACACTGTTCCCACCACCAAAGTTCTGTGTCCTCATCCTCCTCCATGGGAAACTGCACTAGTTTTTTTTGTCAAGGTCATGGGTATGGGTGGATTTTATATCTATTTGTCTATATATGTATATCTCTTTATATTTTTACCCATTTTTTCCTGCGCTCCTGCCTTCACTTCCTTTCTAAGTCACACCTACACCTGTTACTACTTCTGGGTGTTCTTCCTTTCGCTTCTTCTCAGAGAAGCAAAACAGTGCCTGACTTCCTCTGGTGCTTTCCTGATTTTCTTCCTTCTCAGTGATGGTATTTAAAAAAAAAAGATTCCTGGTGGCAAACATTTTGGTCCTGATGGAATTGGGGTCCAGAGCCCTCTGGTCATCTTCCCCTGTATTTCTCTCCATCTAGGAGTATGGATCAAAATTCTTTTTGTTTTCTAGGTGAAGCATTTTTATTTTTATTTATTTAGTTATTTAGAATGCTTTTAAAAACATTTATTGAATTATAGAGGCCACAATATCATTCTGTATATGAAGTCAAATCCAGTACCTCACACATTTAAGACCTGCAGTCTAGCAGTTGAGCTCTGTTTTTTTTTTTTTTCTTTATTGGGGAATTAATGTTTTACATTCGACAGTAAATACAGTAGTTTGTACATGCATAACATTTCTCAGTTTTCCATATAACAGTGCAACCCCCACTAGCTCCTTTGTCATCCTAGATCAAAATTCTTTTTGGGGTGCAGAAGCAAAGAGTTCTGGCTTCTGTAATTGCTTCTCCACTGGACATGGACACCAGCAGGCCAAGCCATCCCCCTGTAGGCTTGATTTTCTAGTGACACGGAGAACAGTGTTATCGGCTCCTCCTCTGCACTCTTGAGCCCCAGGATCTGTTGTTTTATTGTTGTAGTTATTATTGTTGTTGTTATTGATGTCATCATTGTTGGATAGGACAGAGAGAAATGGAGAGAGGAGGGGAAGACAGAGGGGGAGAGAAAGACACCTGTAGACCTGCTTCACTGCCTGTGAAGTGACTCCCCTGCAGGTGGGGAGCCAGGGGCTCGAACTGGGACCCTTACTCTGGTCCTTGCACTTTGCGCCACGTGTGCTTAACCCGCTGCGCTACTGCCTGGCCTCAGGATTTGGCAGAGTGTTACATTACAGATACAGACAAGTGACAGCGGGAAGCTCTGCTAGCCAGCAGTTCTCATGCCCTGTGCATTTGAATCACCTGGGGGGCTTGTTCAAACACACCTGCCAGCTGCATCCTGGAGTTTCTGGTTCAGTAGATCTGGGTGGGTGGTGGGGGACTGAGATTTGCCTTTCTAATAAGTTCCCAGATGCTGCTGATGCTGCTGGTTTGAGGACTATCCTTGGAGAAAGGGTAAGTTAGACTAATGGGAAAGCCACACAAAGGTGGGCCTGTTAGAGCTCTCTTTGAACCACCTTGCTGAGCAGTTAGGTAGAAAACAGCCTGTTGAACTTCATCAGAGTCCTAGGATTCCCATGTGAACATCAACCAGAGCACCAGGCAAGTTGGTTTTGCTATGAGATGCTGAAGAAGTGGAGATGGTTACTGTAATATGTTGTTGTCCAGACTTGACTTTACAAAACTCTTCCTGCTACTTTGAAGCAATTTGACAGCTGTTACCAAGCAAGGGGGGAAGGGTGGTGGTTGATAGGCTAACGAGTCTGTGAGACCCTTTCTGATGCCATGGTCTGAAAGGGCAGGGGCAGGTATCAGTCTGTAGAAAAATCCAGAAAGTTTATGTGTGACCCCTCTCCCTAGTCCTAGGCCACATGACATCTAGTGTCACCATGTAGGCGACCAACCAGTAGGAGATATCTCAGCCAGCTTGGGATGCTATAACAGAATGCCACCAAGAGTGTGGCCCACACAACAGGCACTTCTTTCTCCTAGTTCTGGAGGTCGGTTGCCTGTTACTAGGTGACCCACTCTTGGTGGAAGGCTTTCTTGGTTTGCCCACAACTGCCTTCCTGCTGAAGCCTCTCAGGGTGCAGATGGGGTGTGGGGGGCAGACTCTGCAGATAGGGTGGGGGGGCAAACTCTCTGAGTTTCTGTTTACTCTTCCTTCTCCCCTTCCTCTTTCTCCTCCTCCTCTACTTCTCCTCCTCCCTTTACTTCCCTTCCCCCTCTCCCATCCTCCTCCTCTTTCTGTCATCTAGGTTATCACTGGGATTTGCTGCCAGAACTATGAATTCACTACTCTTGGCTGTCATATTTTCCTTTATTTTTCTATCTTATTTGATAGGATAGAGAGAAATTGAGAGGGGAGAAGGAGGAGGAGGAGAAGGGAAGGAGGGAGGGAGAGAGAGAGAGAGAGAGATTGATAGATACTGCTGCAGACCAGTTTCACCACTGCGAAGTTTCCCTCCTGCAACTGGGGAGCAGGGGCTTGAACACAGGTCCTTATGCACAGTAGCCTGTGCGCTCAACTGGCTGTGTCACTTCCCAGCTACACAGCTAATTACATTTCAAAAATACCTCTCACCTTGGGGACCAGAGAGAGTTCATTAGGTAGGGCATGTGTCTTGCCAGGCCCAGGTTCAAGGGGAAGGTCTAGTGCTGTGCTGTCTCATCCTCTCTCTCTGTGTGAATGAAAGAGCAGCTCAGGAGTGGTGAAACTGCACATGTGTGAGAGTCCAGGTCTATGAGAGGGAGGGAGAGGGAGAGGGAGAGGGAGAGGGAGAGGGAGAGAGAGGCACCATATGAGCAGTAATAGCTCCACTGGTAGAGAGCAGGACTTAGAAGCCTGAGGTTTCTGGTTCAGTCCCCAGTACCACATGTAACAGAATGGCACTGTGCCTTTTCTCTCTCATGTGCAACTGTGTATCATATGAAATAGATGACCGAGTGCATCTCGGCCATCCCATCTTGTTATAAGATGGATGGCAGGTGCTGGAGGTGACTGGGAGGTTGGCTTGACTTGCAAAGGCAGCCTCAAGGGCAGGATGGTAATCTTTTTCAAGAATCAACTGGCTCTGGCCTGGGGGGGGGGGTCCCAAATGCCAGAGTATCAAACAGAGAAAGTAAGAAACCATCATCGATGGAGTTGGCCCTACAGTGAAGAGAAACCCAGAAGCTCAGAAAGCACTGTGAAACACCCACACGTCTGAGCTCTGGGGACCCTGCCTGGGATCTGCATCCGGAATCTGTCTCCTGGGCAGACGCTCCCTTCTCTTGTCTGGAAAGTGGGGTCTCCACACATTCCCTCAGGAAACCACCATCATGTGCCAGCAACTCCCAAGCTGCCCCTTGAGCATCACCTGCCTTTTTTGCCTCCAGCCCCCTTCCTGTGTTTTCTAGAGGCCTTTCTGTCCATACAGTATAGATTGTTTCTGGGAATAGTCCCTCTGGCACTAAGTGGTGCACAGAAGTATTTTGGCAGAGAACTATTTTGATACTATGTAAAAAAGAAAACATCATAAATTTGATGGAGTCATTTTTGCCCAGATTCAGGGTTGTGGGGGAGAGAATTGGGACTGGGGCTCAGGGGGAGTGGAGCCTCCTCTGACTTCTTGATTTCCAAACCATTGGTTTCTAAGATCTCTGTAGGGCAGAGAGGTGTGTTTCTGGGGCTGGCCTGGGGCGTGGGGTGGAGGTTCGAGTAGTGTGGGAGGGACTAGAGTGCTTGACTCAGAAACTTAGCTTGGCTTTGAAAACCTCTAACCGCGTTCTTGGTTTGCACTGACTCAGGAGAGGTTTTTAAGATTCTGTATTCAATATTATGGAAGAGCAGTTTAGGAGGGGAAAAATGGTTGGAAATATGTTCTGTTACTTGCGACTTACTTATTGCATTTTGTTATTCTTTTCCTGTCACCCACGTTTTTGCTGGGGCTCCGTGCCTGCACAGCTACAACACTCCCAGCAGTCATCGCTTTCCTTCATATATATAATTTAAAAAAATATTTATTTATTTTACCTTTTGTTGCCTTTTTAAAAATGTTGTTACTGATGTCATTGTTAGATAGGACAGAGAAAAATGGAGAGAGGAGGGCAAGACAGAGAGGGGGAGAGAAAGACAGACACCTGCAGACCTGCTTCACCGCCTGTGAAGCAACCCCCCTGCAGGTGAGAAGCTGGGGTGTTGAGTTGGGATCCTTACGCCGGTCCTTGCACTTTGCGCCATGTGCGCTTAACCTGCTGCGCTACCGCCCGACTCCCTATTTATTTATATTTTAATGGAGCTGAGGGGCAGAGAGAGAGAGAGAGACAGTCAGGCAGAGAAAGATACAAAGATACCTGCAGCACTACCTCACTGCTTGTGAAGTGTCCTCCTTGCAGCTGAGGACTGGCAACTTGATGCCAGGCTTTTGCATGTGGTAACATATGTGGTACCGGATGTACCACTCCCTGCCCCTGACTTGAAAGTTCTTCATCAAAGACAGACCTTAAGATGTAGCCATTGGTTGCCAGGCGGTGGCTTAGCTGGGTGAGCACACGTTATATGCAAGGACTCGGGTTCCCCACCTGCATCGGGGAAGCTTCATGAGTGGTGGAGCAATGTTGCAACTGCCTCTCTTTCTTTCTCCATCTCTATCTTCTACTTCCCTCTTGACTTCTCTGTCTCTACTCAATAAATACGTAAGTAAATAAATGAAATGTTAAAAAAAAAAGATGCATCCATAGTCTCTTGCCAGACACTCTTGTATGAGCTTTTAAACTACGGATGACAAACCCAGATACCCACAGGGCTTTAGACTGGGAATATGTATAAGGGCATCAGATTTATTGTGAAAATCTCAGAAGTCTTTGTCTTTTGGCCCACCCCCTTCCTGTTTTACTGTGTGCTAGGGATCAAATCTAGGTCTTTATGCATGGGAATTGATTTTTCTTTTGATATGGACTTGGCAGAGAACTATTTTGATACTATGTAAAAACGAAAACACCATATACTTGATGGAGTCATTTTTGCCCAGATTCAGGGTTGTGGGGGAGACAGTTGGGATTGGAGAGGACTGTGGCATTGGGCCCCACATGCTTCAAATGCAGGAGCTCAGCTCTAGTTAACTAGTCCCATCTTGGAATACAAGTGTATTGGTTCCAGAGCGACCATATATTTGAATTTTTATACGAAACTCTCCAATTTTGTAATAGTCCACAGTTAGTTACAGTTTAAGAAACAGTTTGGGTGGGCCAGTAAAAGACCAGCAGCAGCACATCTGAGCAGGGCTGTATGCCACAGACATATGACATTTTCTAGACTCTGGAGGTGGAAGGATTTTTAGGGCGTGTAAAAGCCAGCCTCCTACTCAACTTAGGTTATTATGTGCAGCCATCTTACAGAGAGACTTTTTTCTTCTTCTAGTATATATTCTGAGGTACTCACTCACTACCTAAGGAAGTGGGATTCCCACGGTCGACTGGCCAGAGTTGTAAGGCATGCTTGGGTGATAAGGAATTAAAACCAAGACAGGCCCAGATAGGAGTCTCTTAAAACCTCAGGCTGGCAGATGTGCAGCCAGGAAGGGAGTGGAGCCAGCCACTGGGAAGCCACCCAAACCCTTGACTCTTTGCTTCTCTTTTCCACACTGTCCCCCATCCACGCCACCCAGCAACGCTTTTCTCCCAGTTTTCAGTCCCGGGAGGGTTATGGTGTCCTCACAGCTGCAGTCCTTAAATCCTCTGGGCTGGAAGGGAGAACCTAATTGGCTCTCCTAGAGTCACATGTCCAGCTCTGGCCCAATCAGCTGCAAGGAGGGTGTGTGTATCTGATGGTATAGAACAAAGATGGGCCCTGGACCAAACTGGCCAACTGTGCCATGGTCGTGTTCTTTGACTTTCAGCATAGCCGTTGCGGTTTGTGGGTGCATAGAACAGCTCTTCAGAAAAATTACCGGGAGCCAGGCAGTGAGGCAGTGAGTTAAGTGCACATGGCGCAAAGCACAAGGACCAGCATAAGAATCCTGGTTCGAACGCCTGTCTCCCCACTTGCAGGGGGTCGCTTCATAGGTGGTGAAGCAGGTCTGCAGGTGTCTATCTTTCTCTCCCTCTCTTTGTCTTCCCCTCCTCTCTCCATTTCTCTCTGTCCTATCTAACAATAACAACAACAACAATACTAACGACATCAATAAAGCAACAAAGGCAACAAAACAGAAAATTATATATATATATATATATATATATATATATATATATATATATGAAAAATCACAGAAAGTGTCCATGAGATTCTGTAGGGCTGGGATTTCATTTCAGGCTGGTCTTTTCCTTCTCCTTTGTTCTCTTCCTTGTCTCCTCTCCTCCTTCTTGTTCATTCTCTCTCTCTCTCTCTCTCCTTTTCCTACCACCCTCTTCTTTTCTGCCAGGGTTTTCACTGGGACTTTGACCCTGGAGGGCTCCTACTCCCAGCAGACTGCAATGCTTCATTTTTTAAAAAAATATTTTTTATTTTTTATATTTTTATATTACAGAATTACATGTCGACAGGGGTATGAATCCACACCATTCCCACCACCAGAGCTCTGGATCTTCACTCTCCCCACTGCAATCCACCACAGTTCCCCTAAAGTTGTAGACATGGGCCAACCATCTTCTCTACAACTATCTGTCCACATTTATACAGTTAGCCCTTCTCTTCCTGATTCAATCCTTTCTTTCCCTCTAAGCCACTCATGACATCAAAGCTACCTCCATATGTCCCTCTCCTTTTCCTTCTCTCTCTCTGGGTGCTGATGGAGCTGGAGTGCAGAGTCCCCTTATCTTCATCCTATCACTGCTCCCCCGCTGGGAGTATGCATCAATGTTGTTTATGGGGAGCAGAAGGTAGGGGCTCTGGCTTCTGTAGCTGCTTCTCCACTGAGCATGGGCGCTGACATGTCGATCCATACCTCCAGTCTGTTTCTGTCTTTCCCTAGTGGACCAGAGCTCTGGAGATGTGAGGGTCCAGGACACACTGGTGAGGTCATCTGCCTAGTAAAGTCGGGGTGGAGTCATGGTAGCATCTGCAGCCTGGTGTCTGGAAGGTGGCATGACCTAAGTTGAGACAAGATGGTTAATGAACAAGAACCAGAAGGGATCAGAGCAGATGAGATTAGGGATTTTAGGGTAGAAGAAAGCTAGGAGAACCATTTTAGGCATGTTCCTGGGGGGCATACAACTATAGTAGTTTTGCTTGAGTTTGGTAGCTAGCCTGAAGTTGGATGAGAATATTGTCTGAGAGAATGGTGTCAGAGTGGAGAAAAGGGCTAGAAAGTTGGACTAGGGAAGGGAAAGCTCCCATTCTTATAAAAAAAGAAATTGTGGCTAAAATTGACTACTTACCTCCATTCACCTGCTCCAGGGCCCATATGTAAATGCACATACTCATCCCGTGAGTACCCATTCATTGGGGAAACTGACGATCCTTCCTAGCTGACTGAATCCACATGGATCCCAGTCACTTTCAAAGCCAGCAACAAGCAGCTCCTGACAGCTTTCAACCTGACGCTGTTGACTGGCTATGGAAGAAGGGCAAACGCTAGAAGAAGAAGATTGAGTGCCAGGGCCTGTGTAACCTGTAAGTCACTATTGGTCTGAGCTTATAGCTCATGGTCACATCTGAGGAACATTGCAGGCTGTACTCATTTCAGGACTAGTTTTTTTCAAGTGAAATGCCTCATTTTTTTTTTTTTTTCAGATAAAGGGACAGAGAGAGAGAAGGAGAGATGGAAAGGGAGAGGGAGAGGGAAGAGGGAGAGGACAAAGAGAGGGAGAGGGAGAAGGAGAAGACAGAGGAGGCGGAGAGACATCACAGCACCACTCCACTGTTGATGAAATTTTCCCTGTGCAGGCGCTTCCAAATGGTACCCAGGGGCTTGAACCTGTATCCTCAGACATGGTGAAGTATGCATTCTATTGGGTGAAGGGTCTCTCTCTCCCTCAGGGTAATTTTCATAATCCTGCCCCCCCCACCCCACAGAGATGCCCCTATCTACCTCTGGGGACTTGTCACTGTAACGGCTGTCTCCTGGCTTGACGCTCCCAGTTCTCCCACCGGCTTCTGGAACAAGGCCCCCCACTGTCCTCACTCATTTGGGCTGCCTATCAGGAAGAGCTTTACTTGGTCACCTTTCCCCCAAATGTGGCATTTGATCTCACCCCAGCTCTCTGGGACAGATGGTGACACACCTAAGAACTCTAGAGAGTTAATCAAAATCCAACTAGCTAAAAAAAAAAAAAATGGCTCACTTGGAGCCTGGAGCCCCATGGAGTAGCTCAGAGGGAGCAGCCTGCTTCCCCTGTGAGACAAGATGCTGAGCTGGGAATGTGAGCTGTCTGATTTTGAAAAACCCATCTGTCACCACTGAGGAACTTGGCTGAGGAAGTGACACCCCGGCGGAGGCCGCCTCTGACCCTGTCTCCTCAGCCCCTGGGTTTTCCCAGTCCTGTATCCATCTCATTAAGAGGGCTATGTGACTGTGAGTGATGAGAATGGGCAGAGTTCATCGTCAGGGAGCATTCACTGAGCACAGTGTTCCGTCCTTACCAGGGAGCAGCCGGTTACTTATCTGTCCCAAATGTGCTGAACACTACTAGCAGTAATTACTAGTTAACGAGCACAGTGCTAAGTCCATCTCATCCATCATTTCATTTTTTAAAAAAGATTTTATTTACTTATTAATGAGAAAGATAGGAGGAGAGAGAGAGAAAGAACCAGACATCATTCTGGTACGTGTGCTGCCGGGGATTGAACTTAGGACCTCATGCTTGAGGGTCCAATACGTTATCCCCTGTGCCACCTCCCAGACCACTATCACTTCATTTTCTTTTGTTAACAACTTCCTGAAGCTGTCCGACTATTATCTTTACTTTGGAAGTCCACAAGGGGAGTATGGGCTCAAGGTCCTGCATCCCAGAAGTGGGGAGGGGACTGAGATTTGAACCCAACCCTGACTTGGTCACTTGCTAGTGCGCAGCTATCTCAGACAATTTCGTAGTGGTCTTTGTTTCCTTGGCTTTGTGTCACATGAGGAACTTGAAAGAAACGGGCAAAAGGGAGAAGCCAAAAAGCAAAGGTCACTTGAGGAGGAAGGGTGAAACCAAGACCTTTCAGGCGACAGCTGGGCACCTGGTTGTTGAATGCTGGAGACGAGCTTGGACCTGCTTCCCTGCCTCTGCTCAGCCAGGCTAAAAGGCAGCAAAATGCAAGCTCCTTGAGGTCTTCGCTTGTATGCATGTTAGTTCTGCTTGTCAGCCAGGCAAGCTGACAGCTCTGCTGGGGGAGCCACCTTGCCTGTCACCCACGGAGGTGTGGAGACTTGTCCCTGTCTGACCAGAGCTGGAATTGCATTTTTGTTTGAATGCATGTTCCCCTCTGCTCCTGGGGTTCAGGGATATTCTTTCCAGCCTCTTGTTTTTAAAGGACGAGGCTGTGACAAGGGACTGACAGGGAGCCCCATCCACTGCGACTTGATGGAATATGTATGTCAAGGTACCAAGAGCACATGAGGGCAGTGCTTTGCATTCCTGGTGTGTGTGTGTGTGTGTGTGTGTGTGTACACATGTGTGCAGAGTTTCTTGTGACACATCCCTAACTTTGCACCATCCACCCACTTCAGAACCAAGGTGGGTGCTAGGGGTGGTGGTGGTTTGAGCGCAACATGCAGATATTCTCTCTCTCTCTCTCTCTTTCTCTCTCTCTCTCTCTCTGGGCTGTCAAGCTACAGTTGCCCACGGGGGCGGCATGGCTGTGCTGGATGCTTCAGGCAATTATCAGCTCTCTCTAATTCTGTTCAAGGTGACTGTCACAAACTCCACAGCAGACTCTCCTAATGAAATGGAAAAGTGTGCAAATTTATCCTTCTGCATACAGATGCCTTTTCCTTTTATCTCCTAATAATTGTTCCCTTAGGTTCAACTTCATGATACTAAAGGGTCTTTTCTTGTTGAGCAATTAGTCAAAGCAGTCCATCTCCTGAACCTTCTAGCATCTGGGCTTCTGAGGGTGACAGCGAGGACTTGGGGACCTCAGAGTGAGGCTTCTGACCTTTTCTTTCTTTCCTTTTTTTTTTTTTTTTGTTTATTTTTAGTAACCAGGCATGGCTGAAACATGAGGGTGGATATATCTGAGGAAAAAAAAATCACATATTTCCACAAGAAAAGATGAAAAGATGAACATGTCCTGAAGTTGTCAGAGCGACTGATCTCAGGCTTGATGACATGGAATCTAGTGCTGGGGAACAATTAGTCACCTCATCTGGGTCTTGTTTATGGCTTCTCGTGTCAGTCCTAATCATAGAATGTTAAGCCACTTGTTCACGTGTGTGCATGCATGCAAGTCTCTCTCTCTCTCTCTCTCTCTTTTTTTCTCTCTCTCTGTTTAAACCGCACCTGAATTTTTCATCTCTAGGATTTCACAGGAACCATTCTGGGTCAGCCAGTTCACTCATGTCCTGCCACTTGTCACCAAACCCTGAAGCTCTCACTGTAGCTGAAAAATGATTAGCTCCCACTGCTCAGAGACGGGAGGCCAGCTACGGGAATCAACTGCTCGGTTTTCTCTGACAGGGAGGTCGTTTAGAAATCACAGTCATGTACCTGTAAGAGGGAAAGTGTCAGTCTGTAGGCCTGGTGTATTTTTTATCTCGCCTCTCTGAGATAGAAAGCATTGGCTGTGCTTTAAGGTCAGGTACAGAGGGTGGTGACTGCAAACAAAGCTTGCTTTGAGGTTTTACTGCCAGTTATGTTGGAAAGGCAAAAATGTTAACTAAGAGCTGACTCCCACCTGGGGGCCAACCCTGGCCCCTGGCCTGTTTTAAAAATAAAGTTTTATTGGAACACAGCCACACCCATTCATTTACATATTATCTACTGCTGCTCCATTGTGGACTAGCCCAGGGAAAGTTGAATAAATGTGACATGTACTTCCTACCCTGGCTTGTCTAGAAATATGCCTGCCCACTTCTAGACTGCGGTGAATTCCATCTTCTTTCCAAAAGTAGGAAGTCAAGATCCTGCTCGTGCAGCCAATTCCTGGCCACTGAGAACATTCATTTATTTACCTTTGCTTCATCTGTTGTTCTACGTGTGAGCCTGCGAGAGGCTGGGGACTCATCACAGGTTCTGCTTCTTGGCTGTAGTCCACTAAGAAGTGTGTGGGAGCAGAAGTTGGAGATCTTTTTCATCATCAGGCCTGGGCTTGATTAGGAACTATGGGTTTTTTTTTTTGCCCCCAGGGATATCGCTGGGGGCTTTGTGCCAGCACTATGAATCCACTGCTCCTGGAGGCCATTTTTCCTACCCTTGTTGTTACTATTGCAGTTATTGTTGTTGTTATTGCAGTTATTTTGGATAGGACAGAAAGAAATGGAGAGAGGAGGGGAAGACGAGATGGGGAGAGATAGACACCTGCAGACCTGCTTCACCACCTGTGAAGTGACCCCCCTGCAGGTGGGAAGCCGGGGGCTCAAATGGGGATCTTTACACACCAGTCCTTTTGCTTCACGCCATGTTTGCTTAACCCGCTGCACTACCGCTCGGCCCTCAGAAGCTATGGTTTTTATCAGGAGAAAAATGGCCCAATTTACCATTTCCACACTGTAGCAATTACACATGGTACAGCCATATCTGTGTGCATTTTCTTCCTGGAGGCTCCCTGTTTTTATTTTATTTTATTTTATTTATTTATTTTTTTTTGCCAAAGGTCAATGGAGGAAGAATAAACAACCAGGCTGACTTAAAAAAAAGTTTTTTTTTTCCTTCATGCACTTTAATCTCCACACTTGTGGCTTTAATTTTAAAGAGGTGCTGCTGTTTCCGGGTTTAGCATCTGCCCCTTGGCATAGTGCTAGCAGGCCTGTGGGCAGAGGCTGTGGGGTGTGTGTGTGTATGTATGTGTGTAGGGCTTCAGGGGTCTGGATCTACTTTCTTGGATAGTGTGGCAGACTGAATAATTCACCCCACCCCAATAATACTAATCTCTGGAATCTGTGAATGTTACTTTATGTGACAAAGACTTCAAAGATGTGATTAAGGGAAAGATTTTGCGATGGGGTGATTCAGAAACACCCTACATGTCATCATAGGTGTGTCCTAATAAGAGGGAGGCAGAGAGAGATTTGAGTCAGATAGATGAGAAGGCAGGAGAAGTAAGGAAGGAACAGGCTTCCTTAACCTCTGGAAGGACTGTGGTCCTGCTGACACCTTGATGTTTGCACAATGATACCTATTTAGGACTTTCAGGCTGCAGAGTTGGTGTCATAAGTGTGTGTTGTTTTCAAGCAACCAAGTTTGTGGTACCTCTTGACACTGTGGTTTTTAAGCCACAAATTTCTCCCATGATTATCCTATTTAATCACTCAAGAACTGTTTGCAGAGAGCCTCTTGTGTGCCAGGCACTGTTCAGAGGGTGTGTACCTAAATGGTTTTTGCTTCATAGGGTTCTGTTCCCTGTGGACAAAGCAAATAGTCAACAGATCATTGAAATGGTGCTAAATTCATGGTGTGGGACAGGAACCACTAAGAACTCCCTCCCTCACATGTCTGGCTCCTGGCAGTGGCTTTAAGTCTGACATGGCTGGTCAGAGTGTCTTTGTGTTGCTGCTGCATGTGATTGGACTTCCTTCCAATATGGCGGCCTCTAGCACCATGGATGGGGCCAATTGCATGGTCTGAGAACCCTGCCTCTGCAGTCTCTTGAGGTGCGTTCTACTGGTCAAAGTAGTCACACAGGCCACCCAGATGGAAGGTGATAGGACATAAATTCCACCTGTCAGTGGAAGACATGATAAGATTGGAATGACAATATGGAAGGAATGACAAGACAGGAAATGGTGTTGCCACATTATTACTATTATTATTATTATTGTTGTTGTTGTTGTTATTGGAAAATGCTCAGGTGGGATAATGGGAATGGGAGTGACTGTGACATGGGGATTATTTCCGATTGGACATTAGCTGAGGCCTCTGTGAAAAGTGACATGTGATCAGAATTCTGAATGAAGGCAATAAGCCAGCCTTGGCAAAGTCCAGTCCTGCTCAGGCTATGGAATATTTTTATGTCCTTAACAAACATGATATAGGTATTGACTGATCAACAAGAATATCCTACTATTTTGAATAGCTGCCATCTGTGCCCTATGGGGATGGCTGTGCCAATGATGTCCCAGAAGGGGGGGGGGAGAGAGAGAGAGAGGAAGTCCCTGGGATGGGACTGAGCTCAGCTTCCCTGCTCACATTATATCAACTGCCCACTCTGTTTTGATATCCACGTTGCACTATTCTAATATCTATATGTACATATGCATATGTGTGTATTATTGGGGGGGTTAATGGCTTACTATAAACAGTAAATACAGTTGTTGGTACATGTGTAAAATTTCTCAATTTTCTGCAAAACACTCTCACCTCCAGCCTAGGTCCTCCTCTACCATCATGCACCAGGACCTGAAAGTCCCTCCTCCCTGCCAGAGTCCTTTACTTTGGTGCAATACACCAAATCCAGTCCAAGTTCTGCATTGGGCTTCTCCTTCTGTTCTTATTTTTCAACTTCTGTCTATGAGTGAGATCACCACATATTCATCCTCCTCTTTCTGGCTTCTCTCACTTAACATGAGGTTTCCTTTCAAGCTACATCCAAGAGGAGGTAAAGAAGGTGAAGTCATCATTTTTCATAGCCAAGTAGTATTCCATTGTATATATAGACCACAACTTGCTCAACCACTTATCTGTTGTTGGACACCTGGCTTTGGTTATTATGAATTGTGTTGCTATGAGCATAGGTATACATATATCTTTTTAGATGGGTGTGTTTGGTTCCTTAGGCTATATCCCTAAGAGAGGAATTATAGGGTTCTAGGGTAGGTCTATTTCTAGCCTTCTGAGAGTTCTCCAGACTGCTCTCCACAGGGAGACATTGACATTGACATTCCCACCAGCAGTGCAGGAGGGTTCCTTTGCCCCCCCCACCTCTCCAGCATTGTTGTTTCTGTCCTTTCTGTATTTCCTTGTCTCCTTCGCCAGATTAAATGTCTGTGAGAACGGGGACCTTGTCTGTCTTGAAAACTAGCATTCTCAGTGCATGTTGGGGTACATACAATCAGCAAATAAAATTTTCTGAGTGATCGACGTGTCTCAGAGTAGGCTTATCTCCTGGTCATGGGGATCACCAGCATAGTTTCTTCTTGAATTTGGTATCACTATAGTAATTGTTCCAATATGAAATAATTAGAAAAGGGGCTGAGAATGTTACCGGCAGACACAAATTCCCTGCACACTGGGGAGATGGTCACTGGGTGAACCAGAACCCAGTAGTGGTGCCACTCATATGAGACCTTGGTCTTTTAAACAAAATTCTCTTTCCTTGCTTGGAAAAATACTTCAAGACTCAGGAACCTCTCACAAATGGTCTTCATAATTAATCCCCCTGGACTCATCAGCTTGGCATCGTGTTCACTACTAACACACAGAAATAAAGATAAAGGTGCCCAGGTAATAGTCCTGGGGAGGCATAAATCTTGCTTATTTATGGGGGGAAGGCAGCATAGGAGAGGAGCTGCCACGAGATTCAGGCCCATTTCAGTTTATGAGAACGTGCACACTGCTAGGAGCTGGGATTTCGAATGAAAAGATTGCTGAGGGTAGGGCTCGGGGCCAGGCTCTGGGGTGACTTCTGGATATCTCTCATGAATCTTGTGGACCCAGAGGATCTGGTCACTTTAGACAGCAGCCACTGCCCCAGGGGAGGGTTCCTTGTGATCTTAGGAACCACATTTTGCTTTTGAATGAGGAGGACTCAGGCTAGCATGGAAGGCCCCCCCCACCATAAGCCTTTTTTTTTTTTTTTTTAAATTGTGATTAGTAGTGGTTTACAATATGGTAGGATTACAGGGTGATAGTTCTACTGCAGTTCTGGATCCCCACCTCCAAATGGTAATCATCATAGTTCTCATAAAATCTTAGAGACCATTTGCTGCTGCCCCTTCTTCTTCCTCTTCCTCTCCTTCTACTTTTTAAAAAATAATTTTATTTTAAAAAATGTTTTTATTTATTTATTTTTTATTATTGTACAGAGACAGAGAGAAATTGAGAGGAGAGACTGAGAGAGAGAGAGAGAAAGAGAGAAAGATACCTGCAGCCCTGCTTCATCACTTGTGAAGCTTTCCCCTTACAGGTGGGGACCAGGGGCTTGAACCTGGGTCCTTACGCACTGTGTTGTGTGTGCTTAACCAGGTGCACCACTGCCTGGCCCCTACTTTTTTTTTGACAAGTTCATTTTTTTTAAGAGTTATTTTTGCCTTTGAGGCTCGGTGCCTGTACTAGGAATCCACTGCTCCTGTGGCCATTTTTTAAACTTTTTTTTTTGGATAGGACAGAAATTGAGAGAGGAGAGGAAGACAGAAAAGAGAGAGAAAGATAGACACCTGAAGACCTGCTTCACTGCTTGTGAAATGACTCCCCCCATCCCCCGCAGGCGGGAACCTGAGGTTCAAATCAGGATCCTTGCATGGTTCCCTGTGCTTTGTACCATATGTGTTTGACCCAGTGATTTTTTTAAGAAGATTTTTTAAAGAGAGATTAAAAAATTTTCTTTATTTATCTACTGAATAGAGACAGTCAGAAATGGAGAGAGGAGGGGGATATAGAGAGGGAGAGAGACAGAGAGACACCTGTTGCCCTGCTTCACCATTCGTGAAGCTTTTCCCCTGCAGGTGGGGACTGGGGGCTTGAACCTGGATCCTGTGCGTTGTAACATGTGTGCTCAACCAGGTGCACCACCACACAGCCCTCAGTTCATTTATTTTAGTTCTTAAGATTTCACATATGAGTGAAACCATCCAGTAGTTGTCTTTCACTCTTATTTCACCAAGCATAGTCACCTCCAGTCCCAGCTATTTTCCCAAAGGTTGCAGAGTAGTATTCCATATATACATATATATCCCATAACTGCATCTGTCAGTGAGCATTTAGGCTGCGTCCACTCTTTGGCTGTTGTGAACAATGCAGCTATGAACACAGGGGTGCACATGTTCCTTCAAATTAGTGTTTCCATGTCATTTGGATAAATATCTGAGATCATAAGATATTTCCCTTTTTGTCTGAGGACTCTCCATACTGTTTTCCCAAGGGAATGAGCCAGTGAAAGCTGTTTGTTGATGCTTGTTCAATACATAGAAGCTATTGCACAGCTGATCAGCCTGGAGCTGGGACAGAAAGCTTGGAGGGGATGACGGTGTCCAGGGATGGGCTTTGTTTGGTGGCTTTGCCATCCTGCATTTACATGTCTGCTCGGTGCTCACTGAGTTGCTGTTGCAAAACTCAGGTTTTTCTTTTTCTTTTTTTTTGCCTCCAGGGTTATCCCTGGAACTTGCTGCCAGAACTACAAATCCACTGCTCCTGGAGGCTATTTTTTCCCTTTTGTTACCCTTGTTGTTTATCGTTGTTGTTATTGTTGTTATTGCTGTCATTGTTGTTGGATAGGACAGAGAGAAATGGAGAGAGGAGGGGAAGACAGAGAGGGGGAGAGAAAAATAGATACCTGCAGATCTGCTTCACTGCCTGTGAAGCGACCCCCCCTTCTTCTTCTAGCGTTTGCCCTTCTTCCGTAGCCAGTCAACAGCGTCAGGTTGAGCCTGATGTAAAGTTTCAAGACCTCCTTTGAATCTGGAGAGGTGGCAGTCGTTGACTATGTGGGTCATAATCTGTCTGTAGCCGCAGGGGCAGTTCGGGTCGTCTCTGGCTCCCCAGCGATGGAACATAGCGGCGCACCGGCCATGGCCTGTTCGGATTGAGGAGGGCCCAATCATAACGTGCTAGGTCAAAGCCGGGTTGACGCTTGCAGGGGTCTGTGATGAGGTGTTTGTTCTTGACCTCAGCTGACTGCCAACTCTGTTTCCAAGAGTCTGGAACAGAGAAGTTCAGTGTAGGCGTAGGGGACCAGATTGGGTGACGAGACGTCAAGCGTTGGACAGGGTGGGCGAAGATATCCGCGTATATTGGCAGGTCTGGTCGAGCGTAGACGTGGGAAATGAACTTAGATGATGCCGCATGCCGACGAATATCTGGCGGGGCGATGTTGCTAAGAACTGGCAGCCATGGAACTGGGGTGGAACGGATGGTTCCAGAAATTATCCTCAAGGAGGAATATAATTTGGAATCGACCAAGTGGACATGGGGGCTACAGAACCATACTGGGGCACAGTATTCTGCAATGGAATAGCATAATGCCAGAGATGATGATCGTAGTGTGGAAGTGCTCGCGCCCCATGAGGAGCTGGCCAGACTTGCAATGATGTTATTCCTCGCACCCACCTTTGCTGCAGTTTTTATGAGATGTTCGTGAAATGACAGGGTGCGATCGAGAGTAACGCCAAGATAGACTGGCTGGGCTTCATGCCGGATTCTCGTATCGTCAAGCTGCACATTAAGCTCGCACGAGGCCAAGGCATGGTGTAGATGGAAAACAGATGATACCGTTTTTGCAGTGCTAGGGATTAGTCGCCATTTTTTTACAGTAATCAGATATCAGAGACATATCTTTCGTGAGTGTTTCCTCGAGGATGTCAAACTTTGATGCCTGAGTTGCACAGCAGATGTCATCGGCGTAGATGAACTTCCTTGAAGAAGTTTCTGGGAGGTCATTGATGTAAATATTAAATAGCGTAGGAGCCAGAACAGAGCCCTGGGGGAGGCCACTTGAGACAAGTCTCCATCTGCTAGACTTGTCACCCAGATGCACCCGGAATCTTCTGTTTTGGAGAAGAAACGATATAGTGTTGGCCACCCATGGAGGCAGGCATCTTGAGATCTTGACTAGGAGACCACGGTGCCAGACCGTGTCATAGGCTGCTGTGAGATCAACAAAGACAGCACCCGTCTTTAAATTCTTCTGGAATCCATTTTCAATGTAAGTTGAGACGGCCAGGGCTTGTTCACAGGTAGATCTTCCTGGGCGGAAACCAGCTTGGGCGGGTGATAGGAATTTCTCTGTAAGAGGAGAAATACATGACAGAAGCAGCTTCTCAAGGAGTTTGTAACACACGGAGAGGAGAGAAATTGGTCTATAGCTGGCGGCCAGTGTTGGGTCTTTCTTTGGTTTCAAAACTGCTATTATCTTCGCACGACGCCAAATTTTGGGCATAGATTTGGATTCCAAGATGTGGGACAGGAATGTAGTGAGCCACTTCTTTGCCGCAGGGCCCAAGTTAAGAATGAGTTCTGGGGTGATGTTATCATAGCCAGCAGCCGTTCCCGGTTTAACCCTCTTCAAAGCGTCTTCCAGTTCAGACAGTGTAAAAGGAGAGAGTTTTGGAGATGGACAAGATAACCGGAAGTGGGATGACCACTCATGGGAAATTTCTCTTTTCCAAACTGGGTCGATCTTAGCATGTCCAACTTGAGTTAGGTGACTGGCCACTGAGTTTGGAGATACGGGAGGATGGGAGACGGGAGAGGGTTGGCTACTGGCACCGAGACTATGAAGAAGCTTCCAGGCCTTCCTACTTGAGTGGGTGAAGTTCAGACTTTCCGTGAGTTGTTGCCAGCGGGCTTGGCGTGCTGCATCCAGGGAGGCAATGAGATGGTCAGCCACATCTGGGTCACCTTGCAGGTGGGGAGCAAGGGGGCTGGAACCAGGATCTTAAAGCTGGTCCTTGCGCTTTGCGCCAGGTGCGCTTAACCCGCTGCACTACCATCCAACCCCCTTTGGTTGTATTTATCTTTAAAATGACTCACTTATATAGCCCAAGACCTGGTACAATAATTGGAACACTGGGCTTTAAACTGTGAGGTCCTGAGTTCGATCCCTGGCATCACATATGACTGAGTGATACTCCAGTTTATTCTCTTTTTCTCACAAATAAAATTCTTTAAAAAATGATCCACTTGTTTCTCAACTCAAGTTTCAAGTTGAGCTTCACTGATCTTACTGTGTCTTTTTTTTAAATTTTAGCTGATTGTACTGGCTGTATGTCTCACTCATATTAGAATAATATACACACACTTAACAAAAAACAAACAACTTCCCCTTGTCTCTCACCTAACACAGTGCTGTGTCCCACTCAGTCACCTTCTCTACAACTGCACTTTGTGCCTTTTACTTTGAGAGGAGCTGTTTCTTTTGGCTGAATGTCCTTCTTTGGCATCTCCAAGAAATTGCCAGCCTCTTCTCAAACATCTTCTGTGACGGTTAGTTGTCTGTGTCGCCTTAACTGGGCTTAGAGAGGTCCAAAGAGCAAGTGAATCACTCATCCCTGGAAGTCTCCGGAGGAGATGAACATTTGAAGCTGTGAATTTAACTAGTGTAGGAGCTTGCCTTCACCCACATGGGTGGGCACCCTCTAGCCTGTGATGTCTCTGACTGGGGTGGCATCTGATCTTCTCTTGGATATTCATATTTTTGTTTCTCCAGACTTAAACTTAGACTGGGCCTTACCCTACAGGCTCCCATGGTTCTTAGGCCTTTGACTTGGGACTTGGGGAATCATACCATCAACTTTCTCGGGACTCCCATTTGCAAACAACAGGAGGAAGTTCTCAGCTTCTGTACTCACGTGACTTAATTTCTCATAATATACATATTTAGGTTTTGTGAAAGATTTACAGTTTCATTAGAGAAATTAATTTGGTACGTTGTAACTCACAGAATGGCTCAATGGTAGCAGTTCTGTATCCATAAGATATGTCTAGATTTTCTTTTTTGTACCAGAGCACTACTCAATTCTGGCTCATGGTGATGTGGGAGATTCAACCAGGAACTTTGGAGCCTCAGGCATGAGAGTCTTTTTGTATAACCTTTCTGTTATCTCCCCCATCCCTTTTTCATTTTTTTAATTTGTGATTAATAGTGGCTTATAAATGTCCTCTGTCTTTACCCTTCCAGTAAATTTCTTCCTAAAGCTTTCTGTATCTTCCATTGGTTCTATTCTCTCTCTCTCTCTCTCTCTCTTTTCATCATGGGGATTATCACTGGGGCTTGGTGCCTGCACAATGAATCCACTGCTTCTGGTGGTCATTTTTTTCCCCTGCTTTTCTTTATTTATAGGACAGATGGAAGTTAAGAAAGTAGGGGGGAGATAGAAAGGGAGAGAGAAAGAGAGACATCTACAACACAACTTCAGCACTCATGAAGCTTTCCCCCTGAATATGGACACTGGAGGTTGGAGCCTGGGTCTTTGCATGTGATAGCTTGTGTGCTCAGCTGGGCCCACCACTGCCAGGCTCCTCTCCCTTGTGATGGGTTTCTGGCCCAGCCAGGTCTATCTGTCTTAAATTCTGTGACTGTTTTGTTACTTATTTTTCTCCCTCCCCACTGCATACGGGGCATAGATAAGAAAGAACTTCTCAGGTTACTGTCAACTGAGTTCCAGAAAATTCTGGCAAGTCTCCCCAGAAGAAAAGGTTGCTTTTTGTGGACTTGAACTCCCCTGGTCTATTGCTCTCATCTCAGTCCAGGTGCCCAGGATGGAGCACATGGTAGGCGGTCTAATTGCTTCACTGGTGTCTGATTTAAAGGTCTGGGCAGTGGACTGTCATAAACAGCTGAAAAAAATGCAGAAATACTGGTCCTTGGGGATGTTTGGTGGACAGTGAGCTCATCTATGCTACAAGCATGTTTCTAGGACCTGTACCAGGATGCACTGGCTATATTTATTAATCTTCAGTATCCCCCAAGTAACCAGGGTAACCAGCTCACTATCAGCTACATGGTGGACCAGTGGCTCCTACTGAAACAATGACATTCTTTGATGATTCAGCGGTTTGGGAATATCTGGAATGTTTGGGAGATTTCTCTGATCCAAGGACCGCCAGTGATGTGCTTCTGAAGACTGTGATTTGCTTCCATGACCATGGTCCTTAGTCCCCCTAAGCGAGAGCTGCAGGCTGATGCCCCCTGAGCTGAGTCTGGTGAGCAGATACAGTTTGTCTTGCTTCAGAAGTATCTCAAAGAAAGAAAGGGCCACTCAATAACAGTGGAGCCCAAATATCTGGACTTTGGGTCAGTCTCGAAAAAGAAGTAGCTCCGGCCTTACTGGTCCTGCATTCTTTCTTAGAAACATGTTTAGGGAGTTGGGTGGTAGCGCAGCGGGTTAAGTACACGTGGAGCAAAGCTCAAGGACTGGTGTGAGGATCCCGGTTTGAGCCCCTGACTCCCCACCTGCAGGGGGGTCACTTCACAAGTGGTGAAGCAGGTCTGCAGGTGTCTGTCTTTCTCTCCCCCTCTCTGTCTTCCCCTCCTCTCTCCATTTCTTTCGTCCTATCCAACAGTGTGAGCAATAATAACTACAATAAATAAATAAATATAAAAAACAAAAAGAAGAAACACATGTTTAGGATGGAGCTGGCTGACAGATGCCTGCCTCCCTTGGGTAAGGAAGGTATGGGCTCACCACTTTGCCACCGTCACCACCATGCCCTCTTGCCTACCCTGCACGGAAGTTGTTGGTTACCATACCAAATCCTCCTTAAACTAGAGTTTTTCTTGTGGTAGACAAGTGTTTCTCTGTTCCCCAGATTCTTGTCAAAGAAGAGAGACATTTCCAGAGGGCTGTGCGTTTGGAGAACAATAGGAGAGAACATCTTTGTAGAAGACACTCCTGTGTACTTAGTATGCAAGTGAAGAGCATTGGCTGCCTCTGTTCATTTACTGTCACTGTCTGGTCCCTGCAGGCATTTGACTTTCTGACCCCTGGATCCAGCTATGAAGTCAGGTCAGCCCCTCCCCCTGCCCCCCCAAGGCAGAAGGTCTGTTAGGAAGCTTCTTGCAGTGTCTGCTACCCCCGCCCCCTTACAATAAACCAACCTCCTGCACCCCTGGGGATGGAGTGGATTGGAGTCTGTTTCATCCTTAATGAATGAATTGAATAGCTCACAGCAGGAGAAAGCTTTTACCCAGCAGTCTCCCACTCAGAACTACTCTTTCCTTCTCTCCCCCAAGGAAACAAGGAAATCTGCTCTTGTGTCCTGTAATAGTGAGGGTGGGTGGTTTTCCATCTGTGGGGGGTACAGAGACCCCCATTTGAGACTGACATTTCATGCCATATCTCTGTCCCCTCTACTCACCTGACGTGAGTAGGGGAGGGACAGGGTTTTTTCTGCTAAACAGAGAGGCCAATATACCGCACATGACATTGTGTGACCTGTTCAATTTACCTGGGCCTCAGTTTCCTCACTTACACAATAATTGTAAAATGGTAAGCTTGTTGCCATCAGTGATGAACTTCTTGTAAAGTTCTTAGCAGCTGGCAATGAGCTAGACCTTTGTGTTTGTTCACTAGAGCTCCCAAATTTAGTTGTGGTTTCTTCAGCACCTCGAACAGCTCCCTGACCTTCTCTGCTCAATATCAAGTTGCTGCCAGGAATAATGACTTGTGAGTAGTTTCTGAAGCTAGTGTTCATCGGAGACTAGGAGAAACCACAGTCTCCAAACCAGAAGTCATATGTGTGACATGACCAAAGACTCTGGAGTTCCTCTCTGGGTGCAAGAGGTGGCCTGGGACATGCCATCTGGGCATGAAGGGGTGGCTTTTGTGTGCTTTTAGTGGCTGATGGTTTCTGGGGAGTTGAAACCAGGCATAGACAGTCACAACCATCTTGCTGAACTGTGGGCTTCCTTCTCCCCACATGGCTCTGGGTGACACTGTTGGGGCCCCTCAGGGATCGTGTATCTGCTTCCTGTTGCTGCTGGCACAGGTCTCCATTCATTTACTGGTTTCCCACAACAGAACTTTATTATCTTCCAGTTTTAGATGTCAGAGGTCAGAAATGATCTCAAATGCTAAGGTCCAGTTGTGTGCGGGGCTGTACTTCTCCTGGAGGCTCCAGGGGGAGAGCCTGTCTCCTTGTCTTTTCAAGCTTGTGCCTGCATTCTCCTTGCCTCATGGCCCCATCACTCTGACCTCAGCTAGGGTCAACCTGTTTCTTCTCACTCTGACCCTCATGCTTCCTTTCAATTTTGTTTTTAGACACAGGGAGGGAGAGAGAGAGGGAGAGGGAGAGTGAGGGAGAGAGAGAGAGAGGGAGAGAGAGAGGAGGAGAGAGGTCATAGCATTGCAGCTTGAACAAGCTTTGTGCATATCTGATAAATCAGTGCACTATCCAAGTGAGCTATTTCTCAGGCCCCTCCTGCCTCCTCTTATAAGATGCATCATCGGGCCATACCTGCACAATCTTTTATATCATGGCAAATAACAGACTCACAAATTCTGGGGGACTTGAGAGCCACTCAGCTCACAGCCACTGCACACTTGCCTTGTGCAAAACACACCTTTCCCCTCTGTTAATAAAAACACTCTTAATTCTCTAAATACCATTTTTAAGTGGCCTGATTTATGTTCTGGTCTGTTTTTTTCCCCTCTTCCCTTTGATTATATATATATAAGGGCCATCTGTATTCATTGTAGAAATCTAGCCACTGTGAGAAAGTAGAAAGAAACAGGTATTAAGTGAAATAAGTCAGAAACAGAAGGATGAATATAGGATGATCTCACTCTCAGGCAGAAGTTGAAAAACAATATCGGAAAAAAACAAAAAACACAAGTAGAACCTGAACTGGAATTGGCATATCGCACCAATGTAAAAGACTCTGGGGTGGGTGGGTGGGAAGAACACAGGTCCAAGAAGGAGGACAGAGGACCTGGTGGGGGTTGTATTGTTATATGGGAAACTGTGGAATGTTACAATGTTACTGGGGAATACAAACTATTGTATTTACTGTTGAATGTGAAACATTAATTCCCCAATAAAGAAATTAAAAAAAAAAAGAAAAACAGGTAAAATCACCCCATGCCTGAAGCCCAGGGACAGTCTCTGCCGACACATGGCGTGTCTCCTCCAGCCCTTCTCTTGTGTAAGTGTGCACACCAACATGCATGCACATGCATAGTTATATCGCATCATACTGTGCAAAACACGTTTAAAAGTTTTTGCTTGAACTGTGATGTTTGTACAGAAAGCTTCAAGAATCACAGTCACAAAGCTCATTAACTCTCTGATGGACTGTTATTAAAATAATATTTATCTTTGTATGGAGGATGAGAGATAGAGAGGGAAAGAGAGGAGGTAGACACTACAGCACTGCTCCACTGCTCATGCAGTTTCCCCTGTGCCGGTGGCCCCATGGGATGGCTGGGGGCTTGAACTTGGGTCCTTGCTCACGCTCAAGTGTGCACTCTGCCAGGTGAGCTGATTCCTAGCCTTGCAACTCATTAACTTTTTTTTTTTTTTAAATAGAGACAGAGAACATTTGAGAAGGAAGGGGGAGATGAGAGGTTGACAGAGAGATACCTGCAGCCCTGCCTGTGAAGTTTCCCTTCTTGCAGGTGGGGACCAGGGGTTTGAACCATGGTAATGTGTGCCTCAACCAAGTGACACCCCCCCCCCTTCTGCCTCTCGCCCTGCAGCTCATAGACTTTATCTATTTATTTATTTGCCTCCAGGGTTATTGCTGGGGCTCGGTGCCTGTACTACAAATCCACTGCTCCTGGAAGCCATTTTTCCTTTTTGTTGCCCTTGTTGTTTATCGTTGTTGTTATTGCTGTCGTTGTTGTTGGATAGAACAGAGAGAAATCAAGAGAGGACGGGAAGACAGAGAGGGGGAGAGATAAACACCTGCAGACCTGCTTCACCGTTTGTGGTGCAACTCCCCTGCAGATGGGGAGCCAGGGGCTCGAACCAGGATCCTTCCGCTAGTCCTTGAGCACCATGTGCTCGTGACCCGCTGTGCTACCACTCCATCCCCAGCTCATTGACTTTTATAGCTGAAAGCACGCATGTGTTTTGGCCAGTGGATCAGCACTTTCTGGGATGCTAAGCCAAAACAACATCTCCTTTGACTGCAGGGCTCAGGGATGCCCCCGAGATCTCTCAGCTTTACACATGGGGAAATTGAGGCTTAGCTTTTATATCCCAGTCATGCTGCTGGTGGTTCACTTTCTCTGGGAGGAAGTTTAGATGACGTCAAAATTATGAATCCACTGACTCGCCAATTCCATTTCTAGGAACATGCCATTCTGAGAGATAGTGTGTGAACAAATCAGCCTGTGCATGAGTGAGGTAATTTAGTTCCACAGGCTGGAAGCATGCTGACTATCCACCAAGGGAAACTGGTTAAAGACTGTTTTTAAATGTTTTTATTTATTTATTATAGGATAGAGAGAGAGGAATTGAGAGGGGAGGGGCAACAAAGAGGGAGAGAGACAGAGAGACACTTGCAGCCCTGCTCCACTGCTTGTGAAGCTGTCCCCCTGCAGGTGGGGACCAGGGACTTGAACCTGCAACCCTGAGCACTACAATGTGTGTACTAACCAGATGTGCCACTGCCTGCCCACTTGGTTAAAGACTTTTTTTTTTTTTTTTGCCTCCAGGATTATTGCTGGGGCTTGGTGCCAGCACTATGAATCCACTGCTCCTGGTGGCCATTTTCACTTTCATTTTTTTTTTTTTTGGATAGGACAGAGAGAAATTAAGAGGGAGAACTAGAGATGACAAGAGACAGAGAGACACCTGCAGACCTGCTTCACCACTTATAAAGCAACACCCCCCCTGCAGGTGGGGACAGGGGCTTGAACCAGGATCCTTGAGTGGGTCCTTGCACTTTGTACTATGTGCCACTGCCTGGCCCCATAAAGATATTTTGATACATCCCCAAGCACACCCAGGCCAGCTTCCCTGTGTCAGCTCCCTCACCAGAGCCTTTGTGACCTCATCAGCTGACTTGGGATCCAGGCTGCTCTGGGTGTTGTTGAGACCCCAGTCACTGGAGGGTCTCCAGCCCACCTCACCTTCTTTAGGGGAGCACCAAGAAAAGAAATGACTTCTTGACTGTAGAAAATGAGGTGACAGGGGGTCAGGCGGTAGCGCAGCAGATTAAGCGCACGTGGCACGTAAGGATCCCGGTTCGAGCTGCTGGCTCCCCATCTGCAGGGGAGTCGCTTCACAGGCGGTGAAGCAGGTCTGCAGGTGTCTATCTTTCTCTCCCCCTCTCTGTCTTCCCCTCCTCTCTCCATTTCTCTCTGTCCTATCCAAGAACGAATGACAACAACAACAATAATAACCACGACATGGCTACAACAACAAGGGCAACAAAAGGGGGGAAAAATGGCCCCCAGGAGCAGTGGATTCATGGTGCAGGCACTAAGCCCCAACAATAAGTCTGGAGGAAAGAAAGAAAGAAAGAAAGAAAGAAAGAAAGAAAGAAAGAAAGAAAATGAGGTGACAAATGCCAGTCCCCTGCTGAGAAAGGTAGGCAGCCTCGTAGTTCCCTGGCAGAGATGTTGTTTAAATTTTCCCCTGAAAATGAGAGCTGTGTTGGGAGCCACACTGGGACAAGGAGTCTGGTAATTAGCTCTTTACCTGTGTCCCGAGGTTTCTCCACAGTCGCTTGTCAAGGGAACTGGGGAGAGGGTGTACCCCGCTCTGGCCCAAGATGAATTAGAATGTACTCCTTTTTTAAACAAAATGAGAAATCCAGGTGCCCAGGGATTGTATTGTCACCTTAAATTTCCTCAGTGCAGCTTGGTCTGGCTTGGTGCATGACTGATGGCTCATATTCTATGTGTCGGGTACAACAGAGGCTTGCCTCCAGATAACTGGGGCCTTAAATAACAACGGGTTAGGCAAGATAGAAGTGTTATTTCGCTGTCATATAAAAGGGCATAAATAAGGGTCCGGAGCTGGTCCAACAGCACTGCTCTGCAGAATCCTCAGGGTTGCAGCTCACCACCTTAGCTCTCATCTCCATGGTCCAAGACAGAACACTGCCTCCGAGTTCCAGGCAGCAGGCAAGGGGAGAACAAAGGCAAGGGGGTAACATCGCCTTGCTCCTTAAGATCCTGTTTGTTGGGGCCCGACGATGGCACACCTGGTTGAGCACACATGTCACAATGCGCAAGGACCTGGGTTCAAGCCCCTCCCCCCAGTCCCCACCTGCAGGGGGAAAGCTCTGAGAGTGGTGAAGCAGTGTTGGAGGTGTCTCTCTGTCTCCCCCTCTCTGTTACCCTCACCCTCTCAATTTCTGGATGTTTCTACCCAATAAATAAAGATAATAAAAAAAAAATAAAAAGCAGAGAGTCCTGAGTGTTGCTGAGGACTTATTCTGATGCAGTCTCCGCCCCCAGGTTTTTCTATGCCCCGCTAATCCTGGTCCTACACGTCACCCCTGGTTGTCGCCCAATAAAAAGCCCCCTCACCCCTACCCTCGCTCTCTCTGGGCTCTCGGCTCTCCCTCTCTGAGGTCTCGCTCCCTGCTCTCCCCCCCCCCCCCGTGGTCGGCCATTGCTGGCTGGCTCCACGTGGTCTGAACCAAACCTCCCCCCCATCCTATAATAAAGATCTGTGTACCCCTTTGCTCTGGACGTCAGCTCTCTTCTCCGCGGTGCAGCCCGACACCAGACCACCACAACAACACCTGAGACTCCTGCATTAAAAAAAAAAAAGCCTGCTTGTTTGTTTTGATTTAGGATAGACACAGAGAAATTGAGAGGGAAGGGGGAGACAGAGAGAGAGAGAGAGAGAGAGAGAGAGAGAGAGAGAGAGACCTGCAGCCCTGCTTCACCACTCATGAAGCTTCTCTGCAGGTGAAGATTGAGGGTTTGAACCTGGGACCTTGCGCATAGTTATATGTGCAATTTACCAGGTTCATCATTGCCCACCCCTAAGCTCTCCCTCCTTTTTAAGAAGCTACTGGCAGTATTTCTCTAATGACTCATTTCCTGGACATAACTTCGTTAGCCTGGGCTCCTCCCCACCTAAGCAAAAACCTGGGGAGGGAATGGGTTCACTGGAGCTGGAACGAGCTTATCTAGGAGGAATAATCTAGTAAAGAGGGGAAAACTAAATGGAGGAGATGATTGACCCATAGACTGCCAGGCTCCATTGGTCAAGGGTTGCACTACGGTTAATTCCCTTGCACTATCAGTTCTGCACATGTGCAGACAGCGTGGCGGGACTCTGACGCGCATGCGCAGAAGTGCTGCCAGGCTACAGGCGTGAACCTTGAGGCTGCAAAAACATCCAGGACACAACGATGGGCACAAGGCGGAGAGGTGGGGCATAAGTTTGGCCTCATTTACCTGCAAAGGAATCTGGGAAATGTAGCTGAGTTCAGTCAAAATGGCGGTGGGGTGGGGAGCTGGGTATTATGGAAAGGATGTTAGAAGAAAAATGGCAGAGTCTGGGCTACTGTCAATGGTATTTGTTTAGAAATTAAATAGCTGCCATCCTGGGATCTGGAACCCAGCCAAGAACATATAAGAAACTTGACGAGTGACCACTATAGCTGTCAAAGTCCTTGCATTACAACACATCTAAATAGAGTGAACTACACACTCTTAAAAAAAAAAAAATATATATATATATATATATATATATATATATATATATAGAGAGAGAGAGAGAGAGAGAGAGAGAAGTCGAT
Source organism: Erinaceus europaeus (assembly GCF_950295315.1). Taxonomy (NCBI): domain Eukaryota; kingdom Metazoa; phylum Chordata; class Mammalia; order Eulipotyphla; family Erinaceidae; genus Erinaceus; species Erinaceus europaeus. The sequence goes on from NC_080167.1 coordinate 18,166,316, forward strand.
AAGAAAGGAGGAGATAGGGGCTGGGTGATGGTGCACCTGGTTGAGTACATATGTTACAATGCACAAGGACCTGGGTTCAAACCCCCAGTCCCTACCTGCAGAGGGAAAGCTTTGCGAGTGGTGAAGCAGCGCTGCAGGTATCTCTCTGTCTCACTTCCTCTCTATCTCTCCCTTCTCTCTTGATTCCTGACTGTCTCTGTCCAATAAATAAAAACAGTCAAAAAATTTTAAAGGACTTAAAAAAAAGGTAAGGAGGAGATATAGATGGAGAGAGAAAAAGACATATCTGCAGCACTGTTTCACCACTCATGTAGCTGTCTCCCTGCAGCTGGGGACCAGGGGCTTGGGCGTAGGTCCTTATGCATTGGTACATGCCTGCTCTACCGAGTGTGCCGCTGCTTGGCCCTGTACACTCTTACTCTGGACACAGTGCAGACAAGAACAGTGATCTGACTTCTCAGTGCCAATACACAGAAGTAGATGGATTTGAGGCAAGTGCTAAGGGTCTGTCCACAACCTTTTCTCCCAGCCCAGCTGTCTCTTACAGGCTTCCAGAATAACTTCTAGAAATCCATATGCCCCTCTCATATATATATATTTTTTCCCTCTTTTACTTGATAGAAATTGAGAGGGGAGGAAAGTTAGAGAGGAAGAGAGATGGAGAGACACCTGCAGACCTACTTCACCACTTGTGAAGTGTCCCCACTGCAGGTGGGGAGCAGGGGCTTGAATCCAGCGGGGGCCCCAGGACATATTGGTGGGGCCATCTGCCCAGGGAAGTCCGGTTGGCATCATGGTGGCATCTGAAATCTGGTGGCTGAAAAAAGAGTTAACATATAAAGCCAAACAAATTGTTGACTAATCATGAAACTAAAGGCTGGAATAGTACAGATGAAGATTTGGGGTCTCCGCTTTGGAGATAGCTAGTAGGCCTATTTTAATTATATTCCATAGGGCCCATGACTATACTAGTTTTTTCTTGAGCCTGACATCTGATATGCTGGTGGACCCAAGTTATTGTCTGGGGAGATGGTGTCATGGCTGAAAAAGGGCTATAAAGCTGGATCAGGGAAGAGAGTAGCTCCCAAATATGGGAAAGGTGTATAAATATTGTTGACTGTAAACCCCATCGATTTGATCTGATCGGGGCCCATATTCAGCTTAGGAGCCTACATGACCTCTGCATCCCTCTAGGTCTGAGCTCACATTCTGTGGTCATGAGTAGGAACGTTCCATCCTGCCCCGATTTCAGGACTTTTTAGTGGAAGTAACACTGGTATGCAACGTTGCTCTGTGTTTTAGGAGTACAGATGTGAATGCTGACTCTCAGTTCTGAAACCTCACATTGTTGGGGGGATGTCAACAGGTGATCTTTCTGAAAATTTGACTTGATGTGAATGAGGAGACTGAAAGTTACCCATACCCCTGTCCCATGAACTGTACCCATGGACATTTAACTCTCTCAGAATCCAAGGGTTTGCTTTGTCTTGTCTCTCCCTTTGCTTCTTTTCTCTGTGTGTCCTATCTGAGTGAAATCATCCGGTAATTCATCTCTTTCCTTTGGACTGAATCTGCTTAGCATTGCCGCACCCTGCACCCCTCTGCGTCTCCAGTTTCACCCGTGCTGTAGCAAATGGCATGCTCACCTCATTTCTAATAGCTGGTTAGCAGTGCTTTCAGACAGAAACGTGGAAGTGGCACAACCAGGTCGTATGGCAGTTCTGTTTTTAATGTTTTTGAGGAGCCGCCATACTGTTCTCCATAAAAACTGTACCGATTTACATTCCCACCAAGGGTGTTCAGAGATTCCTTTTTCTCTACTTCTTTGCCAACACTTGCTTCTGGTTTTGGTGAGACAGGCCATTTTCTTATATGAGGCACTATCTCGTGGGGTTTCAATTTGTATTTCCCTGATAATTAGTGATGGTGAGTTATTTTTTCTTTTTATTATTTATTTATGTTTGGCACAGTGTTTTTTTTCTTTTTTTCTCCTTCTCCTTCTCCTCCTCCTCCTTTTTTTTTTCTACCAGAGTACTACTCAGCTCTGGCTTATGGTGGTGCAGGCGGTTGGACCTGGGACTTCAGAGCCTCAGGCATGAGAGTCTCTTTGCATAACCATTATGCTGTCTACCCCTGCCCTCAATATTTTTCTTTCTTTCCACCTTTCTTCTTCCTTCCTTCCTCTCTTTCTTTCCCGTCATTATTACCAGTAGTGTTAATCATGGGACTCACTGCTTGCGTGATGAATCCATCACTCCCAGAAGAAGTCTTAAAGAAAGAGAGACAGAAAAGGTAGGGAGAAAGAAAGAGAACACCTACAAGTCCTTGCACATAGTAACCTGTGTGCCCTACCTGTGGGCCACTGAATGATTGCTTTTTTTTTTTTTTCTACCAAGGTTATCACTGAGGCTCACTAGCTCCATTTCCAGTGGCTTTCTTCCTCCTCCTCCTCCTCCTTCTCCTTCTCCTCCTTCTCCTTCTCCTTCTCCTTCTCCTCCTCTTTCTCTTCCTCCTCCTCCTCCTCCTCCTTCTTCTCCTTCTCCTTCTCCTTCTCCTTCTCCTTCTCCTCTTTCTCTTCCTTCTCCTCCTCCTTCTCCTCCTCCTCCTCCTCCTCCTTTTTTTTTTTTTGCCAGAGCACTGATCAGCTCTGGCTCATGGTGGTTGGGGGAGGGGGATTAAACCTGGGACTTCTGAAGCTTCAGGCAGGAGAGCAGATATCTTCGCCCACCCTGTCCAACGCTTGACGTCTCGTCACCCAATCTGGTCCCCTACGCCTACACTGAACTTCTCTGTTCCAGACTCTTGGAAACAGAGTTGGCAGTCAGCTGAGGTCAAGAACAAACACCTCATCACAGACCCCTGCAAGCGTCAACCCGGCTTTGACCTAGCACGTTATGATTGGGCCCTCCTCAATCGCTATCGAACAGGCCATGGCCGGTGCGCCGCTATGTTCCATCGCTGGGGAGCCAGAGACGACCCGAACTGCCCCTGCGGCTCCAGACAGACTATGACCCACATAGTCAACGACTGCTACCTCTCCAGATTCAAAGGAGGTCTCAAAACTTTACATCAGGCTCAACCTGACGCTGTTGACTGGCTACGGAAGAAGGGCAAACGCTAGAAGAAGAAGTCAGGAGAGTCTGTTTGCATAACCATTACGTTTATCTACTCCCGCCCTCTTTTTTCTTTTTACATGCTTGCTGGTTATCTGTATCTCTTCTTGGAAGAAATGTCTGTTCAGATCTCTGGCCTTTACTTGGACTGTTATTATTTTTCTGAATTGTGTTTTTTGAGTTCTTCGTATATGTTGGGTATTAATCCATTGTTAGGTATATGATATGCAAATACCATTTCCTATTCAGTGGAATTCTTTTTGTTGTTGTTTTTTTAATGATTGTTTCTTTTGTTGTGTAAAAGAGACTTTGTTTGCTGCAGTTCCATTTGTTTATTTTTGCTTTTGTTTCTTGTGAGTGTGACTTTACTTTAGATAGTAGTCTTCATTACTGTGGCCACTGAACACTCACTGAATGAATCAGTCATCCAACATTTTAGTTTGAGCTAAAGAGAATTGTTGCCTTCTACTTGATCTTGCTTGTACTGGAGGACAGGGCATCTTGGCACTTACTAAAAACCTGGCTAACTTTTCAGTTGTTATTAATACTTTTTTGCTTCAGTTAAAATATTCATCAGTTTAAGATATGACCTCCCAAATATAAAACATACTCAAAAAAAGGTTTCCTAGGAATTTTAAAAAACATTTATTTATTTATTTATTTTGTCTCCAGGGTTATTTATTGCTGGGCTCATTGCCTGCACTACAAATCCACTGCTTCTGGCAGCCATCTTTTTCCATTGTTGTTGTTGTTACTATTATTGTTGTTGCTGCTGCTGTTGTTGGATAGGACAGAAAGAAATTGAGAGAGGAGGGGGAGACAGGGGGAGAGAAAGACGGACAACTGCAGACCTGCTTCACTGTTTTGACCCCTGCAGGTGGGGAACCAGAGGCTCCAACTGGGATCCCTATGCTGGTCCTTGTGCTTTGCTTCATGTGCGCTTAACCGGGCGCTACTGCCTGGCTCCTTTATTTATTTACTTATTTATTTACTCTTTTTTTAATGAAAGAGATACACAGAGAAAAAGATACGGGGAGAGGGAGACCAGAACATTGCTCAGTTCTGGCTTATGGTGGTGCTGGGGATTGAACTTGGGACCTCAGAGCCTCAGGCATGAAAGTCTTTTGCAGAATGATTACACTGTCTCCCCAGCCTCTTTTAGAAAGCATTCTTCCTCTCAACTCTGACTCTGATCATAATATTGAAAATGTGGATGACAGAGAAAAAAAACAAACTATTAAAACCACCCAGTAAAAGTTTTATTATTTCACTTTCTCCAGATCTTTGTACTATATAATTAACATAGATGCAAACACACACACACACACACACACACACACACACACACCCTCTTACGATGATTATTTTAAAATGAAATATTAAGTGAAGATTTACATTTTGATTTTTTTTCACATTATGTGAGATTTGAACATGACATGCTCCTATATTTTTAGATATTCTTCTAGAATAATTTTTAAAGGAGATGCAGGACTTTCATCCAAGCATATATCTTTTTATTTTTGAACAGTTAAACTGTTGCTGTTTTTGTTGTTGTTGTTATTGCCATGGGTTTGTTGCAATAAATTTCCTTTACCTGATTATTTCTTATAAATGTCTAGGGGTACAGTTCATGGGATAGGGATATGGATATTTTCAAGTCTCCTCGTTCATGTCGTTGAGTTGATTTTCAGGAAGGTCACCTGTTGACACCCCCACCAACAATGTGGAGTTTCAGAAATTGTCTCCTCAGCAATATTGACTGTTAACAATCCGGACAGAGTCAACGGGACATCTCCAAACTAGTGGGCTGTTGGAAAAGTCACTATGCATTTTTTGCATAGAGGATAGTAGAGAAACATGCCGCTGTCTTTTCTGATTCCTCAGTACTTTCTGAATTTACAGCCTTGGGTGGGTTCTTTGGGAGTTCTGACTGGTGTATGCATATGGCAGCGTCATCTCCTTGTGAAAGTATTTATCTGCCCTCTACTTCCAAAAACAGAATGTATAGTAGCCTCCATCAAAAAGGCAAAAAAAAAAAAATTATAATAGAGCACAATAGTTAAAAACAGTAGTCCTCACTTCCCAGTTTATGAAGATGCTTTCATGGGTTGGAAATTCCCCCTCAGCAAACTCCCCCCCACACACACACACACATACACACATTACTCTGGGTGGTGGGTGTTGTGGGGAGGCACTCGGTGTTTGATTGGCCATGTCTGCCAAGGATATGACTGTGGAGAAGTGGTAGGCATGGTGGGAATCGGCAGATATCCTTGACTTTGGTCACTGGATGGTTAGCAACCACTCATAATTGATCATGATCAGCTTTGAGTGAGGCAAATGTCAGTCAGATTGACGTGTAAGGAACCCTCTGGAAATGGCCCTTGGCTTGGCCTGGGGAATACTTCCTTTTCCTGCTACTTTGGTCTTGCAGACCTACTGTGCACACAGCAAGCACCAAGCAGAAAGGAGGAAGAGAACGTAATGTTTCCCAGACATTGATCTCTGCTGTGATCTCATGGTTCTCTCTTCTTCTTCTTCTTCTTCTTCTTCTTCTTCTTCTTCTTCTTCTTCTTCTTCTTCTTCTTCTTCTTCTTCTTCTTCTTCTTCTTCTTCTACTTCTTCTTCTTCTTCTTCTTCTTCTTCTTCTTCTTCTTCTTCTTCTTCTTCTTCTTCTTCTTCTTCTTCTTCTTCTTCTTCTCCTTCTTCTCCTTCTCCTTCTCCTTCTTCTTCTTCTTCTTTTTTGTTGGGGGGGAGCACATCTGGAGTATTCCTGTGCTTGTTTTTCACTTAATATGTCATTTTAAAAAGGGACTTGCTACTGTCACTTAAATTTGTTTACAGTGAAAGCCATCACGGTTACTGTCAGGGAGAGGAAGCCTCCATTGCTTGCCATAAATAGACAGAAGCCTCCAAAATGAAGACAATGAAAGCTGAACAATGGTCTTAGATTCCCACGAGACACCATTGCACGCCAAAGGTGCTCAGACAGGGACTTGCAGTGTCTCGGCGCTCAGGGGTGGCCAGCCAGGTGCGAGCTGGGAACTGAGGCTATCTCTCTTTGGGATACCGACTGCAAGAGACCTAAGAAGGGAGTGAGTCTCCAATCATGGGATTTCACATTCCTGGAAACTCTTTGCTGGATGGTCTTCCCTGTCGATGGAGGAACCTAGGAAATGGCTGGCTGTGTTGATTTTGAATGCTGAGACAGCAGGGGCTGGCGCTGTGGCAAGGGGTCTTCTGTAATAACTTTGGGACCACAAGAGACGTTCCCACCATTTCAGTCTGGTACTGGGGAGTGTGATTCTACTGAGTGACATCCCTAGCCCAATTCTCTACTCTTTCTTCTTCCTCTTCTTCTTCTCCTCCTCCTCCTCCTCCTTCTCCTTCTTCTTAATGAACGAGAGAGAAGGAGAGACAGACAGAGAAGAGAGACACTGCAGCACTGCTCTACCATCCATGAAGCTCCCCCAGTGCCCTCTATGATGCTCTCATGTGGTGCTGGGACTTGAACCCAGGACTTCATCATGGTAGGTGAGGTATGCATCCTACCAGGTGAGCTGTCTCCTTCCTAGAGTGGTTCTCCTGGAGATGGGATTGTTTCATTCAGGCAAGCAATCTCCCTCTGGTTCAGTGGTTAGTGAGAGGCAGCATTTATTTATGGAAGGGAGAGATAGAGGCAGAAAGGGGAGAGAGAGGGGGAGAGAAAGAGACACACAGAGAGAGATAGAGCTCTAGCACTGTTTCACCATTCATGAGGCGTCCCCTCTGCAGGTGGTAACTGGGGGGCTTGAATCCGGACCCTCGTGTGCTCAGCTGAGCTCATCCCCCCGCCCAACCCCAGGCTGGTCTTCAAGCTGCGCCCGTGGCATCTTTTCCGCTGGAGACGTCCTATGTTGCTTGAGCTCCCGTGAGTTCTGAGAAGGGAAGAAATAAAATTGAGTTGGCACCTCATCCAAGTGGCATGTGGTGCGGGCGTGTGCAGTCAGATTATTTTTATTTATGATCTCTGATTCACAATCGTCTCCATGGCGATGGGGGAATCGAAGGCGGAGGCAAGAAGTGAGTTGTTGCCTTATTAAATGACCCAGTGAAAGAAATCAAAGCCCTCACCCACATTAAGGATTAATCTAATGTCATGGCCTTGCCTGGCGGGTCATTACCCAGCCCGCTACAGATGTTGGCATTTCCATGGCCAGAGTGCTCTGAACAGAGTGTGAGGGCTCGGCTGTTTGCATCTGAATGCCCTCCTTAGCGCACATGCAGCCAGATGCTGAGGGGCGGGAGGGCTGCCAGCATCTCATCAGGAGATGCTCTCTGTCACAGAGCATTCTGGAAGATGCCCCTCTCCATGTCAGTTTGTATCTGGATGCAGTAAAAATCATCTAAGTGGGGGAGTCGGGCGGTTGTGCAGCGGGTTAAGCGCAAGTGGTGCAAAGCGAAAGGACCCGCGGAAGAATCCTGGTTCGAGGCCCTGGCTCCCCACCTGCGGGGGTGGGGGGGTCACTTCACAGGCGGTGAAGCAGGTCTACAGGTATCTTTCTCTCTCCCTCTCTGTCTTCCCCTCCACTCTCCATTTCTCTCATCCTATCCAACAACAACGACAACAGTAATAACTACAACAATAAAGCAAGGTCAACAAAAGGGAAAATAAATGAATAAATATTTTTTAAAAAGCATCTAAGTATAAAATATACTGTAAGATAGTTTTTATATCTTACAGATCTTATAATATTGTAAGCTCTGTAAAAAAGTAAGAAATATAGCCGTTGGGCCAGGTGGTGGTGCAACTGGTCAAGTCCACAATTTACCATGTGGGAGGTCCTGGTCCCCACCTGTAGGGGGAAACTTCCTGGGCAGTGGAGCAGCCTGCAGGTGTCTCTCTCTCTGTGCCTCCCTTTCATTCCCTCTCCCCCCCTAATTCTCACTGTCTCTATCATAACTATAGAAAAGCCACTAAGGGTGGTGGATTTATCCTGTAGACCCCAAGCTCCAGCAAAGGAAGAAAGAAGAAAAATAGGAAAAAGAAAGAGAGAGAGAAAGAAAGAAAGGAATGCGATTATAGGGGGCCAGGTGGTGATGTACCTGGTTGAGCATACATGCTACAATGCGCAAGGATCCAGGGTTCAAGCCCCGAGTCCCCACCTGCAGGGGGAAAGTTTTAGGAGTGGTGAAGCAGAGCTGCAAATGTCTCTCTGTTTCTCTCCTTCTCTACCTTCCCTTTCCTCTTGATTTCTGGCTGTCTCTATCCAGTGAATAAAGATAATAAAAAATTAAACAAAAGAGACAGTTATAGCAGTCAGGGAGGTGGCTTAGTGGTAAAGCGTAGTACTTGCATATGTGAGGTCCAGAGTTCAAACCTCAGCACCATATATGCCAGAGTGATGCTCAGATTCCCCTTCTCTCTCATTAAATAAATGGATATTTGAAAAAAGAAAAAAGAAATACCACCCAGCAAGGAATACCTCTGTACCTACCAGGAGGCAAAAGGATGTCACTGGTAGCATGACAATTCAGTCATCTCTGCTTACCAACAGGCACCTGTTCCAAGACCCCCAGTGACTGCCTACAGTTGGGCTTGGCTCAGTGTCCCCCCTGTCCTCTCCCACACGTGCAGGCCTATGACAAAGTTTGAGGATGAAGTGGGCACATAAGGGATTAACACTCATGACCAGCAGTCAACCAGAACAATTATCCCAGTCCTCTGTAACAAATGTTATGTAAATGTGGCCTTTCTCTCTATAGAAATCTTATTGTATAGGAATTTTTGGACTACAGTTGACAGTGGGTAACTGAAAGCTCAGAAAGTGAAATTAAGGACACAGAGGCACCTCTGTATTTCCCCAGACAGCCCAAACTTCCTCTTGTTGTCTCTGAGGTATCCTTAATAACATCCCTTTCCACCTCAGTACTGTGTTCCGATTTGGGTGACATATTGTGTGTCTATTTTGTGTTCCCTCCCTGCCCCTCCCTCATCTCTTCCCCTCTTTTCTCAGAAAGACCCTCTCCCCCATGTTTTTTTAAAATCATCTTTTGCTGTTCTGAGTCTTTATCTTAAGGTGATGCATTATCTTACTGTGTCTTTCTTCTTTAAAAATTTTTTTAATCTTTATTTATTTATTGGATAGAGACAGCCAGAAATTGAGAGGATGAGGGAAGCTAGAGAGGGAGAGAGACAGAGAGACACCTGCAGACCTGCTTCACCACTCACAAAGCTTTCCCCCTGCAGGTGGGGACCAGGGGTTCATACCTGGGTCCTTGTGCACTGTAGCATGTGCGCTCAACTAGGTGCGCCACCACCCAGCCTCTTACTGTGTCTTTCTTAGAGAAACTGCAGGAGTGAGATTGCACTCTGAACGGTCTCACGTGTCTTTGAAGGCTACATTTGCAGAATCATCAACGGGGCCACATGTAGGAGGAGGCCACTCGTTTCTACAGCTGTGTACTCTTCTGTGGTGGCACTATGTCACAAGTGATCCATTTTTCTGCCAACAGAGTTTGGGTTATTTCCTGCTGCTTGTGCCAATGAGCAAGGCTGATCAGAACGTGTGTGTGTGTGTGTGTGTGTGTGTGTGTGTCCTGGAACGTGTGTGTGTGTGTGTGTGTGGAATTCTCCACACTTCATATCTGAAATTGGTGGGTCATCTGTTAGTAGTTGACGTCAAACTATTTTCCAAAGTGGTTGCACAGGGACCGGGTGGTGGCGCACCTGGCTGAGCGCACATTACAATGCACAAGGACCTGGGTTCGATCCCCTGGTCACCATCTACAGGGGGGAAAGCTTTGCAAGTGGTGAAGGACTGCAGGTGTCTCTCTGTGTCTCTCCCTCTCTACCTCCCCCTTCTCTCTCCACTTCTAACTTTCTCTATCCAATAAATAAAGATAATAAAAATTTAAAAAAACCAAAGTGATTGTGTGAGAGGGAGAGGGAGTGGGAGAGAGAGAGAGGGAGAGGGAGAGGGAAAAGGGAGAGAGAGAGGGAGAGAGAGGGAGAAGGAGGGAGAGGTATGGGTGGGGGAGACAGAGGAATGGAAAGTGTCATTGAGCCTTTGTAGAGGGAGAAGAGAAATGGCTTATTTTTATCATTGGGGCTTGAGAGAGAAGGAGAGTTAGAGGAATGGGGTGTGTGCCATTGGCCTTGGTGCTGATGCATTTGCTCTGGTTATTTTGAATTCTTGCCAACACTTGTTGCCAGACTGTGTAACTTTGACCAGTTCATTGGATGGGTTCAAAATGGCATCTTTTCTGTACATTTAGGGCTCAGTGCTCTCTCCCACCAAGAAGCTTTCAGAACACCAGTGGGGCGACCTACAATTGAAGCCAGTTCTGATTCTACCAGGAGAGTGTCAGACCCTGTGAGGTAAAGGCTCAGTCGCACAGGACTGTCCCCACTTCAGATGCCAGTCCCTAGTGGAGCTTGTCACCTGAGCTCTCTAGACACTGTGGTTCCTGCAACCCCCCACCCCCAGCCCTTAGGTGTGATCATTGGCTGCGTGACAGAACTCAGGGAAGCTGTCCTTTCATTGTTACTTTATGTGTTTCCTATGAAGGGAAGTAGGGCAAGAACAGGCGGGTGAGAGAGAGGTATAGAGCAGGCCCGTAGGGAAGATGCGGAGCTCCGGCCCCTGCCAGGCAGCTCCTGCCAGCACCATGTGTGCCAACCACCAGTTCGCAGCACCCTCCTTTTGAGGAGGGGTTGTGACAGCTTCATTATCTAGGCAAGGCTGATCCAACCCTTGGCCACAGGTAGTTCCTTTTCCCTCCAACCTCCTCTTCTCCTTGTGGGGAGGGAGGTGGGCTGAAACTTCTCTCTATTCACAGTGTGGTTCCCCAGGCAACCATCCAGTCTGCCCCCCCCATCTTAAAGACCACTTCACATCACCACTGAGCGCTGCCTCTTAGAACTTACAATTTCTTTGCTTTCCTTTTTTTTTTCTTCTTCTTGGTTTTGTTTGATAGGACAGACAGAAACTGAGAGGGGTGGGTGAGATAGAGAGGGAGAGAGAAAAAGAGACACCTGCTTCACTGCTTCTGAAGTGTCCCCCCTACAGGTGGGGAGTGGGGGCTTAAATCCGGGTCCTTGCACATGGCAGTATGTGCGCTCAGCCAGGCCTGTGCCCCCACCTGGTCCCCTGATTGACTGTGATTTGACTGCAGAGTCTGCTTCTATGGGATGTTTGGATAAGAGATAAAGGAAAGCAGAGCAAGTCCCTGCTCTGGGATCTGTTCTGGCCTTGCTGGGGTCAGATGAACCCTGGCTGGTGCAGCACCTTCCAGCTGTCCTGGGCAGACGGTGGGCCTGACCACGGGGGCCAGGATGGCGCAGAGTCATTGTGGACATTTGGCTAATGAGGGCAGAGCTATCAGGTGAAATGAACTGTCCATCCAGACACTGCTGTAAAGAGCATCAGAGCGAGTCTCTGCCGGATCTGATCTAAGCAATCTCTAGGCTGTTGAGGTTCAGTCAAGGCTGAGCGACTACCTGGCTCGGAGCTGGGAGTCAGATGTCTCTTCTGAGGGGCTGGAGTGGGGTGAAGGGGTAGGGCTGACCTTGAGAGAGTGTTTGTATGGGTGTGATTCCCTCCCTCACGCCTTTGGGGGCTGCTCATCTGCTTAGCAATGCCCGATTTTGTCCTTGGCCTTGACCTGAATCTGGCTGGCTCTGTCAGTCAAATTAACAAAAGTGCTATCAGCCAGCAGGGCAATTGGTTATTGGTTAGGTCCCGTGGGAGCTAGGGCTGCTTATGGCCTTCCAAAAGGCATGTGTGATGTTTTGTTCTGGAGAGGTGATGTGGTGAGGGTTGACCTGGCCAGAGACGTCAGGAATGTGTTGTGAAGACCTTTTTTGCTGCTTGTGAAGTGTGCCCCCTGCAGGTGGGGAGCGGGGGCTCAAGCCTGGGTCCTTGCACATAGTGCTATGTGTGCTTAACTGGGTGTGCCACCGCCCAGCCCCCTAATACGGTGGTTTTAGAAGAAAATTGGACTAGTGGATACCCTTTAGAGACAGTTTCTACATAGAAATAGAGGTTTTGGGTTTTTTTTTCTTGTTTTTTATTTATTTATTTATTTTTTTACCAGAGCATTTATCAGCTCTGGCTTATGGGGATGTAGGGGATTGAATATGGGACTTTGGAGCCTCAGCCATGAGAGTCTCTTTGCAAAACCAGTACGTTATTACCCCTGCCCAATTTTGGGCATCTTTAGCAAAACTGGCTCTGTTTGCTTCTGGCCAACATTTCCAGAGGAATCCTCTCACCCTCTCCAGCCCCCACCCCTTCCACACTGCCTCCTGCCACATGTCTCCCAATGGGCTCTGAGTTTGTAGTCCCTGCTTTTCTGAAGGGTCTGGAACACAAGGGTTGAGAAAGGTCCCGTTTCCGGCCTTTTGTTCAGTAGAACAGTCATGCCTATTTGCACAGTTGCATCAAATTGCTTTCACATCTTGGTAGTGGTGTTGAGTGGTGGCAGCAGAGACCACCGGGTAGTAAATGTTGACTTTCTAGACCTTCCAGAGCTTGCTGACCCTATTCTAGAGAATTAAGAAATCCAGGTTTTTGTAGGAATGTTTCTTAAAAAAAATAAGGACAATGAATTTGTATGGGCTCTTAATTTCAAGAAACTCATTGCCAATCAAAAACAGCTTTCTGTATTCTAATTAAAAAGTGAATGTCTATCATTAATTAAAAAAAAAGCCCAGAGGAATATCTTATTTAACTAAGTCTTTGTAGAGGGTATTTAGGCTTTAGATTTATCTAAAGTGTTTAGGGCAGCCAGAGACCCCTCACCCCACTTGAGCAATGAGCTTCTGTTTTGGGGGTGGGGAGGGATGAATGGGGCAGTGTAGACACTGCTATCACTCTTGTGAAATGTCTTCTTTCTTCCTTCCTTTCTTTCTTTCTTCCTTGCTTTTGCCAGCAGGGTTGTCACTGGGGTTTGGTGTTGGTACTGTGAATCCACCAATCCTTGGGGGGGGGGGGGCATCTTTTTTTTTTTTTTCATTTCTTTCTACCTACCTTATTTGATAGGACAGAGAGAGAAACAGAGAGGATGGGGAGGGAGAGAGAGAAAGAGAGAAAGAAACCTGCAGGCCTGCTTCACAAGTCCTGAAGCTCCCCTTCTGTAGATGGGGAGCAGGGGTCCTTCCTCACGGTAATGTGTGTGCTTAGCCTGCTGCACCACTGCCCGGTCCCCTTCCATTTTGCTGTTTAGGGCGAGATACCCCAAACTGATTCTTCCCCACCCAGAGAAACACAGGCGAGAAGGAAGTTGGTGGCAGAAAGGAAGTGTGGTTACTCAGGCATGAACTCCCATCTCTTACAGCCCTGAATTAGAGATTGGGCTGACTGAGTCGTCTTCTTCTTTCCTCTTCTTTCTTCTCCCTTCTTGTGTTTTAAATTGTCTTCAGGATTCCCACTGGGGCTCAGTGCCAGCACATGAATCAACCACTCCCAGTAGCCATTTTTCCTTTTTTTCTTTCCTTTTTGATAAGACAAAGAGAAATTGATAGAGGAGGGGGAGATAGAAAAGGAGAGAGAAAGACACCTGCAGACCTGCTTTGCCGCTCATGGAGTGTTCCCCCCCCTCCCGCAGGTGGGGAGTGGGGGCTCGAACCCGTGCCCTTTTGCATGGTAACCTGTGTGCTTACCCAGGTGCTTGGCCTTTTGAGCTGTATCAGCAACTCCACTTAGGTTCCCTCTGGGCTGTGTGGCTGTGTGCAGACAAGGGTTCACCTGACAAACCTAAGTCTGCGATCCTTAGAAAGGTCTGATCCCAGGGGGCCAGGCGGTAGCACTGTGGGTTAAGTGCCCATGGTGGGAAGCGCAAGGACTGGTGTAAGGATCCCTGTTAGAGCCCCTGATTCCCCACCTGCAGGGGAGGGTTGCTTCACAAGCAGTGAAGTAGGTCTGCGGGTGTCTTATCTTTCTCTCCCCTCTCTGTCTTCCCCTCCTCTCTTGATTTCTCTCTGTGCTATCCAACAACAATAGCAATAACAACAACAACGATAAACAACAAGGGCAACAAAAAGGGAAAAAGTAGCCTCCAGGAGTAGTGGATTTGCAGTGCAGGTACTGAGCCCCAGCAATAACCCTGGAGGCAAGAAAAAAAAGGTCTGATCCCAAGCTTGGCTCTCAACTATTGTCTGGGAACCTGGCACTGGAACTGTTCCCTGGATCCCAAGTGGTGCTCTCTGTACCTGGGCTGCACTGCACCTCAGCACTGATGGGACAAGCTTGCAGTACTTTGGAGAGTGGGGATGTGGGCCCCTGCCCAGAGGGGGTGCTGATGGGAAAACCCTGGGGCACTGAGTTACTAATGGGCCACCAGAGAAGAACACCACTCAGACAGACAGACAGGCACAGATGGACAGACTTGTTTTTGTTGGTAGGGGTTCACGACAGTATCAGGAAGCCTATGAGTGTCTTTTCCCCTTGTGGGTCCTCGAGCCTAATAAACTTAGCCATAACTAGAAACTATAAACCATACTATAAACTAAGTCCAGTAGATATGTTGGAGGGGATTGGGAGGGAAGGTCTCCCCCAAGCTTCATTCTGAGGGTCTTAGACTCTCTTTGGAAGACTCAGAAAAGAGGCAGTCAGCAGCCATGTTTCAGGTAGTTGAGCTTTTATTGAGAGAGTATGGGTGGAAAAAGCAGAAGAAAGGACATGCCCTAGAGGCATATGGAAGAGGAGAGAGAGAAAGAGTGATACAGAGGGAAAGAGATCCTGAGCCTTTTGGTCTTCCAACCTTTATAGTCCTCTCTGGTGAGCAGGGACCCAGGGGCTACAGTCTTGGTCTTCAGATACTCAGGTCTGCATCCATCTGCATTTTATGGCCTTTGCAATCAGGTGTGTGTGGGGGGAGTGTTGGTGGAGGAGGTGCCTCTGGCTGCTTTTGGCCATTTCTTCTGGGTGCATGGAGGGTGCAGGAGGAGGGGTTAGAGGTTGACCCCTAACAAATTCTTTTGGAGAAAGTGTTGCAGTTTTCCACGCCCCTGCCCTCCACAACAGACAGATTCATTGTAAACTCAGTTCCAACAGTAAAAAAGGATTCACTATACATGTCTGCCTATCTACTAATCTAATCTTTATCTATCTATCTGTCTATCTATCTTACTGATAATGACAAAGGCACATTTGTATATAACTAGATGGTGACACACAATACCTACAAGATGCCAGGCACTGTTCTAGCCTCTCTATGTGGGTTAAATAATTTAACCCCTGAGGGTCCTGTTTATACATGAAAAGACTTCACAAAGAGAGGTTAAGTCACCTTCCCTTCAGAACCAAGCTCAGAAGTGCCAGAGGGGGAGCAAACCTCCAAATTTGAATGACCCCCCCAAATACAGGGTTCCCCTCTCCTGAGCAGTGGCAGAGGCCAGTCTCTTCTTAGAAACAAACTCTTAATTTTTTTTTTTCTGTCTGTGGAGAAGGCATCCAATGAAGATGAACTGGGGTCATAGGTCACATCAAGATCTCAGTGGCTTAGAATAGCTATAGTTCCTCTTCTGCAGATATATCCTAAGGAACCAAACACACTCATCCAAAAAGGTCTGTGTATACACAATTTGTAATAGCCAAAACCTGGAAGCAACCCAGGTGTCCAACAACAGATGAGTGGCTGAGCAAGTTGTGGTCTAGATACACAATAGAATACTACTCAGCTATTAAAATTGGTGAGTTCACTTCATATTGGATGGAGGTTGAAAGAATGAAGTTAAGTGAGATAAGCCAGAAGGAGAAGGATGAGTATGGGATGATCTCACTCATAGACAGAAGTTGAGAAATAAGAACAGAAGGGAAAACACAAAGCAGAACTTGGACTGGGTTAAGCGTATTGCACCAAATAAAGGACTGTAAGGGGGTGGCAAGGGGTGTGGGGGGTTCAGGTCCTGGTGCATGATGGTGGAGGAGCAACTAGATGGGGTGGGGTGGGAGGTGAATGTTTTGCAGAAAACTAAGAAATGTTACATATGTACCAACAACTGTATTTACTGTTGTCTGTAAACCATTAATCCCCTCAGTTAAAACGAACAAACAAACAAACAAAAAGCAGTGTGTGCATCTCTGGTTCAGTCCATGTGGCCATCCCAGGCCGGAAAGGGGCTGTGTGTGTGGGGAGGGTCCTCACTCGGTGGGCCTGTGTGTGTGGTGTATGTGTGTGTGGTGCATGTGTATGTGGGGTGTGTGTATGTGCTGTGTGTATGTGTGGTGTGTGGTGTGTATGTGTGTGTGTGTGTATGTGTGGTGTATGTGTATGTGGTGTGTGGTGTATGTGTAGTTGTGTGTGTTTATGTGGTGTGTGTGTATGTCCTGTGTATGTGGGGTATGTGTATGTGCTCTGTGTGTGTTGTGTGTATGTGTGTGGTGTATGTGTATGTGGTGTGTGTGGTGTATGTGGGCTGTGTGCATGTGTATGTGTTGTATGTGTGTGTCTGGTGTGTGTGTCTGGTGTGTGTGTTGTATGTGTATGTGGTGAGTCTGGTGTGTGTGTTGTCTGTGTATTTGGTGTGGGTGTGAGTGCGCGTAGCCCATTGGCCAGAAGGGCCCAGGCCCCGCCCACCCCGAGTGCGGAAGTGAAGCCTCCCAGCTTCTAGCTCAGGGGCAGAATCTCCCCAAGTCCGGAGTTTGGGGGTTTGGGGGCGGGGTGGGGGGGACTACTGGGGGAAGGAAGAGAGCTGGGGGGTGGGGTGAAGGTGGGAGGGAGCTGCTTATTAGCAAAGGCAGAAGTGAGAAAACGGGGCTCGGCAGCGAAGTCCTTTCAGAGAGCAGGAAAGTGATTTCCATGACAACAATTCAATTAGAGAGCTACACGAAGTTCTCCTCCCAGGGAACACGGGGGAATCAGCGCCACAATGAACCGGGTGTGTTGGCCTTGGGGGTGGAGGTGGGGAGAGAAAGCGCCCCAGCGAGACGGAGACGCCCCAGCAGCGCGGGGATGCGGACAGGCCCCCTCCTCACTGCGGGGTTCACCCCCCTCGCGGGAGAACCCTGCATGGGGGGGGTGGGAGGTCGGGGCCTGGGGGGTGCAGGAGGCCCTTGGTTTGGCTTTAGAGGCGGGGCTCCCAGGGATTCGCGCTCGCCGCTAGGGTGGCAGGAAAGATGTTGACATGTCTCCCTGCAGAACTTAAAATTCAGACTTGGGGGTGAAGGAAGGAGGCAGAGAAACGAGGCTTCAAGATCACACACTCCTCGCTTGGAATATGTTCCTCCTTTTCTTTCTGTGTTTAAATTTCAGTTCCTCAGAGTCTTTATTTTTCTCCCGCTCGCCTCTTCTTTTGCAACGCCTGTGTAAATTGGCACCACTTCTGGGCTGACCTTTTCATTCTGTGAACTTCAGATAGATTGGTGGGTAGCTAGACCATAGCACCACGCCTCCCTCCAGGTGTCACGGGTGCCTGTCAGGGTTAGAACCCAGGCTGTGCACACGACAGACACAGTGCACCACTAGGTGGGGCACCCTTCCACCAGCCTTAATTCTTTTTCTTAAAAATTTAAAAAATTATTTATTGGCTAGACAGAAGTTAAGAGAGGAGGGGGGAATCAAAGGGGAGAGAGACCGAGATAGCTGCATCCCTGCTTCGCCACTTGCAAAGCTTTCTCCCTGCAGGTGGGGACTAGGGGCTTGAACCTGGGTCCTTGTGCATTATAATGTGTGCACTCAAGCAGGTGCATCACCACCCGGCCCTGCCTTAATTCTGTTTTTTTTTTTTCTTAGTGATTTACAAAGTATCAGGGCCACAATTCCCCACAGTTCCCACCACCAGAGTTCTGTCTCCATTCCCTCCACTGGAAACTGCAGTGGTCCTCCCAAGGTCACAGATAAGGGTTGACTATTATTTCTATAACTACCTATCTGTATCTATATATTTTTGCCCATTTTTCTAAGGTCCTGCCTTTTCTTTTAAGTATCACCTATACTTACTACCACTTCTGCCTTTTCTTTTAAGTATCACCTATACTTACTACCACTTCTGAATATCTTTTTTTTTTATTTTCTTCTCTCTCTGAGTCCTGGTGGAATTGGGGTTCAAAGCCCTCTGGTCATCTTCCCCTAATATTTCTCTCCCTTTGGGAGTATGGACCAAAATTCTTTATGGGGTGCAGTGGGTGGAAGATCTGGCTTCTCTAATTGCTACTCTGCTGCACATGGGCATTAGCAGGTTGATCCATACCCCCCAGCCTGCTTCTATCTTTCCTTATTGGGGTAGGGCTCTGGATAGGTGAGGTTCCAGGACACTGATGAGGTTCTCTTCCCATGGAGTTTAGGATGGAATACTAGTAGCATCTGCAACGCGGTGGCTGAAAGGCAGTAAGATACAAAGCAGGACAAAATGTTTAATAAACAGGAACCAAAAAGTCACGGCAATCAAAATCGGTATTTGTTTCAACCCATTGAATATGGATCATCTATTCCGGAAAGATATTTCTGACTCATGAATATTAAGTGAGGACACTGGATTTAGTCGGGCTTGTCTTCTGTTCTGTGATGTGTCAGCTCAGGCTGGGGCGTTGCTGGCAGGTGCTGGGTCATCCTTGAAGCAGAGACGGGAGTGAGAGGGAAAGCAGGGAGGTGTCACCAATCAATACTGGTTCATTTTCTTCTGAGTGGATGTGCATGTCCGCGGTTCAAAGTTCAACAGGGAAATGTTGACAGTTGGGTCTCCCTTCCTCTCCCTCAGGCTTCCCTCTCTCTTTTCCTGATGGCAGCATGTCATCAAATGCTGTGTGTAATCTTCCTGAGATTCTCCTCTGCCCCGTGAGCAAACAGGGCAACTACTGGCTCATTCACTCACACCACAGTTATCTAGTGAGCATGCTCTGTGTGCGGGGCACAGCTGTAGGCGTTGGTTAAAGCAGCAAGACATAGGTCTTGCGCTATGGGGCTGATGCTTGCTTGACCTTGGAGCCCCACCACCCACCCCTTTTCTCATAGCTCTCACAGTGTTTGACTATTTATTTATTGATTTTAATTTTTGTTGTTGTTGGAGTCACTCTGGGCTGATGTCTTCTAACAGACAGACAGACAGACAGAGGGATAAAAGGATGGGGTGTATGTGTGTGTGTGTGGGGGCACCACGGCACTGACTCTTCCCTCAGTGCAGTGTGAGCTGGGTTCGCACCTGGGTCATGCGCATGGCAAAGCAGGGGCACTGTCCACGGGAGCTCTTTGTAGACTCCTCTCATAGTGCTCTGTGCTTTTTAAAACCCTTAGCCCGTGGGTTATGGATCGACCTGTCAATGCCTATGTCCAGCAGAGAAGCAATGACAGAAGCCAGAACTACCACCTTCTGCACCCCCAAAAGAATTTTGGTTCATACTTCTAGCAGGGGAAGAGATGATGGGGTGTGTGTATGGGGGGGGAGGAGATGATTAGATGGCTTTGAACTCCAACCCCATCAGGACTCAGAGAGAGAACAGGACAAAAGGAAGGACATTCAGAAATAGTAATAGGTGTAGGTGTGACTTAGAAAGGAAGGGAAGAGCATGGAAAAATATATATGAATATAGATAGTTATAGAATAATACCTGTGAGGTTGGGAGATCTACTTTATTTTCCAGTGGAGGGAACTGGGATATGGAACTCTCTGATGGTGGGAATAGTGCTGAATTATACCCTTGTTATCTTCTAATTTTTAAGTCAATATTCAGCCACTATAAAATAAAAATAAAAATAAAGAGGGCGGCCAGGCAGTAGTGTAGCAGCTCCCCACCTGCGGGGGAGGGGGGGTGCTTCACAGGTGGTGAAGCAGGTCTGCAGGTGTCTGTGTTTCTGTCCTCCTCTCTGTCTTCCCCTCCTCTCTCGATTTCTCTCTGTTCTATCCAACAACAACAGCAGTGACAACAACAAAGATAAACAACAAGGGCAATAAAAAAGAAAAAAAATAGCCTTCAGGAGCAGTGGATTTGTAGTGCAGGCACCGAGCCCCAGCGATAACCCTGGAAACAATAAATAAATAAATAAAATATCAAAATAAGAAACAAAACCCCTTATCTTGGTGTTGGAGGACAGTTGCTTTTCCATGCACAGTCCCCAGGTTCGGGCCCCTGGCACCATTATCACAATCTTTCTTTCTTTCTTTCTTTTTTAAATATTTATTTATTTATTCCCTTTTGTTTCCCTTGCTTTCTTATTGTTGTAGTTATTATTGTTGTTGTTATTGATGTTGTTGTTGGTTAGGACAGAGAGAAATGGAGAGAGGAGGGGAAGACAGAGAGGAGGAGTGCTGGCACTTATGCGAGGTGATTCCCAGCAAGGAAGGCAAGTGACCAGTTCTCCCTCGCTTGTTCAAGAGACGCTGTGACATAGGCAAGAGACACCGGGGAGATTTGGAATACTCTTGTTTATTGGCAGATAGACACGGGTTTAAATAGAGAACCAAACAAATAACATTTTTCAAATATGTCAGAAATTACAGGTTTCTTAAAGGTCAGCTTGCCCCTATGGTAGGGGCTGGTATGACAGGAATTGATGTGATACATAAAGGTCAAGACAATTATTCTCCATGATGCAAGCAGCTTAATTATACAAAGGTATCTGAGAGAAACATAGGGGCTAAACCAGTAGGGTAAGACAGAAGATAAGGCTTGATGGATATCAAAGGCCATAGAGTTTGGAATTTCTCTTGTCTGGGGTTTGAGGTGTATGATGGAGTACGTGATAAGGTGTGTTCTCTGTGATGAGAAGGTGAGGTGAACTTTGAATAAATGAACCTTAAAGCAGGCAGCCATGTGGCCTGCAGTTAGTGGGGAGAGGCAGTGAGTTCTCTGTGGGCTTGAGAGTCTGAAAAGGGAGAACTGAGTCTGAGAGACTGTTTTCCCCTTTGCTCATGGTGAGAGAGGCTAACAAGGGGGTGTCTTTCCCAGACCTCCATCCAAGGATGCGGGGAGTTTTCCCTAAGCTCTATCAAGCTTACACATAGCCCTACAGGGAGAGAAAGATAGATACCTGCATACCTGCTTCACTGCCTGTGAAGAGACTCCCCTGCAGGTGGAAAGCCGGGGGCTCGAACCTTACACGGGTTCTTGTGCTTTGTGCCACCCAACAATCTGTCTTTCTACCTATCTGCCATGGATCAGAAAAAGTGAGCCTGGTGTGGTGAAGCTCTGGTGAGAACAAAACAACAACCACCCCGACCATCACACCTTAACCTTGTAGCTGAGAGTCTTCCATACAGTTTGTGGCCAGCTGCCTGCTTCTGCTTAATGATGGTGTTGCATTTCATTGTGCGACTGTATCATCATTTACTTAATCAGTACTTGGTTGATGAGACATTTGGGTGACTTCTGTTGTTGTCTGTCACTGTTACAAGCAGTGCTGCCAGGTCCTGGCATAGTGGTCTGCTTTTTTTTTTTTTTTTAAATAAACGTGGGAGTAGTTCTGGCAGTTTTTAAATTTTTTTGACTGGCATGGCTAAACTGTACAGAGTTCAGGCATGGCTACATCCAGGTACACAGACAGGGTCATTTGGAACTGATTTCTCAGTACTGCCTTCCTTATGTTGGCTTTATTCTCAGAAATAATCCTTATTCATTGTGCATATGATAGGATTAATTGCATATTTAAACCAGTTTCTCAGAGATACAACGGGGAAGAAAGCACACCTGCCTCGCATGATTCTGATGATCCCAAAAGGTTCTACCCTCAACAGGCAAAAGTTGAAATTAGATCATGTGGCGCTTCCGGCCCCACAATAGTTAACAAGTCTCAGGGCTGAATATCACTGGACCAGCTTGTGTCACGTGACAACACCTGATCCAATCATCTTCTCTGGGGGGAGGTTGGGACAAGCTGATTGGCCAGCCTGAGCCCTTGGAACTAGGCGTGATGAGGCTACTGTATCAGAAGGTCCTTAGAGCCTTAGGGGAGCAAGTGGTGAAGCAGGTAGGTCTGCAGGTGTCTATCTTTCTCTCCCCCTCTCCGTCTTCCCCTCCTCTCTCCATTTCTCTCTGTCCTATTCAACAATGACGATATCAATAACAACAATAATAACTACAACAATAAAACAACAAGGGCAACAAAAGGGAATAAATAAATAAATATTAAAAAAGAAACTTAAAAAAAATCCAGAAAGGCTCTGTGATCCTAGGAAAGGTTGGGACAAAGGCGCAGGGCACAGGGGACCACAGAGAGAGGGAGTGGGAATCTGATATTCCCAGCTACTGATGCTCCCTTTTACTGAGTCCATCTCGGGCCAGGTATTTCAGTGCATCAATTAGCTTTATTCTCACACTAACTTTCTAAAGCAGGCATTCCTGTGATCCTCATTTGAGGATGAGAAGAGAGAGGTACAGAGAGGTGGATTCACTTGCTCAAGGTCACATAGTCAGCTAAGGGCAGAACCAGCATCTGCACCCAGGCAGGACGACTGTGGAACCCACATTCTGCTCCAACAGCCTGTTCTCTGTGCCAGTGTGTCTGTTAGGAGGAACCTGGACCAGCTTAGCCCTGTGGTGGCTCCAGACACACCAGGAATCTAAGTGGCCACTGGGAACTGCCATTTCTTAGGTCTGTTCCTCAGTTTCACACTTACAGAAATGGGATCTCCCCAGGCTGAGTGTTCTTAAGAGAATCAAATGAAGGGAGACTTCTGGAGGTGTGGCTATAGAATAGCAGCAGCTAGCTGCATTTTGCTCTCTCCAGACAACTAGAAAAAGCAAGGAAAATCACCTGGAAACTCAACAGAATACGACTAGAAACTCACCAAGCCACAGGTTAAGTAAAGACCCATGTGGCTTGTGGACAGAAAAAGGGAGAGGGAGAAATTCTCGGGACTAAAAACTGGTGCTTAGAGACAGTGATCTCCAAATTGGGAGATTGGCAGCTGAGCCATACCATTTCCAGATCTAAGTTTAAGCAACAAAGAACTGTTAAAAAAAAAAATCTAAAAAATCCACCATAGTACAACGGTGACTTTTTGAGTTTCCAATGCTGTTGCCCCATAGAGGCTGGAACAGCAGCAGGAAGACCCTATATTTACATCAAGGACACTGACCTAGCCTGGTGATTCAGGACACACACCCCACATCCCCGTCAAGATACAGAAAGAGGGAAATCAAACTCCTTAGCCATAGTGCCTCCTGCTGGCATAACAACAAAAGGACACTAAATGTCAAAACTGAGAAATACACAGACAATAATGATAGAAAACCCCGAATGAGGGAGTCGGGTGGTAGCCCAGCGGGTAAAGCGCACATGCAGCAAAGCGCAAGGACCAACGTAAGGATCCTGGTTCGAGCCCCGGTCTCCCTACCTGCAGGGGAATCCCTTCACAAGGGGTGAAGCAGGTCTGCAGGTGTCTATCTTTCTCTCCCCCTCTCTGTCTTTCCCTTCACTTTTCATTTCTCTCTGTCCTATCCAACAACAACGACATCAATAATAACTACAACAATAAAACAACAAGGACAACAAAAGGGAATAAATAATAAAAATAAATATTAAAAAAAGAAAACCCTGAATGACCAAACAGACACAGAACTAGAAAAATATGACAGAGATAGAGTTCAGAAAACTCATTAAAAAACCACTTCAAAAAAACAAGGGCAAAAACAAAGGGAAAATGAATAAATATTAAAAAGTAAAAAAATCACTTCAAGAAACTAAATAATCAAGAACTCAGTGATCATTTTACGAAAGAATTAAAAAATACAGGAAAAACAAAACAAAACAAAACAAAACAGCTCCAAACAGAACTGAAGGCCCTAAAGGACACTTAGAATGCAGTTCAGGTTGAGGTAAGAGACCTCAGAAGGGGAGTCGGGCTGTAGTGCAGCGGGTTAAGCGCAGGTGGCGCAAAGCACAAGGACCGGCATAAGGATCCCGGTTCGAACCCCGGCTCCCCACCTGCAGAGGGGAGTCGCTTCACAGGCGGTGAAGCAGGTCTGCAGGTGTCTGTCTTTCTCTCCCCCTCTCTGTCTTCCCCTCCTCTCTCCATTTCTCTCTGTCCTATCCAACAACGACAACAACAATAATAACTACAACAATAAAACAACAAGGGCAACAAAAGGGAATAAATAAATAAATAAAATAAATATTAAAAAAATAAAAAAAAAGAGACCTCAGAAGTAGACTTAATCAAGTAGAGGACAATTTCAACATTAGAAGACACAACCACTACACGCTGCGAATTTAAAACTCTTGGTGAGGAAAGGTGTAGGAAAAATTAAGCATTTCTCTATGAAGTAGCAGTCTCCACTAGAAAGAAACAACAGAATTATTGGGATATCTGAGGAAGAGGAGAGGTAGGGAAGAGTAGAAAGCATATTCAAAGAATTTTTAGCAGAAAAAATTTTCATATTTGAGCAATGTTCAAAATAAAGAAATCCAAGAAGGTGAACACACACCTAAATTTTTGAATTCAAAACAACACACACCAAGACACATCATTGTAAAACTATCCAGAGATAAGGAAATACTACCAAATATGTCTTATGTGGCAAATATCTACCAAAAGCAATGTCTGAAAAGTGATAGCTATGAACACTACATACTGGTCAGAGGATCAATCCAACAGGAAGACAAAACCATCATCAATATTTAATGCTCCCAATGTGTATGCACCCAAATGTGTTAAAAAGGTGCTTACTGACCTTAAGGAAGACATTGAAAGCAGCACAGTATTAGTTGGAGGCCTCAACATACTACTCACAGCAAGAGACAGATCACTAGGACAAAAAAGTAAACAAGGAAAGATAAGCATTAAATAAAGTAATAGCTGAGATGAGCTAAACAGATATATTCAGAACCTTTCAAACCGCCCCCCCCCCAAAAGAGAATATATATACATTCTTTTGATGGCTTTACTAATGAATTCTATAGGATTTTTAAAGCAGAACTAACACTTATTCTCCTCAAACTATTCCAGAAAAACTATAGAAGTGCAAGTGCTATCAACTGTGTCTTATGTGGCAAATATCACTTTGGTCCCCAAAGTAGGAAAGGACTCTACCAGGAACGAAAACTATATCCCTGGTGAACACTGATGCAAAGATCCTGACCAAGATCTGGTCAGAATGAATCCAACGAGATCTGGCCAGAATGAATCCAATCAAGAGAATAATTCACCAAGACCAAGTGGGATTCATCCCTGGGAAATGGGTAGTTCAACATCAGCAAATCAATCAGTCTAATCCACCATATCAACAAGAAGAAAGATAACGATCAGACGGTCATATCAATTGTCACCGAGTAGGCACAGACATTCAACAAGATCCAGCAGTCATTTATGATAAAGACCCTCCAGAAACTGGGAATACAAAGACCATTCCTGAACATAGCATCATCTCAATGGGGAAAAGCTTTCAGCTTCCTAAAATCAGGAAGCAGATAAGGATGTCCACTACCTCCACTGTTACTCAACATAGTTCTTGAGGTCCTTGCCACCACAATCAGACAAGAGAGAGATATCAAAGGTATACAGATTGGAAAAGAAAAAAAAATCAAACTATCAATGTTTGCTGATGACATGATATTATGCTTAGAGAACTCCAAAGACTACACACACACACAAACACACACACACACACACACACACACACACACACACACACACACACACACACACAAAATACTGGAAATAATAAATTCAGTAGAGTAGCAGAATACAAAATCAATGCACATAAATCTATAGCATTTCAGTATAAAATAAGGAGTCGGAGAAAAGGGAATTAAAAAACTCAATCCCATTTACAATTGAATTTAAAAAGATAGAATACCTTGTGGTGAATCTCACAAAGGAGGTGAAGGACCTTTACAATGAAAACTATAAGATGTTGTTAAAATAAATGGAGAAGGAAGTACAGAAGTGGAAGAACATTCCTCGTTCCTGGACTGGGAGAACACACATTATTCAAATGGCCATTCTACCAAAAGCAATCTACAATTCAGTGCAATCTCTATCAAGATCCCAATAGTGTTTTTTAAAGCAAATCGAACAACTTATCCAAAAAACTTATGTGGAATCACAAAAGGTCACAAGTTGCCAAAGCACTACTGAGATCAAAGGAAAACTAGGGAGGTATCACATTCCCCAACTTCAGTTTATACTACAAAGCAATAATAATCAAAACAGAATAATACTGTTTCACTGCTCATGAAGCTTCCCCCCCCCCCACAGGTGAGGGCAGAGGGCTTGAACCCAGGTCTTTGTGCACAGTGATGTGTGTGCTCAACCTCTGCTCAGCCTCCCGCGCTATCTTTTCTTTTTTTAATTTTTTTTGATATTTATTTCCTTTTGTTGCCCTTGTTTTGTTGTTGTAGTTATTTTTGTTGTTGATGTCATTGTTGGATAGGACAGAGAGAAATGGAGAGAGGAAGGGAAGAAGACAGAGAGGAGGAGAGAAAGACAGACACCTGCAGACCTGCTTCACCGCCTGTGAAGCGACTCCCCTGCAGGTGGGGAGCCGGGGGCTCAAACCGGGATCCTTATGCCGGTCCTTGCGCTTTGCCCCATGTGCGCTTAACCCGCTGCGCTACCGTCCGACCATCCCTCCCGCACTTTCTTAAAAGCACCCTTGGGAACACAGTGACCTGTGAGATGACCCTAGAAAAACATCCTCTGGAGTCCTTGATTTACCTCGAATCCTTGAGTCTGCAGCCTCTCCCAGCCCCTGCCTCTGCCTTGTGAGTGAGGTAGCATGTCCTCAGACTCTGGGCATTAGGGCTTGAGTGTTTTTTCTTTCTTTTTATTTTTTTTGGGGCGGGGGAGAACATTTTCTTCTGTCAGTGCGCTGTGAAAATTATTTTAATTATTTCATTATCGTGCACGGAAGTAGCTATTTTAAAATGTATCATTTCCAGCCTCTAAAGCACACGGAGATGAATACTCAGAAGATAACAGAAGAGTCCCTTAATCTCCCTGCCCAGATGACCCCAATGGATAGTTTTTCCTGCTCTGACATTTAAACAGAACATGCAAATAATATTAGTAGGAGGATAAAAATAATTGCAAACAACAGAATGATGCCAAAGTGAAAGTTAAACCTTCCTCTCCTCCCTGAATAATCTCTCCCCAATGGTGACCACTTAGGGACTTTTTTTTTAGAGAATTCCTTCCAGAAAGAAAAGAACAAAGAAAAAATAAACCCACAAAAGCCAGAATAAGTGCATCTATTTATACCCTCCCTTCTTTTTTTAAAAAATTTTTTATTTATAAAAAGGAAACATTGACTAAACCATAGGATAAGAGGGATACAACTTCTCACAATTCCTACCACCAGAGCTCTGTATCCCATCCCCTCCCCTGAGAGCTTTCCTATTCTTTAACCCTCTGGGAGTATGGATGCAGAAGGTGGAAGGTCTGGCTTCTGTAATTGCTTCTCCTCTGCACATGGGTCTGGACATGTCAGTCCATATTCCCAGCCTGACTCTCTTTTTCCTTAGTGAGGAAGGGTTCTGGAGAATCAGAGTTCCAGGACACACTGGGGGGGTTGTTTGTCCAGGGAAGTCTGGTTGGCATCATGCTAGCATCGGGAACCTGGTGGTTGACAAGAAAGTTAACATATAAAGCCAAACAAATTGTTGACCAGTCATGGACTTAAGGGCTGGAATAGTGCAGATGAAGAGTGTTTATGTGGGTCCTCCATTTTGTAGATTGCTGGGCTAGTGTGGGGGTACCTCTTCCTGGGTGCGTACTTTCTGGGTTGGAGAGAACTCAACTGGAGCCAGCCTTGGCTACTACTCACGGAGCAATGTGAGGGAGATGACTCATGAACCAAGCTCGAGGCAGTGCAACATCTTTACTGATCATAGAACCAAGGCTTTTAAAGGGCAGACCCGGAAGTGGCAAGCTGGAAACAGAAATGGCTAGGAAAGGGGCAGAGAAAGGCAAAAGGTGGCTTGAAAGGTAGGAACTTCCTTAGCAACTGTTGCGTGGGTTTTAACTGGTAGGATTAATAATACCCTGCAGGCAGGGAGGATCTTGAGGGTAGAAAGAAGATAGATCAAAGGAATGGAATGGGTGGAAATCTTTCATGCAAAACAATGATGATGTAGATAGGCCATAGTATCAGCAATGCAGGGTGGAGCAGGGGGAGCTGGCTTAATGTTTTAGGGAATTCCAGACTCCTGGAGGCAGAAAAATGCAGGGTGCTTTGTGAGGCTCCTCACAATTGTCCGACATCTCCCCCTTTCTTTTTATCTAATGGCCATAGTATCAGGAATGCAGGGTGCTTTGTGAGGCAGGGAGTCTGATAAGACGGGCAAACTTTTGGGGTTACTCCTGTCCTTTTTTGCTCAACCTCTCGGTAGAGAGAGAAAGAAAGAGAGAGAGAGAGAGAGAGAGAGACTGACAGGATAGATGCACTCCTCAGGTCAAGCCCTGCCAAGCTTTACCACATCCTCACAATTTTCTGACAGTAGATAGCTAGTAGGCATATTTTAGTTAAATTACAAAGGGCTTGTGGCTATACTAGTTTTTTTTTTTTTTCTTCCTTTTTCTTTTTGCCCCTGAGCCTGAAATCTGATATGCTGGTGGATCCAAGTTGTCTGGGGAGATGATGTCTTGACTGGAAAAAGGACAAGAAAGCTGGATCAGGAAAGAGAGTAGCTCCCTAATATGGGAAAGGGGTATAAATATTGTTGATTGTAACCCCCATCGATTTGATGTGATCCAGGTCCCATATCAGCTTAGGAGCCTATACGACCTCTGCATCCTTCTAGATCTGAGCTCACATTCTGTGGTCATGAGTAGGAATATTCCAGGCTGCCCCAATATCGACCCATCTTCCTCAGGTGTAGCATAGAGTTTGTTGTCCAGCCTCCCTTCGGAGTATGGAACATTCTTTACCATTGTTGATTCAAGTTGAGGGCAAGGTCCTATGGGGGCCCACAAAGGGGTTGATTGTGTTGTTCCTGATAGAAATGGCCACTAACAATGGAGAGATGGATTTATTTGAGGTCTAGGCCCATCAAGTCTGTTTGGAAATCTCAGGACTCCCAAATTAGGGCCCCAGCTGATGGGGTGGCCTGATAGTGACTAAAGAGTCATCGTTAAAGTATGCCAGTCTCTTGCACTTATTCAACTTTTGCAGTCCTTGCTTTGATAAGGTTAGCTTTGGAGTGAGTGAGAGAACTGCGATAGGAAGTAGGTGAGGAGGGTATCTAAGTCAAAGTAGACACTATTTCATTATGAACTTGATACTGACTCACCACAGACTATTGTGTATTTTTGCTTTCAGGTATACATTTCGCCCTAATTTATGGATAAATGTGAACATATGCTCTATCTAACGGGACCTGGTCTATATCTAGGTTTTGGAACTTTGTTAGGAAGTGAACCTCCTGGAATGGATTAGAGAATACCATGAAAGGAAAGGTCTCACCTGAGTAATGAGGGTAAAGGGTTGACATTCCACGCCTGACGTCTCTGGACACAGTCTGAAGCGAAGCATGCTCAGGTGGTACTCATTTCATTGATTAGGCTGGGATCAGCGGATGCAATATCATTTGGTATGACTTGAGAGAAGCATGCAGGAAAGTGAGCCCCACCCCAGAGGTTCCAGGACTGGGGGAAATATAGGCTCTATAGGGGAAGCGGGAGGTTCCTGCTGTCTTAGGGTTTAAGAAGACTATTGTCTATAGCTAGTTATTGCTATAACCACATTGTTTGGCAATTGGGTTAACTTTGAAAAATCCCTTTGTTAGGATTTGCTGTCTCATACACACCATGATTGAATGATACTGATCGAATGTCTCAAACTTTTTAAAGCACAGACTGAGTCTTTTTAATATGTAGGCTGAGTCTTTGATATGTTGACTCTCTTAAAAGCTTAGTCCAGGGAGAACAGAAGCAACCAGTGGCACAGCTATATACAAATAATGTCAAAGGACATAAAATATGGTGATGGTGTATATACCTTTCCTTCTAAAAATGCTAGAACTGACATTATCCACACCATTTTGTGTCTTGCTTTTCTCTCTCTTTTTTTTTTTCTTCTTCACATTGCTTGGAACCTTTTAGATCGTTTTGCCACGGTGCTTAGAAATCCCTTGTTCTTTTGAAGAGCTGCTAGCATTTCGCTGTGAGGATAAAGTGTCATTTCTTTCTTTCTTCAGGACACTTGTCCCCCATTGTGGGTTACTTTGCTCCCTCCAATTTTTTTCCTGTTACAGACAGTGCTGGTTGGGAAGGGTACGAAAACCCACATCTGAGACATCGACTGTGCTTTCAGTACCCCTGGTCCTCAGCACTTTTGACTGGAGCGTCTTCTGTGACAGGGGAACTTGTGCATTGTGGGCTGCCTGGCATCACCCACTTTGAGAATCACTGTTTCAGGGGGGTCCTCCATCTCGGTGGGGTGTAGGGTGGGGGTTTGCTTTATCAGCCAGGCGGAGGCGGTGGGGGAGGGTGTCTAAGCAGCTCAGAGCTGCAAGTAGCATTCAGAGTCATGGGGGGTGGCACAAGGAGGCTGCAGGGGAGGCAGTTAGTACCACCTTGCCTTTGCCTGAGGAAATCTGCCCAAGCGTCTCCAGGCTTGATCTGGAATGTTCTGTGGGCGGTGCGCCTTCTTGGGTGCTCAACAGTCCTATCTGTTGCCGGCCTGCCTGAATCCCTGAGTGTTCTAGCTAGAAGCATTAGGGCACTTTATTTGTTTACTGGTTTATTTATTCACTTGGCACCAGGGTTATCACTGCAGATTGGTGAGGGCATTTCCAATCCATTGCTCCCATTGGTCATTTTTTCCTTCCTTTTAAAAAACAAAAAACAGACATCAGATAGGACAGAGAGAAATTGTGAGGGGAGCTAGAGAGCGAGAGAGAAGGGGGCCAGGCTATAGCACACCCAATTAAGTGCACATAGTACCAAGCACAAGACCTAGGTTCGAGTCCCCTCTCTCCACCTGTAGGGGGTCCACTTCATGAGCAGTGAAGCAGACCTGCAGAGGTCTATCTTTCTCACCCTCTCTCTGTCATCTCCTACCATCTCCATTTCTCTTTGTCCTATCTTAAAAAATAAAAAAAAAAGGGGGGGGGAGGGAATGGCCACTGGGAGCAGTAGATTCACAGTGCAGGTACCAACCCCCAGCGATAATCTGGTGACAATGAGAGGGAGAGAGGGAGAGAGATAGGGAGAGGGAGAGGGAGAGGGGGGAAAAGGGAGAGGGGAGAGAGAGAGAGAGAGAAAGAGAGAGAGAGGACCTGTTTTACCACAGCCCAAGTGTTCCTCCTGCAGGTAGCGAGCAGTGGCCCAAACCCAGTTCCTCGAGCACTCGGCTCAACTGAGCGCACCACTGCCTGGCCTCTTGGTTAATATATGTAGATACTGACCTCCCCTCCACCCCAGTAAACCCATGACAGCTGGGTCCTTTGGTAGGGGCCCTTCCTCCTAAAACGAGGCTGGAGCAAACTTTCTCAAAGAGGAGACACTGGACATCAGTGCATGGACTTTTTTTAAAAATTAATTTATTTATTCCCTGTGTTGTTTTATTGTTGTAGTTATTATTGTTGTTGTTATTGATGTCATTATTGTTGGATTGGACAGAAATCAAGAGAGGAGGGGAAGACAGAGAGGGGGAGAGAAAGACAGACACCTGCAGACCTGCTTCACTGCCTATGAAGCGATTCCCCCTGCAGGTGGGGAGCGGGGGCTCAAACCAGGTCCTTGCGCTTTGCGCCACCTGCGCTTAACCTGCTGTGCTACCGCCGACTCCCCAGTGCATGGACTTTACTTGTGTTGATTCATCTAATCTCCTCAGTCCTGCTTGCAACCATTCTTCCCATTTCCCATGGGTAAACTGAGGCTCCGAGGGGTATACATGATTTGCCTTCATCCTGCTAGCCTTAGTGGTGAAGTTGAGATTTGAACCCAGGGATCGAGCTCTGATGCTGGTGCTGTCAAACATTACAGCAGAAATGTAGAGTTTTTTTTGTTTCTTTATTGGGGGTGGCTGGGTCCGTGCATTACAATACAGTGAAGGACACAGGTACAACCTCTTATCTCCCTAGCCCAGTCCCTTTCCCACCATCATGCACTTAGACCCCAGAGCCCCTCCACTCCACACCTTCTCTCCTTCCCCAGAGTTCTTTGCTGAATACACCACATCACTCCGAGTTTCACCTTATGCTTTCCCTTACTATCCTTCACCTCTCAAATCCCCCCTGTGAGTGAGTTCATTCCTCCTTCTGTTTCTGGTTCATCACACTCAACATGATGCTTTTTTTTTTTTTTTTTTGCCTCTAGGGTTATCGCTGGGGCTCAGTGCCTGCACTACAAATCCGCTGCTCCTGGAGGCCATTCTCTCAGCCTCCTCATTTTGTTGCCCCTGTTGTTATTGATGTCGTCGTTATTGGATAGGACAGAGAGAAATGGAGAGAGGAGGGGAAGACAGAGAGGGGGAGAGAAAGACAGACACCTGCAGACCTGCTTCACTGCCTGTAAAGCAACCCATCCCTGCAGGTGGGGAGCTGGGGGCTTGAAATTAGATTGTTACGCCAGTCCTCGTGCTTTACGCACTTAACCCGATGTGCTACCACCTGCCCCCTTCAACATACTTTTTTTTTTCCTTTTTATTTAAGAAAGGACTAATTAACAAAACCATAGGGTAGGCAGGGTACAACTCCACACAATTCCCACCACCCAATCTCCATATCCCACCCCCTCCCCTGATAGCTTTCCCATTTTCTATCCCTCTGGGAGCATGGACCCAGGGTGATTGTGGGTTGCAGAAGGTAGAAGGTCTGGCTTCTGTAATTGCTTTCCCGCTGAACATGGGCGTTGACTGGTCAGTCCATACTCCCAGTCTGCCTCTCTCTTTCCCTAGTGGGGTGTGTCTCTGGGGAAGCGGAGCTCCAGGACACATTGGTGGGGTCTTCAGTCTAGGGAAGCCTGGCCGGCATCCTGATGACATCTGGAACCTGGTGACTGAAAAGAGAGTTAACATACGAAGCCAAACAAATTGTTGAGCAATCATGGACCCAAAGCTTGGAATAGTGGAGAGGAAGTGTTAGGGGGGTACTCACTGCAAACTCTAGTGTACTTCTGCTTTCAGGTATATATTTTGCAGTAGTTTATGGATACGTGTGAACATATGCTCTCTCTCACAGAACCTGGTCTATGTCTAGGTTTTGGGACTTTGTTAGAAAGTGAACCACCTGAGATGGAATTAGAGAATACTATGAAAGGAAAGGTCTCACCTGAGTAATGAAGCTGAAGGGTTGTCATTCCACACGTGAAGTCTCTGAACTCAGTCTGAAGTGAAGCACAACATGACACTTTTAAGTTCTGTCCATGATATGGCAAAGGAGATGCCTTTGTCATTTTTAACAGTTGCATAGTATTCAATTGTGTATATATACAACTTTCTTAGTTGTTGGGCATCTGTGCTTCCAATTTTGGGCTATTACAGATCATGCTGCTATGAACATAGATGTGCATCCGTGGCCTTAGGGTTTTATAATGAAACAGTGACTATCATTTCTCCATGTACCTGACCTGTCTGTGTTCTGCGGAGCAAAGAGCAGCCCTGTGAGTTAGCTTTTTTTTTTTTTTTGCCATGCTGGGGCTTCTTCATACAGAGAGAGACAGAGAGATAGAGATAGATATAGAGATAGATAGAGAGAGAGGAAACCACCACAGCACTTGTCACATGTGGTGCTCTCATGTGGTACCATTCGCTTGAACCCAGGTCCTTGGCCATTGCAAAATGTGTGCTTTACCGGGGGAATGTCTCTCCAGGCGCTGTACTCTCATAAGCACTTTTTGCAAAGCGTCTGAGGTTCAGAAAGGTCAGATCACTTAACCCAGGTCGCGCAGCTAAGAAGACCCATCTGAGTGGGAACTTGGGTTCAGATGAAGATAGGATTAAGCATTTTAAAAATTCCTTTTTTTATTATCGTGGTTATTATTATTGTTGTTATTGATGTCATTGTTGTTGGATAGGACAGAGAGAAATGGAGAGAGGAGGGGAAAACAGAGAGGGGGAAAGACAGACACCTGCAGACCTGCTTCACTGCCTGTGAAGCAACTCCCCTGCAGGTGGGGAGCAGGGGGGCTTGAACTAGGATCCTTATGCTGGTCCTTGTACGTTGCACCATGTGCGCTTAACCCGCTGCACTACCACAAGACCCCCAAAATTCTTTTTAAAAATATTAGGGAGTTGGGCGGTAGTGCAGCGGGTTAAGTGCACGTGGTGTAAAGCACAAGGACTGGCTTAAGGATCCTGGTTCGAGCCCCCGGCTCCACCACCTGCAGGGGAGTCGCTTCACAGGTGGTGAAGCAGGTCTGCAGGTGTCTGTCTTTCACCCTCTCTGTCTTCTCCTCCTTTCTCCATTTCTCTCTGTCCTATCCAACAACGACGACATCAATAACAACAACAATAAAAAAAACAACAAGGGCAACAAAAGGGAAAATAAATTTAAAAAATTTTTAAATGTTAATAATAATTTTGTTTTGTTTTGTCACCAGGGTTATCACTGGGGCTTCGTGTCTGCATAATGAATCCACCACTCCCTCCTATTTTTTCCTCCCCCCTACTTTTATTGGGTAGGACACAGAGAAATTGAGAGGGAAGGGGAAAATAGAGAGGGAGAGAGAAAGAGAGACACCTGTAGCACTGCTTCACCATTTCTGAAGCTTCACCCTCTCACATGGAGGGTGCAGGGTCTTGAACCCAGGTCCTTACACATGGTAATGTGTGTGCTCAACTGGTATGCCACTACTCAGCCTCAAAAGCAGGATTTCTGTGTTCCCAGCAGTCTTGTCTGATGTCACCTTGGGAATCTCCCAAGCCTGCTAGTCAAGGTGTCTGGGTAACTCTGTGATTCCCCTACCCTCCCAATTATGATCCATCTTGCCTTATGTCCCCTGTAAATCAAAGACACACCTCATTAGCAGGAAGAAGCCATGGTGTGCAATGTGTATTTTTCTAGCTGGCGTTTGTTTCTTCATTAGAAGCAACGAAGGTGGTGTGTTTTCAGATCCCAGAGACTGGAGTGGAATGAGAAGCCCCCAGGAATTATGGCTATTGTTGGGGCCTTAGCTTATTTGGGAAGCTCATTACCATATCAGAAACGGGAGGCAGCCAGAGCTACTGAATCGCAGACATTCCTAGAATTTTTCTTTTGACTCTGTTCCTCCTACTTTAGGAAACCTTAGCACCTTGAGCAATCATGAAATATTCCAAACATACAAAGAGAGACAGAGAATGTTTTAATGAACACCATGCACCTGCCACTCAGTGGGAGAAATAAATAAAACACGGCTCAGTGTTTCTGTGAATCCCCCCCACCCCACCCCGGTCTCATTTCCGCCTTTCTTTCCCCAGAGTAATTCACAGCCCAAGTTTGCAACTATTTATCAGGTTTGTTTTCCGTGTTCATAAGCCACAAACTACAGAAGGCCTCGTGCTTGTTTCTGTGCTCTTTGAATAGCATCTCTCTATCCACCTCCTTCAGTAGTGTGTCCTTCTTGTTCCAGGGTGCTGATGGCATTGTTGATTTTCACGACTGCATACTATTTCACAATATAGTTGTGTTGTTTAGCCTCACAGATATATCCTGATAAATGTGATTTTTTTTTCCCTTTTTGCTACCAGGTTTATTGCTGAGGCTCAGTGCTGGAACTATGAATCCACCTCTTCCAGTGGCCATTTTATTTTATTTTATTTTTTTTAGGACAGAGAGAATTTCAGAGGGGAGGGGAGATATCCAGGGAGAGAGAAAGACACCTTCAGACCTCTTTCACTTCTTGTGTCCCACCCTCAGGTGGGGATCAGGGACTTGAACCTGTGTCCTTGCTCTGGTAATTTGTGTGCCACCACCCGGCCCTGGAAAATGGGAACTTCTGTGCTTGGTCACTGTGCTGACACCTCACCAAGGCTGTGTTATATATCAGGACCACCTTCACAGGACTCCTTTGTGTCCCCTTCTTGACAGAGATGTAGCTATGGGACACAGGGCCACATGTCACAGTGTTTTCATTCATTCTTCTGTGGACGGGTCTAGGTCTTCTGTCATCTTCCCTGATGACAAGCAACACCCCAGGGAGGAGTCTGGTATGTATTCCTGTGGACAAGTACAAGGGTTTCCCTGGGGCACCGACTCAGCAGATGAAGCTGGCAATAGTCTGCAGCAGCAGGGTCCCTGGCTCCTGGGCCCCATACCAACCCCTGGGAGCGTGGCCATGCAGTTCATCACTGCGGAGTGTGGTAATGTTCCAGGCCACAGTTGTCTTTAAGAAAAAGGGCTTGGAAAACCTGGAAGCAACCCAGGTGTCCAACAACAGATGAGTGGCTGAGCAAGTTGTGGTCTATATACACAATGGAATACTACTCAGCTATAAAAAATGGTGACTTCACCGTTTTCAGCCCATCTTGGATGGAGCTTGACGAAATCATGTTGAGTGAAATAAGTCAGAGACAGAAGGATGAATATGGGATGATCTCACTCTCAGGCAGAAGTTGAAAAACAAGATCAGAAGAGAAAACACAAGTAGAACCTGAACTGGAATTGGCGTGTTGCACCCAAGTAAAAGACTCTGGGGTGGGTGGAGTGGGGGAGAATACAGGTCCAAAAAGGGTGACAGAGGATCTAGTGGGGGTTGTACTGTTATGTGGAAAACTGAGAAATGTTATGCATGTACAAACTATTACATTTACTGTTGAATGTAAAACATTAATCTCCCAATAAAAAGAAAAAAGAAAAAGAAAGAAAAGGAAAGAGGAAGGAACAGGAATAGGTAGAAGCTTCACAGGTGGTGAAGCAGGGCTTCAGGTCTCTCTCTTCCTCTCTCAATCTCCTTTCCACCTTCCACTTTCTCTCTGACCTGTAAGAAGGAGGATGAAAAAAAGGAAAAAAATGTCTGCCAGGGGCAGTGGGCTCATCATGCAGGCACTGAGCCCCAGCAAAATCCCTGGTGACAAAAGAAAGAAAGAAAGAGAGAAAGAGAAGGAAAGGAAAGGAAAGAGGTTGAGCACAGTCTCATCAACACATGGTTTCAATTAGGCCAGAGACAGAGAAACAAGAGAGCCTAAGTTTTGGAAGGACTTGCCACCTGGCAGATTCTCCACAGCTGGCTTGGAGGGTGGTGGGGCCTGTAGTCAGTTTGGAATGCCCTTGACCATGAGGGGATGAGAGCAGCCCCAGAGGCCAAGCACAAGTCGCACTCGTTTTACTGTAAACAGACTGTTTTCCAGGTGTATGACCCCTTAGCATTAAGTCCATTCACCTGGTGTACAACCACCATCACCGTGCCTCCCCAGAACTTGTTCATCTTCCCTGCTAGAGACTCTGTACTCACTACAACCCCTCAACTGCTTTGCTTATGGCAGTTTGTAAATAGTCATAGGAAACACATTACTATGCACAAGGATCTGGGTTCAAGTCCTTGGTCCCCACCTGCAGAGGGGAAGCTTTATGAGCCATAGAGCAGTGCTGTAAGCTCTCTCTCTCTCTCTCTCCCTCTCCCACCTCTGTCTTCCCTTCCCCTCTCAAATTTTCTGTCTTTATCAAATAAACATTTTAGCAAAAAAAGGAATCTAATAATCCCAAGAGCCAAGATCTATCTGCCTGCCTGTCTACTATCATCTATCTATCTATCTATCTATCTATCTATCTATCTATCTATCTATCTATATCTATCCTATAACTATGTCTGTCTATCATCTATCTATCTATCCTATCTATGCCTATCTATCTATCTATCTATCTATCTATCTATCTATCTATCTATTTTTTAGAGGGCAGAGAGAAATTGAAAGGAAAGAGGAGTAGAGAAGCAACAAAAGATACACCTACAGACCTGCTTCACCATTTGTGAAGATTCCCCCTGCAGGTAGGGACTGGGGGCTTTGAACCTGGGTCCTTGTTCATGGTGACATGTGTTCTCCCGCTTAACCCCTATTATATATAATTAAAAAAGAAATAGAAATTCTTCTTCTCCCAGAGTCATTTCACTCCTCTGCCTGTGCTGAGTATCACTGCTCAAGTTACCTGTGGCTCAGAGAAGAATTGAAATAGCTCAGCTTTTGTTTGATTCTCCTGTAGCGGCTTTCTGCTACTCAGGTAGTGACTTCAGAAGGAAATGGAAAGAGTTTCTAAGGAGATTAAACTTTGTACCTTCTCACTCTCCTCCCCCTACCCCTCCTCTCATGTATATTATTTGTTGCTTAGGAACAATTCCGTTCCTTCCTTCCTTTTTTTTTTTTTATTTGCCATAATATGAATAGATAGGAGGGAGGTGCGAGATGTTCAGTTGAGAAAGAAAATGTGAAATGGTTCTGCTTTCCCTTGTTTGGGAATGTTACTTTATTTTGATTTTTTAATTAATTAATTAATTAATTTTTGGACTGCCTTGGTTGATGTTGGGTAAAAGAGCTGGTTGGGGGAGAGGGCTAGGAATCTTTTATTTGCAATGGCAGAAACTCAACATGAAACTGGTTTAAGGAAAGGAGCCTCCATCACAGAACTGTAATACCTAGGAGGAATGGCTGCAGGCATGTCTGGATCCAGGGGCTCACGTGTCGTCATCAGGACTTGGTTTCTGTCTGTCCCCTAGGATTCTGCTGACCTCTTTTCTCAAGCTACTCTTTTCTGGGTCAATCAGTGATAGTGTTAAGTTCACCTTAGACTGACAGTGGGTGATGGCAAGAGAACTTTTTTCTTTCCAGGCATTCTAACAGAAGTGACAAAGTTAAGTGTCACTGGATAATGTGCTGTTTTGTCATGTGTATGACCCAGGTTTGAGCCCGACCCTCATCACATTGCAGAGAGCTTCAGTGCTGTGGTCAGTTGGGATCTCTCTCTCTCCCTCTCTCCCTCTCCCTCTCCCTCTCCCTCTCCCTCTCCCTCTCCCTCTCTCCCTCTCCCCCTCCTCCTCCCCTCCCCCTCCCTCTCCCTCTCCCTCTCCCTCTCTTTTCTATCTAAAATAAGATTGATATGCCACTAGATTTTTTTGTCCTTATGTATCTGCCTTTACTGAGTGCCTTACTGTAGTTGATAGTTTGGAAAGAGTTGATTAATCAGGACTGGATGATATGCCCAACACAACCAAAGGAAAGTTGGGGTGCTATTGGGGCATAATATGAGGGATGTTGCTGGTGACGGAAGGATAATTGTTATCATTCAGCCAGAAGTTCTTCCTCCTCCTTCCTTTCTTCCTTTCCTCCTTCCTTTCTTTTCCTCCTCCTTCCCCCCCCCCCCCCCCCCGTTTTTTAATCGTCATGTGGGTTTCACTACTCTGGGTCAACTTTCCCAGATAGAAAAAGAGAAACAGAGACAGAGACAGATAGGTGGAGAGAGAGAAAGCTATCTCAACACTAAAACTCCCTTTATTGTGGCAGGGGCCAGGTCCAAAACTGGGCAGTTCACATGACAAAGTAGGCCCACCATCTGAGTTAGCTATCTTGCCGGTCTAGGACTGATTGTTTTGGGGCATGGAGAGCTCTGTGTGGTGGCCGACGTCTGCATCCTCTAGCCTCATATGAACTCCTGTCACGGGTTCAGTGGAGGGAGGGGGGATGGAAGTCATGGTGGGAGGCTCACACATTTTGTACCTCACTCCAGACTCTGCACCCCCCTCACTCCAGACTCTTGTCCATCCCCCATACTCATTATGGAAAAGAGGGTCTGTTGCCCTTATGCTGCTTCATTGAGTCACTTCATAGTAAGGGAAGAACAGCAGTTTGGATGCGGGGGCACCAGCTTGGGATACTCCTTCTGAGAGAGAGTTGGAGTCTGGGTCTCCTCTCCTTGGATCAGGGTTGACTGCTCCAACCTGCAGACAACGGTGGGAGAGGTGCTGTGTGACTTCCACGGTCCTTGGCCTTTGGCAGTCTCGTCAGCACTCTCCCTTGAGCTCTTCTCTTCGCAGAACCCAGCCGCCATGTTGTGAGGAGGCCCAAGCAGTGTGGGGAGGCCACGTATAGACTGTCAGGCTGATGTGGGTGATATGACGGTGCAGTGAATGAAGTCTCCCAATTCTCACAGTCAGTCCGGCAGTTAGCCATCCTGCAGCCATGCCACCGTCTCTGTGGAATGTCTTGGAATCTCTGAACTTGAACACAGTGGTGTTGTTCTATGTCATATCATGTGGGGTGGTGGTTTCTTATGTAGCATGTTACTGGAACAGGAATGCTTATGGAGATGGGCAGATCTGTTGAACAAAACAAACGCCCCAAGCAACAGAGAATTAAATGTTTCCCACATACTTCTTTGACCCTATACTGTTCTGACTGTGATAACCCAGCAATTCCACTACTGGAAATCTAGCAAAAAATTTTTTTAATTGTGACAGATGAGTCACACATTCTGCACAGGGATGTTCACTACAGTGTTATATATAACACTACAAAAATTTAAACAACATTTCTTTCTTTTTAGATTTTGAAGTTTTCTTGCAGAATTAGCCCATTTTTTTCTTTATTGGGGGGATTAATGGCTTACAATTGACAGTAAAATACAGTAGTTGGTACATGTGTAAGATTTCTCAGATTTCCACAGAAGTAGGTCCTCCTCTACCATCATGTTCCAGGACCTGAACACCACCCCCCATACACTCCCCACCCCAGAGTCCTTTACTTTGGTGCAATACACCAAATCCAGTCCAAGTTCTGCCTTTTCCCTTCTGTTTTTTTTTCAACTTCTGTCTATGAGTGGGATCATCCCATACTCATCCTTCTCTTTCTGACTTCTCTCACTTCACAGGATTCTTTCAAACTCCATCCAAGATGAGGTGAAGACAGTGAAATCACCATTTTAATAGCTGAGTAGTGTTCCATTGTGTACATAGACCACAACTTTCTCAGCCACTCATCTGTTGTTGGACACCTGGGTTGCTTCCAGGTTTTGGCTATTACAAATTGTGCTGCCAAGAACATATGTGTACACAGATCTTTTTGGATGGGTGTGTTGGGTTCCTTAGGATATATCCCCAGGAGAGGAATTGCAGGATCATAGGGTAGGTCCACTTCTTGCCTTCTGAGAGTTCTCCAGACTGCTCTCCACAATTTAGCTTTCTAGTGACAGGAATATGATTTGTAATAAAATAATTGTGACTGCTTCACATGGTTCAGGCACTGAGAAAAGACTGCCCTGGTGGAAACTCCTAATCCTTTCAGGACAGGGCAAAGAGGAATTGTGATTCCATTTCTCCCAGCAAGTGAATGTGGAAACTGAGGCTGAGAGAACTGACCACTTGCCTGAGATTGCGACTAGCCAGGATGCCAACTCTACAGCTGTATTGCTCATAGGAGTTGCCACACGGACTGAGAGCAGGAGAATGAACCCGACAGTCAATGGCAGCGTCATTCAGCCAGGCGTTGGGTGGTCTTTGTACATGATGCATGTATGGATTTGTTTAATAACAGGAGAAGGTGTTTCTGCTAAGTTAAGTGGGAGGAAATAGGCAGAATGGAAACCGTATATACAAACAGATAACAACTTGTTAAAGTCATGTGGAGCAAGTGTTCAGGAGTCGCCCTGAGCGCTGACAGCTCACGGTGGGATGGTATGAAGGAGTCAGCCCGACTGTTCTAGATTCTCATCTTTCACATCGGAAGCAAATGCTCCAGAAGGAGCAAGCGCAACAGGGAAGGGAACAGAGGTTGACAACAGCCTAGCATAATTAGACCTTGAAGTGATGGGAGAGAGATAAAGTTGCCTAAGAAGTTCAAAGGGGAAAAAAAAAAAAAAAAAGAAAGTCCACCACTGTGACAATTGTGTGACTCTGTGTGAAAAGTCACCTGGGAGAACCATGGCAGGTGGTTACCCCAGAGTCTTTTACTTTGGTGCAATACACCAAACCCAGTCCAAGTTCTGCTTAGCGTTTCCCCCTTCTGATCTTGTTTTTCAACTTGCTATGAGTGAGATCATCCCATATTCATCCTTTTGGTTTTGATTTATCTCACTTAACTTGTCATCTTGGAGCCAGGCGGCTTGCCTTGCCCATGGAGCCAGCATCCATGCCCAGGGTGACAGATGGCAAGAGGGCCAGTCTGATCTGCTCAGGGGCTGCTGCAGCTCTTCTCCAAGGACCCCCCCCCCCTTGGTTTGCTGTCACTCGATGGCCTCATCTGGGGACTCTGCATGGGGACCCTGGAGCGGGTGGCAATCAGAGAGCAGGACCTTTCACTTGCTGTGCTTGGCCCTGGGCTTACATGGGGTGGCAGTCCCCTGTAGCTCCTACCTATGTCCACCTGTACCCAGAGCTGACTGAATAATATTCCACCCTGTGTCCACAGCCATGTACTACTTAATGGCAGTTTGGTTAATGGTGGACCACATAGCAGTGGTGGCGTCATCCTCTGTGGGGTTCACCCAATGATATGAATCCATCTAATGATGCTTTTCTGGAATAGAGCCCCTTTCCTTTCCTTTCCTTTCCTTTCCTTTCCTTTCCTTTCCTTTCCTTTCCTTTCCTTTCCTTTCCTTTCCTTTCCTTTCCTTTTCTCCTTCTCCTTCTCCTTCTCCTTCTCCTTCTCCTTCTCCTTCTCCTCCTCCTCTGTCTCCGTCTCCTTCTCCTTCTCCTTCTCCTTCTCCTTCTCCTTCTCCTTCTCCTTCTCCTTCTCCTTCTCCTTCTCCTTCTCCTTCTCCTTCTTCTTCTTTTTCCCTCCAGGGTTATTGCTGGGGCTCAGTGCCTGCACCATGAATCCACTGCTCCTGGAGGCCATTTTCCCCCTTTTGTTGCCCTTGTTGTTGTAGCTTTGTTGTGGTTATTAGTTGTTGATGTCGTTCATTGTTGGATAGGACAGAGAGAAATGGAGAGAGGAGGGGAAGACAGAGAGGGGGAGAGAAAGAGACCAGCAGACCTGCTTCACCACCTATGAAGTGACTCCCCTGCAGGTGGGGAGCCGGGGGCTCAAACCGGGATCCTTACATAGGTCCTTGCGCTTTGCACCTTATGCGCTTAACCCTCTGTGCTACCGCCCGACTCCCCCTCTTTTCTCTTCTTTCATCTGGCAAAGAAATTTTTTCTTTTCTTTTAAAAACATTTTTATTAGTGATTGAACAATGATTAACAAGATTTTAAGATAACAGGGGTACAATTCCATACAGTTCCCACCACCAGAGCTCCATGTTCCCTCCCCTCCATTAGAAGCCTCTCTATTTTTTTTTTGCCTCCCAGGTTATTGCTGGGGCTCAGTGCCTGTACCAGGAATCCAGTGCTCCTCGAGGTCATTTCCAGCCCTTTTGTTGCCATTGTTGTTTTATTGTTGTTTCGGTTATTATTGTTGTTTTTATTGCTGTCGTTGTTGTTGGATAGGACAAAGAGAAATGGAGAGAGGAGGGGAAGACAGAGAGGTGGAGAGAAAGATAGACACCTGCAGACCTGCTTCAGTGCTTGTGAAGCAACTCCCCTGCAGGTGGGCAGCCTGGGGCTCCAACCCGGATCCCCATCCTTGCACTTTGTTCCATGTGAGTTTAATCTGCTGCGCTACGGCCTGAACCCCCAATTCATTGTGGGGTGTAGATGGTGGAAGGTCTGGCTTCTGTAATTGCTTTTCCTCTGGACATGGATGTTGGATACAGCCTTTTTCTTAAGCAACCCTTCACTATATATCACATTCTGCTTATGCATTCTTCTGTTGATGGACGCTTGGGTTGTTTCCGGTTTTGTGGTCAATGTTAACACTGCAGTGAACATAACGCAAAGCATCTGATGTTGGACCCCTCTCCTCTCAGCTTTTAATTTTACTTTTTATACACTTTTTTAATTTGATGGGAGAGAAATTAAGAGGGAAGGGGGAGAGGAGATAGAAAGGGAGAGAGAAAGAGAGACACCTGCAGCCCTGCTTCACTGCTCCTAAAGCTTCCCTTTGGAAGTGGGGAGACCCCCGGGGGCTTGAACCTGGGTCCTTGCTCATGGTAATGCGTGCAGTCAGACTGGGTGAACCACTGCCAGGCCCTCTGCACATCTTTCGGATCTCAACGTAATCAGGGAAATTTCTGGGCCATAGGATACTTCTGTGTTCAAACTTTTTTTTTGAGCAGCGGCCAGAAGTCTTCCGAGCGGCGGCATCACTCTCTATTTGCACCAGCAGTGCGTCAGGGTTCTGCTTTCTCCCCTTTCTCACCAACACTGCTATGCTTCCCTTTGGGGGAAAAATCATAGCCATCTTAGTAGGTGTGGAATGGAGTCTCATTGTGGTTTTGACCTGCGTTTTCCCGGGACTAATGCTGCTGACTGCCATTTCCCCAACTCCCTTGTCATTTGTACAGGTTCTTTGGAGAAGTGGGTATGCAAGCATCTTGCTCATTTTCAAACCCGGATGACTTGCGTAGTCATCATTGTTGAGTTGTAAGAATTCTTTATCTGTGCTGTCTATTAAGTTCTTAGCACATAGACGGTTTTCTCCCACCCTGCAGACTGTCTTAATCCCTAGTATTGT
Organism: Erinaceus europaeus; assembly: GCF_950295315.1. Lineage (NCBI taxonomy): Eukaryota > Metazoa > Chordata > Mammalia > Eulipotyphla > Erinaceidae > Erinaceus > Erinaceus europaeus. Next base: position 18,210,750 of record NC_080167.1, read on the forward strand.
GTCCTTTGAGGCACAAAGATTCTTAAATTTTAACAAAGTTTCCTATTTGTATTTATCCTGGCAGCCTGTGCTTTTGGAATTATCACCAGAGTGTGAAAGCTTGTCCCTACATTTTCTTTTAAGAGTCTTAGAGCTTTTGCTCTTAAATTTTGGTCTTTTTTTAAAAAAAATTATCTTTATTTACTTATTGGAGAAAGACAGCCAGAAATTGAGAGGAAAGGAGTGATAGAGAAGGAGAGAGACAGGGCGATACCTGCAACACTGCTTCACCACTCACAAAGCTTTCCCTCTGCAGGTGGGGACCGGAGGCTCGAACCTGGGTCCTTGGGCATTGTGACATGTGTGCTCAACCAGATGCACCACCACCTGGCCCCGAATTTAGGTCTTTGTTCCATTTTGAATGAAAAAATTTAACTATCTTTATTTAGTCAGTCAGAAATCTAGGGGGAAGGGGATATAGGGAGGGGGAAAGACAGAGAGAGACCTGCAGCACTGCTTCACTACTTGCAAAGCTTCTCCCCTGCAGGTGGGGGCTGGGGGTGTGAACCTGGGTCTTGTGAATTGTAACATGTGCGCTCAACCAGGTGTGCCACCACCCAGCCCACACTTTGAATTAAATTTTATATATGGTGTAGAGCTTGGGTCCAATATGATTCTTTTGCACGTGTATCTCCTCTCCTCTCCCCGCCCCTCTTTTTCTTTTCTTTTCTTTTTTTTCTTTTCTTTTCTTTTCTTTTCTTTTCTTTTCTTTTCTTTTCTTTTCTTTTCTTTTCTTTTCTTTTGCCACCACAGTTATCAATGAGACTTGGTGCCAGCACTAAGAATCTACCACTCCTGCTGGCCATTTTCTTCTTTTTTAAAACTATATTTTACTGGATAGGGCAGAGAGAAATTGAGAGGAGAAGGGGGAGATAGGGGGAGAAAGTGGGGGTTGGGTGGTGGCACATCCAGTTAAGCATACGTATCACATGTGTAAGGATCTGGGTTCGAGCCCCCTCTCTCATCTGCAAGGGAGAGGCTTCATGAGTGGTGAAGCAGGTCTGCAGGTGCCTGTCTTTCTCTCCCCCTCTCTACCTTCCCTCCCCTCTTAATTTCTCTCTGTCCCATCCAATAATACATGGCCACTGGGAGTTGTGGATTGGATTCATAGTACTGGCAGCGAGCCCCAGCGATAACCCTGGTGGTGAGAGAGACAGACAGAGGGGGGGGGGAGAGGGAGAGGGAGAGAGAGATTTGCAGACCTGCTCCACCACTCATGAAGTTTTCCCCCTGCAGGTGGGGAGTGGGGACTTGAACCTGGGTTCTCATGCATTGTAACATGTGTTCCCTACCAGGTGGACCACCCCCCAGTTGCTACTATATGCTTTTCTAACAGACACTGACTAATACCACTGAAACTCTTTTAAAGTTCATTCATGTACCACACTAGGGAGAACAGCGGAAGTCATGGTCTTCTGTGCTAACGACTCGCTCGCCTTGATGGGAGCAGGCCACTTGTTTTGCTTCTTCAGGCTGTAGGACTTTCTGCTTTTTATTATCTCCTCCAAGACATGCGGACACCCCTCTTGGTGCTGGAGAACACCCTCACCCCCCAACCAGCTGCAGCCAGTGATGCTTTTGAACACCCCCCCCCAGTTTTCGGGTGCCCCGTTTTCTGTTCCTCCTTCAGCTTTCTCCGGCAGCTGGCTATCCTGGTAGGTAGCTAAGTGGGGTCCCTGGCTCTGACTCAGGGGTTCCATGTCCGCACTATGTTAGCTGTGCTTCTGATCTTTGAACCATGGGCGCCGACAGACATTCCGTGCTGTAGCCGGGGCTTGCCTGAGTGTGGCTGCATCAGCCAGAGCCGGGCACCCAGCTTCAGACAGGTAGCGGTAGTCCCATTTTAATGACACATCATCACAGTGTGCAATAACAGCCGCCCACCCCCACGCTGGGGGAAACCTGTGTGTGGAAAGTTAATGACCTAAGAAGTCCTGACATAAAGCGAAACCTTGAGTGAAATTCCATGGTGTTGAGGACAGTTAATCCTCTATTAGATTTTTGTAAGATGGTGATAAAAAGCACTTTATCTTTTATCTTTCAAGCTTTGTGCACTCAGGTCACTGCATTTTATAGACACGTGGGTCTTCATTCGGCTCTTCTGGGACAGGTGATGAGAGTCACGGTGCTGTCACAAGGCAAAGACAACTTCTGGACACTTTGCCTGTCCGTGGTTTTCTTGTGGTGGGGACCTCAAGTTTATAAGGTGAGGTGATCTTGACTTAGGCACAGGGGACGCAGATGGGCTGCTTGTGCACGTCTCTCTTGTTGGTGCGTGCCTGTTGCGCACATGCATGCGTGTATGTGTGTTTGTGTGTGAAACACCTTCACACTCCAATGCAATTCACATTATTTGGTTTTGTCTAGAGAGCCTGGTGAAATCAGCTGTTTGGATAGAGAAAGAGAAAAGAAGGAGTTGCAGACTGCACTGGCTTTCACTCCAGCTGGTGTCTGCGTGAAGGTTCACTAGACAGAGTCCAGTCCCAGGAAGGTAAACCCAGATGCCTGCAGGTGAGCCATGCATGTGGCTGCCATCTTGGGGCCGAGGGGTGTGTAGCGATGGGAGGGTCATCCTTGCTAGGGCTTCCAGTGTCCCAACAGAGACTGGAGACTGGGACTCTTGAGAGCAACATGGAAAAGGAAATGAAATCAAAAAGACTGCAGACGTAGCCTAAAATGCATCTGCAGGTCATGCTTCTTGCTTGGAAATTCAGGTGTTGGTTGATGGTGGGTGAAACTCCAGTTTTCCTAGGGCCAGGTGGTGGTGCATCTGGGAGAATCCAGGTTACGGTACTCGACGACCTAGGTGCAAGTCCCTGGCCCCCACCTGCAGGCAGGAAGCTTCATAAGTTGTGAGGCAGGGCTGCAGGTGACTCTCTCTCTCTCTCTCTCTCTCTCTCTCTCTCCCTCCTCCTCCCTCCCTCCCTTCTTCCCTCCCTCCTTTGCTCTCAATTGCTTTCTGTTTCTGCTTTTTGTTTCCTGCTTCCCTGACCTGCACTTGACCTTGACCCTGGTCTTCCGCAGTTTGCCCTGTGTCTGTGGATTCCAAGGCCCTCCTCTGGCTGCTCAGGCTCAAAAGCCTGGAGCCATCCATGACTCCTCTCCTGTCACATCCAAGTCGGAAGCAAGCTTGTGACTCCACCTTCCACATACAACCAGCACCTGCCTGCCTCTGCTCCCTGCTTCCAGCATTTTCACTGCTGGTTCAATCCACTGCAGTTGATTCTCCCTCGGCCTTCCTGCTTCTGCTGCCCTCCTCCTGTCAGCCAGAGCAGCCCTGCTGAATGTAAATGTGGCTGCATCCTTCTGCTCAAAATATCTCCTTGACTTCCATATTGTTCTAACACCTTCAATGATGCTTAGAATGAACCACAATGTCTCACATGATCAGAGTCCCCCGTTACTTGCATGACCTTCTGTCCATTTCCACTATTGAGGCCATACTTACTGGGTATGTTTCTACCCCAGGACCTTTGCACCAGCTGCTGCACTTCCTGGCACCACTTTTCTGCCTCCTTGAATCTTTAAAAAAAATTATTATTATATTTTAATATTTGTTTACTTATTTGACTGGACAGAGAAACTGAGTGGGAAGGGGAAATAGAGGGGAAGAGACAGACACCTGCAGCCCTGATTCACCGCTCATGAAGCTTCCCCCTGCAGGTGGGTCAAATCTTTATCTAGTGACCCTGACTCAGAAGTTTCCCAGTCATCCCACCCCATTCCTGCCTGAGTGCTTTATCCCCCTCCCCTCTGTCAGTTTTCCATTGTGGTCCTTGCTACTGTGTAATATACTGTACATTTCATTTACTTATTCTGGGAATGGTTTTTCTTTCTCCCACTGAAATGTCAGCTCCATGAGTCAAGGGATTTCAGTCTGGCACGTAGAGGCTCCTTTTAAAACAAGGGACTGGAATAGTGTGGATTAAGGAGGGAGTTCTTCTTTGCATGACAAGCCCATAGGCTTATGCGTAATGGCTGACTTTCACCTCTTGGCTGTGTGCCTTTGGATTCAGGCAAATTTTTTAATCTCTTTGTGCCTTTCGGTCCTTCCTATAAAATAGGGTCAGTGTTGGTAGTTGACCCCAGAAAAACTGTCAGAGTAAATCAAATGAACAGATGAAGAGCATTCGGGGCACAGTCTGCACACAGGAAGCACCATCTAGAAGTCGCGGGGCCAGGCAGTGGAGCACCTGGTTAAGTGCACACATTACAGTGTGAAAGGACCCAGGTTCAAACCCCTGATCCCCACCTGCACGGGGGAAGCCTCACAAATGCTGAAGCAGGGCTCTCTCTCTCTCCCTGTCTGTCACCCCTCCCCTCTCAGTTTCTCTCTGTCTCTATCCAATAAATAGATGAAAAAACAAAACAAGAAAACAAACACCACAGCACAGAGCCAGGCTCTGTTGTGATCAACTCCTCAAACTTCTCTCCCCTCTTCCTCCTTAATAACCATTCTTAGTACACACTCTCCTTTCCAACTTTCCCCCTTACAGTAAATACAAACATCTTTACTGGTGAGAAAAAATTGTACTTGACATGCTTGGGGGAAAAAACCAAAATCAAACCCAAATTTTATACTTCATGTAATTTTTTTTCTTTTGTCATTTGATTTATTATTATTTTTTTCTCAACAAGACATCATGGGGGTAGTTTCATCCCACTCCACAGACCAAAAAAGAACAACTCTATTTATTTATTTATTTATTTATTATTTAGTTTATTTTTGCTGCTGGTGGTTTCTGTTCTAGAATGTGGGTCTGCTCTAGTAGCTATTCCACTCTGGTGGAACTTTAAGCTATTTTCTAGCTTCTGTGGCTACCAACAGTACTCAGTTAACATCCCAGCACCTGCCCTGGGAGTGCTGCTTTTCTCTAGGGTTAGATCCCAGGGCATGAAATTGCTGGGTGTCAGGCAGGGTTTTAGTGTTTGCTGTTTTTTTTTTGCTTTTTTTTGTTTTGTCTCCAGGATTATCCCTGGGGCTCAGTGCCAGCACTACAAATCCACTGCTCTTGGTAGCTGTTTTTTTTCCTTTTGTTGCCCTTGTTATTTATCATTGTTGTTATTACTGTTGTTATTGCTGCTGCTGTTGTTGGATAGGACAGAGAGAAATCGAGAGAGGAGGGGAAGACAGGGGAAGAGAAAAATGGACACCTGTAGACCTGCTTCACCGCCTGTGAAGTGACCCCGCCCCCTGCAGGTAGGGAGCCAGGGGCTCAAACTGGAATCCTTGAACTTTGCTCCATTTGCACTTACCCCGTTGTGCTACCCCCCAACCCTGTGTTTGCCATTGTAATAAATACTGCACATTGACCTCAACCACGGTGTTTCCGGTTCTAATCTCACCAGCAGCATGTAAAAAGCTTTTCTTTCCTTTTTTTATATTGTAAATTTTATTTTGAGAAATAGAAAAAAAAAACATGAAAAGTACAAAGAGTAACATAACATCAGTGTACTCAGCACCTAGAAATGTCAGCTGTTAGCATTTTGTCACATTTGCAGCAAGCCTTTGGTTATCTTATTAAAAAAAAATCCCCAGTATGATAGAAAAAGCTGAAGTTCTCTTTTGCAGTCCTTCCTCTACAGAGAAAATTGCAATTATAAGTTGAGTATACACAAGCCATTTATATATTTTTACATAGAGTAAGTACGGTGACCAAGATGTTGTCTTTGCTTTAAATTTTTTTAAATTATCTTTATTTACTTACTACATAGACACAGCCAGAAATTGAGAGGGAAGGGGGTGATAGACAGGGAGAGAGACAGAAAGACACTTGCAGCACTACTTCACCATTTGTGAAGCTTTCCCCCTGCAGGTGGGAACCAGGGGCTCGAACCTGGGTCCTTGTGCACTGTAACATGTGCATAACCAGGTGTATCATCACATGGCCCCAAGATGTTATCTTTGCACATTGAACATTTTTATGTAGAGGGCATATTGATCATGGTATACTGTAACATTTTTTTTTTTTTAAGGAACCAGCATGTTTTGTGGATTTATTCAGTTGAGGACATTTAGATGGCCCTTATTCTTTTTTGCTGGCTGTGTAATATTCGATTACTTTATGGTTTGTTTAGCTCTTTTCCATGGATTCCAGTACCCCACTATTTTACACAATCCTGAGAGAAACATCCTTAGTGGGGACTGTCAAATTTTTCATTATGTATGTTTGCACACTTTACACAGCACCCTGACTTGTATGCCGTATGTGTCATTAATGATGGACTTGCACATTCTGAGAACTGTGTTATTAGGTAATTTCATTCTTGTGCAAATGAGCTGTTTGAAGCAGATGCTATTATGTAAAATGCCGGGATTTTACCATGGCTACAAAGTCACCAGGCAATAGGAATTTGGGGGCTATTGTATATGAAGTTCGTTGGTCACTGAAAATAAAAGCATCTTAAAAATATCTTTTTCAATTGCCACCAGGGTTATTTCTGGGGCTCAGTGCCTATGTGACAACCCATTGCTCCAGGTGGCCATTTTTTCCCCCTCCTTCCCGTCCTGCTCTTCCTCCTTCCTCTCCTCTTTCTTCTCCCCTCCTTTCTCCCATCCCCCACCTTCTTTTTCCTGATAGGACAGAGAGAAATTGAGAAGGGAGGGTAAAGATAGTGGGGACTGGGGACTTGAACCCAAGTCCTTGTGCTTGGTGACGTGTGCACATAACCAGGTACGCCACCACCTGGTCTACTAACAAGGACATCTTATTCCCTGACTATTCTGTATGGAAAAAGATGCCCCTTTTTCTTTGCGTAGACACAGAGACATTCTCAAGGAGAAAAATTCCGTTTTTGCTGCTTCTTCCTGCCTGCCAGATGCTTCTTTCTTCCAGGGCAGAGAGACTGATGTGTTGTAGTTGACTTCTGTTAATTTGGTTGCTGGTCACTACAAGTGGACACCAGGATGGACAGTTTCCACCTGCTGACATCTTAAGTACTTGAATCCTTTTGTACCGGGTATTTCCGTTCATCCTGGCCATATTTCCTGAGTGCCCAGTAGGTGCCACAGGCCCCGATACTGGCCGGGGACCCTTGGTGTGGTCCTTGCTGTCATGTCTCCACTCAAGGTGGGATTTAAAAAATATTTTTTATGAGTGATTTAATAATGATTAACAAGACTGTAAGATAACAGGAGTACAATTCCACACAGTTCCCATCACCAGAGTTCTGTGTCCCATCCCTTCCATTGGAAGCTTCCCTCTGGGAGTATAGACTAGAATTCTTTATGGGGTGCAGAAGTGGGAGGTGTGGCTTCTGTAATTGCTTCTCCATTGGACATGGGCGCTGGCAGGTCAATCCAGACCTCCAGCCTGTTTTTATCTTTCTTTAGTGGGGCAGGGTGCTGGGGAGGTAAGGCTCTGGGACACATTGGTGTGAGGTCATCTGTCTGGGGAGATCAGGATGGCATCATGATAGCATCTGCAGCTTGGTGGCTGAAAGGCTGTAAGATTTAAAGCAAACTGTTCAATAAACAGGAACCCAAAGGTGGGAATAGGGCAAATGAAACTAGGGGGGTCTTTGTGTAGGAAGAAGCTAGGAAGTCTATTTTAGGTATGTTCCATGTGACCCATGACTTTAGTCATTTTTGCCTGAGCCTGATAGCTAACATGCAGGTGGACTAACAGTACTGTCTAGGAAGATGGTGACAGAGTTGAGACTAGGCCTAGAAATCTGAGTTAGGGCTGAGAGTAGCTCCCAGGTATGAGGAAATTATATAAATACCATTAACTGTTAACCCCATTCATCTGATCTAGGACCCATATCTATTCATATTTAGTACAGGATCTTGTGTAACCTCTGAGTCCCTGTCAGCCTAGTCTCACAGTCCATCGTCATGTCTAGGGGGTAACTGACAGTCCGACAGCCCACATCAGCGCCCTCTCTCTGCCTTCCAGCTCACCACTGAGGGGGCTCAAGGAGACTCTACCTTGGCCAATCTTCCCTCTGACTGAACCCTCAAAGAGTTTTGTGGTGAGCACAACCCACCTCCATGGCCACAAAACGGTCCCCTTTTTTTTTAATAGTGTTGGCCCAGATCCCCTTCTACTAATTGACAGAGATGCCACATTGGGGGGGGGGAGCACTCAAGAGTGGGAAGTGTCCTGACGTGGCAGTCTCCCTTGGAAAGGGCCACTTGCCTCAGAATTCTACAAATACCAGCACACACCCACCTGTTGTCACACTTGATTCTGTCTGAGATGATGTGAGTAGTGACTTTTCCTGGCTCCCCAGAATAACTCATGAAGAGTAAGCAGGAAAAAAAATCCACCCCAAAAGGCCTGGTGGTGAAGAGTTTGGCGGTTCTGGAAACAAGGCTGACGAACTGGACAATCTCAGATCCCAGAACTCAGCTCGAGGGAGGGTCACCTGCTGTGACACCATCTTTCACTGTGAGAATCACTCAGACCATTTCTCAAGTGGACGAACCTATTCTCAGAGGGGCGGGTGGTGGCCTCCCATGTCTCTGAACGTGCTGAACTCCTGTGTGTTCAGTGAGAGCCAGAACCACTGGTGGGTGCTGGGGGAGGGAGAAAGGGCAGAGTGTGTTTTTGCCTGGCTGGTCACTGTCTCCATGGCAACCAGACATCAGCCAAAGCAAACTGCAGAGCCACTGAGGTGGCCTCATGGAGCTCCAAGCCTGGGAGCTTTCAGAGCAAGCAGAGAAGTCTCACTTCACTATGGGGAGAAGGTGTTGGATGAATATGATTTGGGGAAAAGGATCTCACTTAGATGCCTGGGTTTAACCCCAAGCTTCTTCTATACTAACTGTGGGAAGCTGGAGTTTCCTCAAAAGCTCTGGACCTCAGTTTCCTCAGCTGTAAGATGGAAGGGGCCGTGGGGATTGTCAGGGATGACAGATGTCCTGATGGTTCTGTGCCACTGACCACCAGGAGATGCAGGCAGATATGTGTGTGGACAGTTCAACAGGGTTTGTGATGGATGATGGCATATGCCAAGGTGGCCACACCCATGTGCCCACTCATCCTGTGTCCTCCTCCCCTCCTCCTCCCTTCCTCCTCCTTTTTTTCTCTTTCTTTTCTTTCTTTCTTTTTTCTTTTCTTTTTTCCCCAGAGCACTTGCTCAGCTCCAGCTTATGGTGATGTGGGGAATCAAATCTAGGACTTTGGAGCCTCAGGCATGACAATCTCTTTGCATAACTATTATGCAATCTACCCTCCAACCCCCATGTCCTTCTTATAAGGGGCAGCTCCACTTCTTCTTGGGGAGGAGACATCACTGTGCCTACCTCCCCCCCCCCCCCAGGTTGCATGAATCTGTGACCACAGAGGAAGTAGCTCTTTGAGACTCTCGAGACCAATGATAAAAGGCACAGCAGCTCCTGCTTTGTCTCCCTGATGTTTTTATTTTTGAGTGGTGCAATGGACTCGTGGATATATTTATTCATTTTTGAAGTTTTTTAAAAAATTTATTTTGGATAGAGCCTGAGAGAAATTGAGAGTGAAGGGACAGAGAGGGAGAAGGACAGAGAGACACCTGTAGTCCTGGAGCAGTGGGGGTGAGGGGAGCAGGGGCTCGAACCTGGATCTTTGTGCCTGATAATGTGTGCACTCAACCAGGTGCACTATCACCTGGCCCCAAACTCATGCATTTTAATGTACTTAATGTGTTTTAACTCTGTGAGTCACTTATTGCTTGGGAGCTCTAAACAATCCCAGCTATGGTCAGTGAGCACTTCTTCAAGCTGGCTCCTGTGTCCCTTTGCCTCGCTCCTGCTGGTGTGGAAGCTCCTCTGTCTCCTGGTACCTGGCCTTCCAGGTTCACTTGGTGCATTTCTTGCTCCAGATTTGGGCTTGTCGGGTTGCGTCTCGGGGGAGAGAGAAGAGACCAGGAACTCGTGGTGGAGTGGGAACACAAATCTTTATTCACACAGACACCCCAGAATTTGGTGTGAGCACAGCGGTTTAGGCCACGTGGAGCTAGCAAAATGGCCGCCTCCCACTATGCCCACCAGCCTTTCTCTGGGTCGGGTCATGGAAGAGAAAAAAAGCGAAAGCAGAAACAGGAGAGGCTTTTATGGGAGAATTCCAGAAGTGGCAAGTCGGGACGGGATTGGCTAGGAAAGGGGGTGGAGAGAGGCAAAAGGCATGCTGGGAAGGTGGAAGTGTCCTTAGCCACTGTTGCAATGGTTTTAACTGAATTAGCAATACCCTGAGGGGATAACATGGTGGAGATCTGTGAATAATACTTGCATGGAAATATAGTGGTTTGTGGGCCCTGCCAGTGTTCAACCATATCTGCACAATTTCCCAACATGGGCTCAATCTCTCCTCCATGGAGCCTGCATCAAGCTGCTCTGAAAGGCTGGCAATAAACCAGACCTTCAGAGCAAAAGCTCCCCTAGAGCCAGGTCTGATCCTGGGGTGGCCCTGTGGAGCCCCTGGGCCCATGTTTTAACACTGTTTGGAGAGCACCAGGCTGAAGGCCACACCACCTCTGGGGACACTGGCCTCTGCCCCGGGGCTGCTGGGTTGATGAGTCTGAATGGTTGTGCTCTGCTTGGGGCAGCCACCCCAAAGCTGCCTGGATCGTGCTTGACAGAGAGCTACATCTCTCATCTCTCAGAGGTCTGTCAAAGTCAGGTGCGGATTTGGAGTCAGGGAGCCAGCTTGCCAGACCTGCAATATCTCTGTACCACTCCTGTTTCTTTCGTTGGACCATTAGGGCTGGACCTGATGGAGAGACCTTTCCCGAGAGTTCCCCTCTGTGCTGGCAGCCACTTCCCACTAACCTGCCATGTGGGGACACCCTAGAAGACACTGCTTTCTTGGAATACCATGATGTTGAGGGTGCAGGCTTGTGTCTGTTGGGCAGCTCCAGTATGGGCTCAGGCTCAGATCACCAGCACTGGAAGCCTGGCTCAGCCACCTGCCTGATTGGAAGCCTTAGGTTGCCTCCCTGAGCTTTCTGCACCACTGTGGGGGAAGGTCCCTGTTCTCTCTCTCTCTCTCTCTCTCTTTCTCTCTCTCTCTCTTTGCCTTCAGGGTTATTGCTGGAGCTCAGTGCCTGCACTACGAATCCACTGCTCCTGGAGGCTATTTTTCTTCCCTTTTGTTGCCCTTGTTGTTTATCATTGTTGTTGTTATTGTTGTTGTTACTCTTGTTGTTGGATAGGACAGAGAGAAATTGAGAGAGGAGGGGAAAACAGAGAGGGGGAGAGAAAGACACCAGCAGCAGATCTGTATCACTGCCTCTGAAGCGACAGACACCCCTGCAGGTGGGGAGCCTTCCTGAACTGGGATCCTTATGCTGGTCCTCGTGCTTTGTGCCATGTGTGCTTAACCTGCTGCGCCACTGCCTGGCCCCCCAGGTCCCCATTCTCTTAAGGAATCCTTGATGGGCTGCCAGACAGTGGTGGTGGTGGTGGGGTTGGGTGGGGAAGGAGAAGCAGGCCTGGTGGAGGGTTACAGCTCTTAGGGAAACCCTGATTGGCTTCTCAGCGTCAGGTACATCACAGTAGTTGACATGAAGTGACAGTGAAATCTTGTGAGTCAGGCAAGATGATTTTTATTCAGTCAAGAAAGCAGGAAAGATGCGCAGACCTGCAGGACAACACAGGCAGTGGACCCCAGCCTCTCACAGCCAAGTACTATATAGGCTATAGGCGGACCTAAATGGGAACAGCTTAGTCCCTTCTGCTATTGTCCCTGTGGGTGGCTGGTAGTGATTGGTTGTTCTAGAATGCCTCATTTGCATAGGGGCCTATCACAGTCCATATTGAGCTGTTGGAAAGATTATGACATGGGGCCGGTTTTTGGTGCACCTGGTTAAGTGCACAAGGACCCAGGTTCAAGTCTCTGGTCCCCAACTGGAGGGGGGTGGGGTGGGGGAAGCTTTACAAGTGGTAAATCAGTGGTGCAGGTGTCTCTCTGTCTCTCTTCCTACTGCCCTCTATCAATTTCTCTCTGTCTCTATCCAAAATAATTGAAATAAAAAAAATTTTAAAAATCATGATGTATTCTTGCTCAACTAGGTACACCACCAATGGGTCCCCCATTTTCTTATAAGATATGACAGAGAGAAATTGAGAGGGGAGGGGAAGACAGATAGAGGGAGAGAAAGGTAAGACACCTGCAGACCTGCTTCACCACTTGTGAAGTGACATCCCTGTAGGTGGGGAGCCAAGGACTCGAACTGGACCCTTGTGTGGGTCCTTGTGCTTCGTACTATGTGTGCTTAACCCAGTGCACTAACATCTGCCATTGCCTCCCCCCCTTATTTCTTGAACAGGGTATGGATGTTCTGTTCAGGAATCCCCTCCCTCAGGGCCTCCATCCCACTCTCACCTGCTCTTTGCAGTGCCTCCGTGTCCTCATCTTAAAGGTGGAGCCAGTAGACAGGCCTGCTGCTGACAGCTGCTCTGATGAGCCAGTGAGCTGGTCACAGAGGTCCCCAGCCGAGAGGCAGTGAGGCTCCAGAAGAGTGACCCTTTCACTCACTGGAATCTGTCCAGGCAGACACTCGTACTTCCTGGATGGCTAGCTGCACGGTCCAGTGCAAGGAACTTTCCTCTTTTCCTTCTGTCTTTGCTCTCTTCTCTTTCTAAGTTCCTCTGTCTCTTTTGCACCTTCCCCCCCCCTTCTTCCTCTTTCCCATTCTTCCTTCTACATCCCTTTCTCTAGCCTTTCTTCCTCCCTTCCTCCTTGCCTGACATTAATATGAACTACTGGTCTGCCATGTGCTTTGTACACTTTATTTTATTTTTGCAGTTGACAGTAAATACAATAGTTTGTACGTGCATAACATTTCCCAGTTTTCCATATAACAATACAACCCCCACTAGGTCCTCTGCTGTCATGTTCCAGGACCTGAACCCTCCTTCCCCTACCCACCCCTGTTTCTTTTTCTTTGGTGCAATACACCTTGCTATGTGCTTTGTGAAGGTGTGTGTGTGTGTGTGTGTGTGTGTGTGTTCATGTGTAGAAAACTTTGACCAACGTGAAATGCATCAGCTTGGGATCTCCTTTTTATAATATAAATTTTTATTAGTGATATAATAATGAGTAACGAGACTGTAACATAACAGGGGTACATTTCCACACAGTTCCCACCACCAGAGCTCTGTGTCCCATTCCCTCCATTGAAAGCTTCCTTATTCTTTATCCCTCTGGGAGTATGGACCAAAATTCTTTATAGGGTGCGGAAGTGGGAGGTGTGGCTTCTGTAATTGCTTCTCCATTGGACATGGGCACTGGCAGGTCAATCCATACTCCCAGCCTGTTTCTGTCTTTCCCTAGTGGGGTAGGGCTCTGGAGAGGTGAGGTTGTCTGCCCCAGGGAGGTCAGGACGGCATCATGGTAGTGTCTGCAACTTGGTGGCTGAAAGGCTGTAAGATTTAAAGCAAACTGTTCAATAAACAGGAACCCAAAGGTGGGAATAGGGCAAATGAAACTAGGGGGTCTTCGTGTAGGAAGAAGCTAGGAAGTCTATTTTAGGTATGTTCCATGTGACCCATGACTTTAGTCATTTTTGCCTGAGCCTGATAGCTAACATGCAGGTGGACTAACAGTACTGTCTAGGAAGATGGTGACAGAGTTGAGACTAGGCCTAGAAATCTGAGTTAGGGCTGAGAGTAGCTCCCAGGTATGAGGAAATTATATAAATACCATTAACTGTTAACCCCATTGATCTGACCTAGGGTTCATGTCTATTCATATTTAGTACAGGATTCTATGTCACCTCTGAGTCCTTGTCAGTCTGAACTCACACTGGGCTCTCCTTCTTGGAAAGTCTCCTTTTTTATTTATTGTTATTGTTATTATTATTATTTGCAAAGTCTCCTTTTAACAGCCTGCGCCGCTGTGCTGTTGCCTCCACTGCCTGAGGTTCTGCACCATACTGGTCCTTCCACTTGGGTGTCTGCAGATGGTAGTGAGGTCTCCCTGCCCTGGGATGCCGGCATTTTGAAAGGAATCAGAGGCGATGGCACCTCCTTACTAATTGGAGATTTTGACAAAAACTTGGCAGCAACAGTAGACAGCCGGGGAACAGGCCCTGCCTCTCCTTCTTGCCCAGCAGTAGAAACTACCTCTCCCCATCTACCCTAGGTGGGGGTGGGGGTGGGGTGGAGGCAAGGACAGGAGACACCGAGGGCCCCAGGTGTCCTGCTTAGCACTGAGTCAGTGCTGCTGCACCCCTGGTTCCCTAGGGGCTCGGCTTTGGCTTTGTCTCCCTGCAAGAGCCCCTCCAGCAAGGGCTTGAACTGGGCACATTCTCCACACTGTTCCCAGCTCCAGGTCACCGACCCTAGCGAGGAAGGCACAAAGATCTTTTCTTCCAGCCCAAATTAGTGGAATTGCCAGAGGCTGTTGTCATTTTGCAGCTGAGTCCTAGCAGTTAGGAGTTAGGCTGAGACCTTTCTTTCTCTGGTGCTAATGACTTGGGCACCTGGCACTTCTTTCAGAGTTTAGAGTCGAAGCAAACTGAGGAATGTTCTGTGCAGAGCAGCGCCTGCTGGCTGCCACTGCGGTGGCTTGGGGTGTGCAGAGCTCACCTGAGAGGTGGTGCCCTCTGGGAGGTGTGTAGAGATGGCAGGAAGGTGGGATACACTCTGGAACTGAAGCGGGTAGTGGGCACTCATGCTGGCAGCTGGAGAACTTATCTACATCGGGCTCATCTGGTGCCTCGGTCTGGGTTCTGCTTGCTCCCTGAGTCCTCGCAGGAGCTGAAGTGTTATCAGCTTCTCAGGCAGAGAGACAGAACACCCCGAGACTTTAAAGCAGGAAGCATTTTTATTCTGCCGGCAGACCCAGCTGGACTTGTGTCCACAGAGACTGGGCCCCGAGCACAATGGCACTGCCCCTTTTATACAGTTAACAGCTTTCCCATAGTAACTCACAGCAACAAGCTTAATACATTACTTTTTCTTTTCTCTATAAAGAGAGTACAACCTGTTTGGGTTGCCAGCAGACCCTTGCCAGCAGCTTCTTTCTTTCTTTCATTCATTCATTCTTTCTTTCTTTCTCTCTTTCTTTCTTTAATAATTTTAAAAAGGAGACATTAACAAAACCATAGGACAAGAGGGGGCACAACTCCACACAATTCCCACCACCAGAACTCTGTATCCCATCCCCTCCCCTGATCGCTTTCCTATTCTTTAACCCTCTGGGAGTATGGACCCAAGGTCATTGTGGATGCAGAAGGTGGAAAGTCTAGCTTCTGTAATTACTTCCCCGTTGAACATGGGCATTGACAGGTCAATCCATACTTCCAGCCTGTCTCTCTCTTTCCTTAGTAGGATGGGGCTCCAGGGAATTGGAGCTCCAGGACGCATTGGTGAGGTTGTCTGTCCAGGGAAGTCTGGCTGGCATCATGCTGGCATATGGGACCTGGTGGCTGAAAAGAGAGTTAACATACAAAGCCAAACAAATTGTTGAACAATCATGGACCTAAAGGCTGGAATATTGCAGATGAAGTATTGGGGGGTACTCACTGCAGACTATTGTGTACTTCTGCTTTGCCCTAGTTTATGGATATATGTAAACATATGCTCTATCTCACAGGACCAGTCTATATCTAGGTTTTGGGACTTTGTTAGGAAGTGAACCACCTGGAATGGAGTTAGAGAATACTATGAAAGGAAAGGTCTCACCTGAGTAATGAAGCTTGCAGCAGCTTCTAAAGCCACAGACCAGGCCACTTTGACAACACCAGTAGAAAGCCCTGTTTATGCTGGGAGGAGGGGGGAAGAGAGAGAGAGAGAGAGAGAGAGAGAGGGAGAGAGAGACCTGCATCATTGCTTCACCACTGGCAAAGCTTTTCCCTTGCAGGTGGGAACTGGGGGTTTGAACCCGGGTCCTTGTGTGCTGTAATATTTGCACTCAACCAGGTGTACCACTGCCTGGCTCAGCTGCATTTTTCTTTAAGAAGTTAACCATTGCGTGGTCCAGGAGGTGGCGCAGTGGATAAAGCTGTGGACTCTCAAACATGAAGTCCCAAGTTCAATCCCTGGCAGCACATGTACCAGAGTGATGTCTGGTTCCTTCTCTCTCTCCTCCTATCTTTCTTATAAATAAATAAAATCTTAAAAAAATAATAATAAAAGAAGCTAACCCTTGATTTTCTCTTTAAAAGTTACCCTTGCTTGCCTCAGAAGGAAACACTCCCCCTTAGTCCCATAGGCCGGGCTAGAGAACAGGAGACCCTGGGCCACAGTGGCCAGTCACAGCTGACTGACAAGCCTGGCTGAGCATAGTCCCTCCCAGCTCTCACCCTGAGGCTACCCTCCAGCCTCTCTGCTCCTCATGTCTGGCCTGAGTCCTTGGCTTCCTAAGTGCCTATGAGACCCACATGGCCATGTACGTGCATTTTTGAGTCCTGATTTACTGTTCCTCTGATATTTCCCAGGACCAGAGGTGGCCTTCAAACCAGAGTTCAAGAGGGCAGGCAGTGGCTCACTTCTGTGCATGCCTGTGGCTGCCTGGGTTCATACTACAGGGTCAACTCTGACCCCACAAGCTGGGTTATCTTGAGCAAGTGACTTAACTGCTTTGTGCTTCCAATTCTTTATCCAGTGGAGCTGATCATGGTGTCCGAGGCTATAGGTAATAGGACTGAGTAGTAGGATGATGGAAAGAAATAAGCAGCAGAGTCTCATGCATAGAGAGTTTACTTGTGTGCCAAGTGTTGGTGCATCTGGTCAAGCACACACATTACAGTGCACAAGGACCCGAGTTCAAGCCCTTGGTCCCCACTAGCAGAGAGATTGGTGAAGCAGGGACTGCAGATGTCTCTCTTTCTCTTTTCCTTCTCAATTTCTCTCTGTCTCTATCCAATAAATAAATAAAAATACAAAATAAAAAAGAGACTTGTTGGAGAGAGGGAATGAGAATGCCTAATAGCTAAAGGAACCAAAGACACCAAGTTTTTTTTTTAATTCATTTACAAAATGGAAATGTTAACAAGACCATAGGATAAGGAGGATATGCACCCCATATCCCATCCCTTCCTTTGGAAGCTTTCCTATTCTTTATCCCTCTGGGAACATAGACCATGTATCATTATGGGGCGCAGAAGGTGGAAGATCTGGCTTCTGTAATTGTTTCCCTACTGAACATGGGTGTTGGGAGGTCGATCCATACTCCCAACCTGTCTCTATCTTTCCCTAGTGGGGCGGGGTTCTGGAGAGGCAGGGCTCCAGGACACATTGGTGAGGTCGTCTGTCCAGGCAAGTCAGGTTGACATCATGGTAGCATCTGGAACCTGATGGCTGAAAAAGAGTTAAGGTATAAAACAGAACAAATTGTTGACTAATCATGAACCTAAGGGCAAGAATATTGCAGATGAAGATTTTTTGGGGGTTTTCCATTTTGGAAAAAGCTAGTAGTTCTATTTTAGGTATATTCCAAGGGGCCCACATGACTTTACTAGTTTTTCCCTGAGCCTAACAGCTAACATGCAGTTGGACCCAAGGTATTGTCTGGGGAGATGGAATACACCAAGTCTTTTATGAGACTTTTTGGCTTTTATGACAGAAGAAGAGGCAGGGGCTGATAAACTAAAATCCACGGGTGAATGAAATGGATCAGGTGTTCAAGCTGTTGGCATCCTTGTTCTGGCCAGGGGGTCTGAATGATGCCAGGAACCTCCATTCTCCATCTTGTCTGACTTCACCAAACAGGGGATGTTTGTGGAGCTGGTGCCAATGTGCAGTGGGTTCATCAGCCTCTTTCTTTGTGCTCATACTTGTAGGGCCATCTGTGGGGCAAGGAGGCTAGCAGGCTTGCCAGTTGGGAAGATGGCTGTCGGTGTCTTGACACAAGCGCCTCCATGTTGGATCTCATCGGGAGGGAGATGGAGGTGGGGTTAATCCTGCTTATGTGCTTGGAACAGCCCCCAGGTGAGCACAGTGAGTGCTTGGCACATACTAAGCACAGTTCTTTTCATCGCCTCCAGAGCACCCACAGAGAATGAGGCCTCCTGCCTCTACCTCCTGCCAGTAACCGGGTGACAGGGGGCTGCAGGGCCTGCCAGCTGGGCAAGCCATGAAGTGGGCGACATTTCAGACTCGCCTTTTCTGGGGCTGTGAGCAGGTTGCAGGGTTCGTGTTCTGTCCTGCTGTTCGAAGGATGGAGGAGGTAGGCACTTCACTTATGCTGGGCTCTCACTGGAGCCTGACCTGCCTCCTTGAGTGGGGGCCCCCACAGACACACCCATGGGGGTGGACTGTCAGTGCTTCTCCTGGTCTGCTTGACTTTGCCCACAAGGAAGTTGCTTGTTCCTTCTCCTAGGTCAGTGGAAATTCAAACATAAACAAGGACCCCTGTAAGAGGATGGCTTTTGAAAATATTGTGCTTCATGGCGGCAAATTGGAACCGCCCTAACTACCTATCTGGAGAATGGATTCACTTCCTATTTCCATCCACTGGGGTGCTAATCTCAGAGCTTGGAGTGGGGCTCCCACCCAAGGGCATCGATAGATGTGGAATTCACAGGTACAGTATTGAGTGGGAAATGCAAATTCCCGGGAGTGGAGGAGATTGCTGTTCACGCGACTGTAAGGGCCCAGAAATGGTACTGAAATGGGGAAACCCGCAGAGGAGGGGGAACCTCCATGGTTTGTGGCAGGGCCTCCTCTCCTGAATTCCTGTAGGTTGAGAAGAACTGCCCTCCTTTGTGGAGGGATTCCATTTTCACTTTCCCATGACCAAGACTGTTCCCGCCTGTGCTTGCCTGTGCTTGAGTTTAAAGTTACCTCTGCTTTCGCCTCTGTCCAATCAGCTTGCACTATGCATCCTGAACGCCACGCCCCCTTCGCAGAGCCAATGAGTAGCCTGCGCTGAGCGAGGCTTTCTGGGTATGAACCTACCGGCCTAAGAAAGTACGCCTTGCCCTGCACGTGGTTCTCAGCCTGCTTTTCTTGGCCCACTCGGAGCTGTAAAACTACAACAGGTTGCAGCCTGCTGGACCATAATTGATGTGAAACATACAGAGCCATGTTGAACCCTGGGTTCAGGAGGGGGTTGCTGCTGGGGTCAGGGAAGGAACCCAGCTGTGCCCGTCCGACTTTTAATTCACGTGGACTATTTCAGGTACACTGTGTGGGGCTGGGCTGTGGCGCACCCAGTTAAGTGCACATAGTACTAAGCACAAGGATCCGCGCAAGGATCCGGGTCCGAGCCCCCCGCCTACCCACCTGCAGGGGGGTCGCTTCACAAGTGGCAAAGCAGGTCTGCAGGTGTCTTATCTTTCTCACCCCCTCTCTATCTTCCCCTCCTCTCTCCATTTCTCTCTGTTCTATCCAACAAAATGGAAAAAAATGACCGAGTAGTGGAATTTGTAGTGCCGGCACTGAACCCCAGTGATAACCCTGGAGGAAAAAAAAAAAGAAAAAGTAATAAAATGTAGGTTCATTGTGTTTCAAGCACAGGGGTGTACGTAGCCATGAATATACAAGAAATTAAAAAACATTCAGCCCAACAAGAGCTTGTAGAGCTTCAAAACCTTCTGAGGGTTCTTGGACTGTCCCCGAAAGGCGGCCAAGGCGATGCCTGCTTTCCCTAGTGCAGAGGATGGTGTGTCCCTACAGCGCCCCCCAGGGATGGTGCAGGGGACTGGGGGCCTGGTGAATATGAGGATGCCGTCGGTGACAGACATGAGCAGCATTTCGTCCCTGAGATGGGGGAACAGATGGAGGGAAGGAAGTGAGGGGACAGTGGGGACCCCTTCCTTCAGCAGAGGCCCCTGCTTTTGTAGCTCCTCTGCCTTAAAGAGGCCACTTTCTCAAGTTCAGAGCGCTTCAGGGCTCGCCATCATTCTAAGTCCCCCACACTGCTCCGATCCCACACTGCTTCTTTTCTCCCTCCTGCAGTGGCCCTGACCCCTAGCTGATCTTGTGACTTAGGGACCTCAGATGAAACTGCCCACCCTGTCAGGGAGCATGACTCTGGTGCCCCTTGGGACTGGGCCAGCCCTGCTGCCAGAAGGGGTGAGTAGGAGGCCTGTGCTCTCCTCATGGGAAGGTCTTTCTGTATGCAGAGAGATGGATCTCAGAAAACGGGTGAGAGAGAGAGAGAGAGAGAGAGAGAGCGCCTGCCTGAGCTCTCCGCTGGGGAAACCAGGAAGTCGGTCTGTCTTTTCACTCTTCCCTGTTATGGCCACCCAAGCTGTTTATCTGTCCAGCTGGACATCTGTTGGGCACCAGAGGTTAGAGTCAGTTTCCCAGGTCACAGGGAACAAACTTTTTGGAAACAGAGGAAATGTAAACAGCTGGAAGGTGAGCACAGCCAGGCTCCATCTTCCCATTAGCCCCAGGGGTCCATGGGGAGGCTGTCCCGGCTGTCCCGGCTGTCCCGGCTGTCCCGGCTGTCCCACTGGACACGGGAGACCGGGTTTGTGCTGCCTGGAGGAACAGCACCATAAATGGCCCAAGGTGGAGGGGGAGAGCGAGAGCGGGAATGAGAGAGAGCGAGGCGGCTGTCTTGTTAGCGGTGACTCTCAGGCTGTTTGGCACCAGGCACTGTGATCATGAGTGCCACTTCTTTATCAAAATTGCAAGTGATGCCAGCACCCCACTCCTGGGAAGCTGGGGCCAGCCAGATCCTCTCGGTGGACAGCAAAGCATTTTGGGAAGCTGCATTTGTCCAATGTGGACCTGTTTCTGAGTGTGAACCCAGCGTCTTGGTCAAGCTCCTTGCCTTCTCATTTGCTTAGGACCCAGAGCTGAGGTTTTCTGTCTTGGCAAGTGAAGTCCTGCTTTCTCAGTTCTCCCAGGAACCCTATTTTTCCAGCCCATGTCATTTTCACTGAGGACCCAGTTTAACAATACAGCCAATTTTCTGAGAAATGCTGAGGGGTGATTACACCACTCAGGGTATTTTGGTTCTAAGAGACAGAAGAAACATTCAGCAGGGAACGTAAGAATGCATCGGCTCATGTAGTGTGACAGCCCCGGGGTCTCACGGTTTCAAGTTTGGCTTGATCCAGCAGTTCAAATAAGGTTACAAGACAAGGCCTTTGTCTTGGCCTTTTCTGGAAAACTGACATCATTTTCTGCTCAAAAGGGAAATAATCTCTTTGAGTCCTGAACCAAGTCTCCAGCTTTTGAGGTGGTGGCTGGGCATCTGGCCTTCCTTCAGGAGCCCCCAACTATAGCCAGCCACACTGATGTGGCCCTAGCTTGTGAGGGAAGGGTTGTGCAACACAGCAGCCTCCTTCCTGTAAGGATTGGAGAGGAATGAGGAGCATAGAAATGCCTGGCCTGTGCTCAGTGTCTATTTATTCTGTTGGAGCTAATTGTAATCTTTATTTGGTCCCAAGTGATTCATTCTTATTGTTCTTATTATAGCCGAGAAAATTAATTTTTATTCTACCATAAAGGTGGCAGTAATAATCTGGGTTCAGGGAGGGGGATTACTTTAATAAGATTTGCCAACAGGCTTTGAAACAGTCTGCTCTTATTAGTGTGGATTTGGCCAGCCTGTGGTTGAGGGTGCCGAGGGTAGCAGGTGCAGGCGGGGCAGCAGGGCAGCGGGGCCAGCAGGGCCAGCTCCGCCAAGGTCTGGAACAGATGTACTTGTTTTGCACAGAGTCTGGTGGGTTTCATTTCACAAAGGCAGGGAGGGCTCAGGGTGGGGGGACCAGCAGATTCTGGTGTTCTGACCAACTTAACGGAAGCATGTGCTTTGAACAGGATCAGGGGCTTAATCCCAGGAGTCCACATTGCCTGGGAGGACAAGGGAAGATGTCTTCAGGGGTCAGGGTGGGTATTTTATGTGGAGCCCTGGGGATCTGGACAGCACACTTGCTTCTGCAGAGTGTCCCTTGGCCCCAGACCCTTAATCTTTTATTTGCAATTTCAAATCCTCAAAGCTCTGAAGCTGAAAATGCTCTGGGAAAACTCTCAGCTAACTCACTGGGTGATAAATCATCTCTCGTGTCATCTGTTTTTCTTTTTTCCCATGATGAGGATGATGAGGATGATTTGTCACAGGTTTATTGCTAGAACTCAGTGCCTGCAGGATGCCACTACTCCTGGCTGCCATTTTTTCCTTTTTTTTTTTTTTAAAGAAAAAAACAACTATTTTATTTATTTTGGATTGAGACAGAGAGAAATTGAGAGGGAAGTACAGAAGGAGGGAGAAGAACACCTGCAGCACTGTTTTACCACTCAGGGAACTTCCCTCATGCAGGGGAGGAGCATGGGTCCTTGAACACTATAATGTGTGCACTCTACCAAGTGCACCACTGCCTAGCTCCCCCCTCCTTTTTATTTGATAGAGGTGAGATACAGAGAGAGAGAGAGAGAGAGAGAGAGAGAGAGAGAGGCGCAATGGCAGCACTTCTCCACTGCTTGTGAAGCTCCTTCCACCCCCGCAGGTTGGGAACCGAGACTTGAACCCTGGTCCTTGTGCAGAGTAATGTGCATGCTCTGCTTCTGATGAATGCTTATATGCTTAGCTTTAGAACAGTTCCTGTGTTTGTTTAAAAAACAGCACCCCAGACCACAGAAACATTAGACAGTTTTATATATTATTTATTATTGGATAGTGACAAATTGAGTGGGGGAGATAGACAGGGGAAGAGACAGAGAGACAACAGTAGCCCTGCTTCACCACTTACGAAACTTTCACCCTGCAGGTGGGGCCTGGGAGCTTGAACCCGGGTCCTTGCACACTGTAATATGTGTGCTAACCAGGCATGCCACTGTCTGGCTGCTCTCCTTCCTTCCTTCCTTCCTTCCTTCCTTCCTTCCTTCCTTCCTTCCTCTCACTCTCTCTCTCTTCTTTCTTTTCTCTCTCTCTCTCTTTTGTATAGATGTGAGAGACAGAGAGAAGGAGACAGAGGAAGAGGGAGGCCTGGCCCCAATATATTAGTTTAACAACTGACCTCTCAGCAATCCAATTCCGCCCTTGTCCTCCCCCCCCAATCCAAATATTATCAATTTTCTCCTTAGACACTCAGATCTACCAAATGCACAGGGAAGTGTGTAATATGCATAAAAATATATATTGTACTAAATATAGTTTACTCTTCCCTGTCAAATATGAGTAAACCATGAATACTATTTTGCACCATGTCCCGCCCCCCCCCCCCCACACACACAATATGTCCTGGAGATCTTTCTCTAACAAAAAGCGCTGCCTGTTTGCATGCTGTCATTTTCCTGCCAGCATCTGGCAGCCCCATCACTGAAGGAGCCACTCCCCAAGTCATGCAGCATCGCGTGGCCCAATGGCCCATGCTCAGTGAACCCAGACCCTCGTGCATGGTGACACGTGCACTCTACTTATGCTAAATGCTTCTCTGCTTGGCTTGACAACAGTTGTCCTTCTTAATGGGAGCACCTGCTCCTGACCTGTGCAAGGCCCAGCTGATATGTACAGAGCATTTCTTTCTTTTTTTAATTAAATGTTTTATTTACTTATTTTTAGTGAAAGAGACACAGAGAGAAAGATAAACATAGACAGCTACCAGAGCACTGCTCAACTGGTGGTGATGGGGCTGGGGCAAACATTTTTTTTTTTTTAGCCAGGGCACCATGCCAGAGATTGAACCTGGGACCTTGGAGGTGTAAGCATGAAAGTCTTTTGCATAACCATTATGCTATCTCTCCACCCTGCAGAGAGCATTTCAATCACCCCAGTCAGCGCGCGTGTGACACACACACACACACACACACACACACACACACACGTGGTGGCGAGCAGTAGCTGGGCTAACGCTCAGCCCCCAGAATAACCTCAGAGAGATGCTGTTTACATGTGTGCAGGTGCAGAGTACATTCCAGAGGTGAAACTCCTCCTTCAAAGGGGACAGGCAGGTTCAGTTCCGTTTGGATGTACATCGTCAAGTTTTCAATTTCACTGCTTCACGCACTGAGTGAGACTTGCCAGACTCTGAAAGTCTGGTCTTTTTTTTTTTGTTGTTAGTTTTTTTTTTTTTAAGTAAATAGAGTTTACTTGTTTTATTTTTGAGAGAGACAGAGAGAAACACCAGAAAACACCAGAGCACTGCTCAGTTCTGGTTTATGGTGGTGCAGGGGATAGAACCTGGGACTTTGGAGCCTCAGCCATGAGAGTCTGTTTGCAAAACCATTATGCTATATCTCCCTCCCGTTAGTTTTTTTTTTTTTTTTAGTTTTCCCTTTTGTTGCTGTTGTTGTCGTAGCCTTGTTGTGGTTATTATTGTTGTTGCTGATGTCGTTCGTTGTTGGATAGGACAGAGAGAAATGGAGAGAGGAGGGGAAGACAGAGGGGGGAGAGAAAGACAGACACCTGCAGACCTGTTTCACCACTTGTGAAGTGACTCCCCTGCAGGTGGGGAGCCAGGGCTCGAATAGGCATCCTAACAATGGTCCTTGCACTTTGTGCCATGTGTGCTTAACCCATTGTGCTACCGCCAACTCCCATTGTTAGTTTTTTTAAAAAAAATTATCTTTATTTATTTATTGGATAGAGACAGCTAGAAATCGAGAAGGAAGGGAGAGCTAGAGAGGGAGAGAGACAGAGAGACACCTGCAGCCCTGCTTCACCACTCATGAAGCTTTCCTCCTTTAGGTGGGGACTGGGGGCTCGAACCCAGGTCCTTGTGCACTGTAATGTCTGCATTCAACCAGGTGCGCCACTACCCGGCTTCTTGTTGTTAGTTCTTCTAAAGAATTTTTAATATTATTTACTTACTTATTGTTGCCACCAGGGTTCTTGCTAGGGATGATGTATGCATGATGAATCCACTGCTCTTAGTGGCCATTTTTTCTTCTTCTTTGATTTGATAGGACAGAGAGAAATTGAAAGGGGAGAGGGAGATAGTAAGGGAGAGAGAGAGAAAGGAGAGAGGGAGAGACAAACAGCTGCAGACCTGCTTCACCACTTGTGAAACTTCCC